>NW_006408578.1:8856647-8885336 GCF_000296735.1 Chrysochloris asiatica | reverse complement strand
AAAATATTTATTTTATTATTATTAATAATAATCATAGAACATTCTTCTGTGTATTGAATTGAAAAGTACATGCCGTCAGTTTTTACCAATCCATTCTAGTTAAATTCCTGTGGAAAACAGCACAAAGTCTGCTTGCTCTTACACATGACCACTTAAGTTACTGCAAGGGTCAACACATTTTTCAGTTAAGGGGCCAGATAAGTGAATATTCTAGGCTATGTTGACTAGATGGTTTCTGCCACAATATCTCAACCCTGAAATTGCGATGTGAGACCAACCACAAACAATACATAAACAGGTATATCTGTGTTCCAATAAAAGTTAAGCTGTGGATACTAAGATTTTACATAATCTCTTTTTGATATTTTTCCAGCCATTTGAAAATATAAAAAACATTCTTAATGCACAGGCTGTGCAAAAACAGGTGGAGGATCACAATGGTAGTAGTTTGCCAACCTCGGAACTATTTGATAACAAAATCTATGCTTACCCCCAACGTGAGTTCTAACTTTCTCCAACCTAAACATTCCTGGTATCTTCATCCACTTCTTGTAAGACATGATAATACCTTTTCACTAATCCAGCCTAAAACTGAATTTTGTTGGTTTGTTTTTATCTCTTCTCGTGTGTGACTATTACTCACATGTATTGAATTATTTTTCTGCCAATATTTTAATCCATTTAAGACTCATTATCTCTTTTAACCCTAATACCAGTCCTTAAAAGGAAAGTATTATTAATTCATTTCTTGCTTTGTTCCAGAAGTTAAAATTATCCCTGTTTAATAGACAAGGAAATTAAGCTTCCAAAAAGCTAAATGACTTGCCCCAAATTACATGGCTAGAAAGAGGCAAGAATACAGAGTTAAATTTGGGTGTTGTAAATTCTGGTTCAATTTGTTTTCCACCATACAATGTCGTCTATATCCAGAGGTCTTATAACCCTGTTGAACGTGAATTTGGTTATTCAGATATGATTCAATCTTGGGGAACCACTCCAGTTCCTAAAGATCATCACTTCTCCTTCAATATTTCTGGTAAATGGATCTAGCATTTTACCCAGAATTAAAATCAAGGCATTTGGTTTGTAGGTTGCAGAATCATCTTCTTGACTCCTTTGAGGAATCTGAAAATCTAGAAGAAAATAAACCCTAAGCTGAGTCAAGACTTAGAAAAAGGAGGCTATTGGAGCAAGGCGGGGTAGATTAACAAAACTACATGTCGGCAATATGCCAAATCTTACACATACAAACTAGCAACTGATAGATTTCAGGTAGTGAGAGCAGGAAGTCATCATTTGACTAAGGGGGAAAAAAAAAAAATCAGTTCAGTCTACTTGCTCAATCCTGTTCCCTCGGCCCATATCCAGATGCAGAACAAAATACCGATTCCACCCATGTTTCAAAATAAAATATAAAGTAGGTGCCAAAGGAGAGTGGATATATACCAACCTCCATTAGCCTTTAAAAACAGTGAACTGGGTCTCATTTACTGGCCACATCCAGTACAATCAAGCGAGAGCTCTAAACTTTAGAAAGTGGATTGGTCTTGTTGTTAGGTGCCATCAAGTTGACTGCCTCACAGCGACCTTATGTACAACAGAATGGTCCTGCACCATCCACACAATTGTGTTTGAGCCATTGTAACTACCACTGTGGCAATCCATTTTGATGGGGGTCTTCCTCATTTTCACTGACCCTCTACTTTACCAAGCATGATGTTCTTCTCCAGGAACTGGTCCCTTTCTGACAACATGTCTGAAGTATGAGAGATGAAGTCTCACCATCCTGGCTTCCAAGGGGCACTCCAGCTGAATTTCCTCCAACACAGATTTGTTTGCTTTTTTGGCAGTCCATGATACTTTTAATATTCGATTCCCCACAATAACTCAAATGCATAGATTATTCTATGTTCTTCCTTATTCATTGTCCAACTTTCACATGCATATGAGGCTACTGAAAATATTATGGCTTGTGTCAGGAACACCTCAGTCCGCACATTGACATCTTTGCTCCTGAACACTTTAAAAAGGTCTTGGGCAACAGATTTTCCTAATGTAACACGTCATTTGGTTTCTTGACTGCTGCATCCTTGAGTATTGATAGTTGATCCAAGCAAAATGAAGTCTTTGACAACTTCAATCTTCTCTCCATTTATCCTTATGTTATTTATTGCTTCTGTTGTAAGTACTTTCGTTTTCATTACATTGAGGTGCAACCCATAGTAAAAGGTTAGGGTCTTTGATCTTCACCAGAAAGTATTTTTAAAACCTCTTTGCTTTCAGCAAGCAGGTTCATATCATCTGCACGTCACAGCTTGTTTATGAGTCTTCCTCCAGTCCTGATGGCATGTTCTTCTTCATATAATCCAGCTTCTCAGATTATTTGCTCAGCAGATTGAATAACTACAATGAAATAATACAACCCTGGTACACACCTTTCTTGATTTAAAACCATCCAGTATTCCCTTGTTCTGTTCAAATAACTGCCTCTTGGTCTATGTAAGGTTCCTCATGAGCACAGATAAGTGCTCCAGAATAGTCATTCTCCACAATGTTGCCCATACCGTCATGATCCACACAGTTGAAAGCCTTTTCATTGTCAATAAAGCACAGGTAAACATATTTCTGGAATTCTCTGCTTTCAGCCAAGATCCATCTGACATTAACAATGACAGCCCTCGTTCCATGTCCTTTTCCGAATCTGCAAAATAGGTTTTGAAATGTTATTTTTGATGATGAAAGAACATCATTCCTCTTGAATTTGCGATTGCTGGCATAGTACATTATATGACTGTCAGATTCAAAGTGGCCAATAGCAGTCCATTTCAGCTCACTAATGCTTAGGGTACTGATCTTCATGCACTCCGTTTCATTTTGATATTTCCAATTTTCTAGATTCATGCTTCCTAAATTTCATGTTCTGATTATTAGTGAGTGTTTCCAGCTTTTCTCCTCATTTTCAGTTGTGCTCCATCAGCAAATGATGATGCCAAAAGCTTTGCTCCATTCACATCATCACGGTCAACTCTACTTTGTCATATTTTGAGTGCCTTCCAACCTGAGGGTCTCATCTGGCAGTGTTCGGTGACTATTCATAATGTTTTCAGTGGCTAAACATTCAGAAGTAGTCCACCTCTCCTTCTTCCTAGACCATCTTAGTTTGGAAGCTCAGTTGAAACTTGTCCATCATGGCTGACCTGCTAGTATTTAAAATATTGTTAGCATAGTTGCCAACATTTACAGCAACACACAAGATACCACAGTACAGCAAACTGACAGATGAGTAGTGGTCCCCCATTCTATAAATACTCTATTCTATGTTTCGCATAAGTGAAATCATACAATATTTGTCCTTTTATGACTGGCTAACAGAAAGATATTTTTTAGGCTGGTGGTGTTGGTTGTGTACTATCAGATTGTTTCTGACTCATAGCAACACTTCACAGGAGCAGATACCCTCATCCTTCTCCCATGGGGCAGCTGGTAGATTCAAACTGTTGATCTTGAGGTGAGCAGCCCAGTTCATAATCCACTACTCTATCAAGACTCCATATTTTCTTGTGTTGTTTTTTCAGTCTTAGTCTACATAAATGAGGTTGCTAAGCAACATTGAGTTGGTTCCAAGTCATAGCGACCCTAAACAGGGTTTCTGAGACTGTAAATCTTTTCAAGAGCAGAAATGATATAGCTACCAGACAATTTCGTAGTGGTTACAAATCGGGCTGCGAACCTTAAGGTCAGCGGTTCGAAACTACCAGCTGCTCTGCAGGAGAAAGATGAGGCTTTCTACTCCCGTAAAGATTTACACCCTCGGAAACCCTATACAGGGTCGCTATGGGTCAGAACCGACTCGATGGCACACAACAACAACAACAACAACCAGACAATTTGGCTCCCAAATCTTACTTAATCTTGAATTGTATGAGAGAGGTTAGAAATGTGTTCTTTGAAAAATCATGGAGACAATTGGCCAATGTTCACTGAAAATATTCACAATAGCCAAAACACAGAAACAACTTAAATGTCCACCAAGGAATAAATGAACAAACAAAATGTGGTACACACATACTGAGCCATAAAGAAAAATGAAGGTCTAATACCTGCCACAACATAAGTGGATCTTGACAACATTATTGTCAAGATTGGTTGGGTGAAATAAGTTAGTTACTAAAAGACAATTATTGTATGATCCCACTTACATGAAGAGGAGCACAGTGCCTTGGTAGGTCAAACACTGGATTGTGAACCACAGGGTCTGTAGTTTGAGCTTACCAACTGCTCTGTAGGAAAAAGATAAAGTCTTTCTGCTCCCGCAAAGATTTATAGCCTTGGAAACCCTATAAAAGGTTGCTATGAATCAGAAACAATTCAATGGCACTTAACAACAACAATTTATAGAAAATACTTGGTACAGAGATGAAAATTTACAGGAATCCCTGGTGTGGTGCCGTGGGCTAATGCAAGGTCGGCAGTTCAAACTCACTACCTTCTCCTAGGAAACTCTATACAGGGTCGCTATGGGTCGGAATCAACTCGACAGCACTTAACAACAACAACAGGGCCAGATAGGCAGGAGGAGCAATGAGAGGCATAACGCTTAGGGAGACACCATGTTTGTGTTAAGGGTGTTGGAAGCGGATACTGATGATGGTTGGACAGTAGTTTAAGTATAACTAATGTCACTGAATTATATGTAAAAACTGTTAAAATAGCAAGTATTTTATTACATACATATCTACCACAATAAAAATAAATAACATACTGGATTATTGAGTGAATGCAAATAATTTGGAGTGAAAAGAAAGTATAAATTGCTGTAAATTAAAACTTCTTTACATATTTCCCACAATGTCTCATATTTGATTAAATGCTCCAATTGCATAAACAGAACTGAAAAACATGAAAATACTCACATGCATTAAGGCCATGTACTTTCTTTGTAGGTAACCTTATTTGGAAAATACCATGGCTTGGGTCAGGCACAACTTAGTACTCAAAGTGGTATCTTGAAAGAGGTCATGTGCAGTAGATTTTCCCACTGTAATATGTTGTTTGATTTCTTGATGCTGCGTCCATGAGTGTTAATTGTGGGAACAAGTAAACTGAACTCCTTGACAACTTCAATCCTTTCTCCATTTATCATAATGTTACTTATTGAGCCACGTGTGAGGATTTTTGCTTTCTTTACATTGAGCTGTAATCTGTAATGAAAGCTTTAGTTTTTTATCTTCATCAGTAAGTACCTTAAGTCCTCTTCACTTTCAGCAACCAGGTTGTATGATCTGCAGATTGTGGTTGTTAATGAGACTTCCTCCAATTCTGATGCCATGTTCTTCTTGGTCTGGCATCAGAGTTAGAGGAAGTCTCATTAACAACCTACAATGGTCCAACTTTTCAGATGATTTGTTCAGCATACAGATTGAATGTGCATGGTTAAAGGATACACTCTGATGCACACCTTTTCTGACTTTAAACCATTCAGTGTTCCCTGGTTCTATGTACAGATTTCCATCTATGTATAAGTTTCCCATTATCACAATTAAGTATTATGATCCACACAGTTGAAAGTCTTTGTATAGTCGATGAAACCATAAGTAAACATCTTTCTGGTTTTCTCTGCTTTCAACCGTGATCCATCTGATGTCAATAATGATATCCCTTGTTCTGTGTCCTCTTCTGACTCCAGCTTGAACCTCTAGCAGTTCCCTGTTGATAAACTGCTGCACCTCCTTTTAAATTATCTTCAGCAAAATGTTATTTGCATGTGATTATGATATTTTTCAACACTTACACATTCCATTGGGCCACCTTTATTTGGAATGGTCACAAATACGGATTTCTTCCAAATAAAGAAATAGGCACAAATACGACCAGGTAGCTATCTTCCAAATTTCTGGCATAGATGAGTGAGCACCTCAAGTGCTGCATCAGTTTACTGAAATGCTTCAATTTGAATTCTGTCAATTCCCAAAGCCTTGTTTCTAATCAATGCCTTCAGTGTAGCTGGGACTTGGTCCTTCATTCCCGTCGGTTCTTGATCATATGCTACTTTCTGAAATAATCCAGCATTGACCAATTATTTTTTGTACAGTGACTCTGTTTATTCTTTCATCTTCTTCTCATGCTTCCTGTACTGTTCAATATTTTGCCTGTGTTGTTATTGTTGTTAAGTGCCATCATGTCCTTTCTGACTCATAGCAACACGGTATACAGTGTTTGAGGATCAGCTTATGAATTGGAACCACCAACCTTACAGTTAACAGTCCAGTGTTTATCCGACAGGGTCACACATTGCAATTCAAGGCATGAATTTTGTCTTCAGTTCTTTCAGCTTGAGAAATGCTAAGCGTATCTGACTTTGTCTTCTCAAACTGTCCTTTGAAATCATCTCTTTAGATGTTTTACTTCCTCATTTATTTCATCTCCTTTCAAAGCAGTCAGTCAATATAGATAGAGAAGGCAGGAAGAGACTAAGACAAACAATCTTAGATAGCAGAGACAGAACTCATTTAGACATTTTGAGTCCGTCAAGATTCTAAGATCGCTAACAATCTTACAAAAAGGTATTTGCCATCCTAGCAGTGTTTGAAAACCACTTTTAAGTGATGAAGGAACTATGCAAACATTTGTTGGTTGTCTACACAGGTTGCACTGTGTGGTGGTGATGGTGGTTATGTGTCATAGAATTCGTTCCGACTCATAGCAACCTTGTACAGGGTTATCGAGGCTGTAAATCTTTACAGGAGCAGAAAGCCTCTTTCTCCCGTGGAACACCTGGTAGTTTCAAACTGCTGACCTTGAAGTTTGCAGCCCGATTTGTAAACACTACGCTACCAGAGCTCTTTATATGGTGGTGATGGAAAAATGAATAAGACAAAAATCCTGCCCACCAAGACCTCTGGGGCTAGACAAAGATACTGACAAGTAGACAAAAGATGTTAATAACATATGCTAAGAGCTTATAGCAGCTTACAAGTTGCTGTGATGTTGGAAGTCATGCCACTGGTATTTAAAATATCAACAGTGTCACCCACAGTGGACAGATTTCAGTGCAGTTTCCAGACAGACAGACTAGGAAGAAAGACCGGGTGAGCTACTACCAAAATTTAGCCAGTAAGAACCCTATGTTGTTGTTGTCAGGTGCCATCGAGTCAGAACCGACTCATAGCGACCCCATGCACAGCAGAATGAAACAATGTCCGATCCTGGGCCAACCTCACTACCGCCGCCACACTTGACGCCATCAATGATGTCACCTGGCTGATCCATCTCGTTGGGAGTCTTCCTCTTTTTCTCTGACCTCCACCTTACCCAGCATGACATCCTTCTCCAGCGACTGTTCTCTCTGGACAATGTGTCCAAAGTATGAAAGACGAAGCTTAGCTACCTTGGCCTCCAAGGAGCACTCTGGTTGCACTTCTTCCAAAACAGATCTATTGGTTCTTTTGGCAGTCCATGGCACTTTCAGTATTCTCCTCCAACACCACAACTCAAAGGCATCAATTCTTCTACAATCTTCCTTATTCACTGTCCAGCTTTCACATCCATATGAAGTTATTGAAAATACCATGGCTTGGGTCAGGCGCACCTTAGTCCTCAAGCTGACATCTCTGTTCTTCAATACTTTAAAAAGTTCCTGTGCAGCAGATTTGCCCAATGCAATACGTTGTCTGATCTCTTGACTGCTGCTTCCGCGAGTGTTGATAGTTGATCCAAGAAGAATGAAGTCCTTGACAACCTCAATCTCTTCTCCATTGATAAGAATGCTGTTCATTGGTCCAGTGGTGAGGATTTTTGTTTTCTTTACATTGAGTTGTAATCCATATGTAAGGCTGTGCTCTTTGATCTTCATCAGTAAATATTTTAAGTCCTCTTCACTTTCAGCAAGCAAGGTTGTATCATCCTCATATCTCAGGTTGTTAATAAGTCTTCCTCCAATCCTGATGCCACGTTTTCCTTCGTAGAATCCAGCTTCTCGTATTATTTTCTCAGCACACATATTGAACAAGAATGGTGAAAGAACACAATCCTGTCGCACACCTTTCCCAATTTTAAAACATTCAGTGTTCCCATGATCTGTTCGAACAACTGCCTCTTGGTCCAGGTAAAGATTTCTCAGAAGTACAATTAAGTGTTCTGGAATACTCATACTTCTCAATGTTGTCCATAGAACCCTATGTTGTTGTTGTTAAGTGCCGTCGAGTCGGTTCCTATAGTGCACCAAAAAATATGGTCTAATAAGTGCTGAAGATCAGTCCCCTAGGTTGGAAAACATTCATAATATACAGTAGTCATGACAATAAACTCTAGCAACCAATGATCATGACAATGGTATGACACTGGACAATGTTCCATTCTTTGTACATATGTGTCTATGAATTAGGAGCTGAGCCAACAGCAATGACGAGCAGCAATAATAACTCCAGAAGGGGCATTATGGAGTAGTAGAGGACACAGAAGATGGAACCCTGCTAGGGACACAGGTCTTGTTCACATAAGAGATGGCATTTGAGCAGACTTCTTAATTTGTAGGATTTGCCCTAGGTGGATGGCATTGGATGTAGAAAGGTACATGCAGGCAGGTGATCCGCATGCACATGTGTGAGCAACTGTGTACAGGGCACCACAGTAGTTAGCTGGAGCCAGAGCACTGGAGCTTAAGGACAGTGACAAAGAAGGATGTTCTGTGCTCATAAGAAGAAGAGAGTGCTTAGGGACACTGAGTTATTCCATTAAGGGTGAACAAAAAATCTGTGTTAATAATGATGATTAAACTGAAACTGTCTTGTCACTTACATGGTTACCACAATTTAAATGCACACACACGTATAGACACACGGGGTTGCTTGCCATGAGTCAGAATCAATACAATGTCAAGTGGAGAAAAATAATGGGAAGAAAAAAGGAAGAGATGAAGAAGGAAGAAGACTCTCTTCAGAAAGAAAACAAGTGAAGAACAATCTGGAAGAGAACAAAAACAGAGGTAGAGTCAGATGTGATGGCCAAGGTAACAATGTTGTTGTTAAGTGCTGTCGAGTCAGTTCCAACCCATAGTGACCCTGTTGAGAGTTTCCAAGGAGCAGCTGGTGAATTTGAACTGCCAATCATGTGGTTTCAAACTGACCTTATAGTCCAGTGCTTCATCCCACAGCACCATTCCAAAACTCCAAAGGCAACAACAGATACGTAAAATCTAAGGCAAGATTATTAATTTCATAAAGGTAGGACCCCATTATCATCTTTTATTGCATTCCCTAGAACAAAAAAAAAAAATGTTGGAGATTGGATTGAATAATTAAAAATTATTGGTAAATCGGATTGAATAAATATAATTGTGTCCTGTAATAAACAAAATGTTTGAGTCTAGACCCAGAATAAGATATTATACACTACCACAGGGAAGCAAAGAGTTAGGTGTTCTTTTTACATATTTATAAGCCCAAACTGGTTAATGTATATCCTTGACATCACAGATTTATTTCTATGTTAATTTACTTGCAGAAGACATGTATAACCATAATACACGTAGGGAGAAAGTAATTTTATTCATGTGTTTGGACATAAAAAATATCATTATGCTGCCTAATAATCCCAGCTGACAGTCAGAATCATTTTTAAAAAAAACCAGATATATTAAGAAAGAATTCAAAAAAAGCAGCCACCCCGCTCTGATCTGGCTCCTCTGTTTTCCTGGCTGGCACTGATTTATACCAGCCAGGCCGTCACTTGCAGGCCCATTCTATGATCAATGCAGAGCCCAGTTTGCCATCACACAGCATTATGAAAAGTGGCCTCAACATTTACATTTGTGGAAGCAGACCTCCTACACTTTGCAACCAGTTTACAATGTGCTTTCATTATTATATATTTTTTCTTTGCCTCTTGTTAACAAGGGTCTTGGTCCTTGGATAGATATTGAAGAATAATTCCACATCGTTTTAAGAATCCCAAGGGCATGGCTTTGCATGGCTCATTCACTTCATCTCTAGAATTAAAAAATAAAGTGTATACGTTGTCGTTAAGCACCATCAAGTAGCTTCTGACTCATAACAACCTTGTATAGGGTTTCCAAGGAGAATCTGGTGAGTTTGAACTGTCAACCTTGTGGTTCAAAGCGATCTTATGGTCGAGTGCTTAGCCTACAGTGCCACACCAGGACTATAATATATGTATATATATGATTGTTCTGTCGACCCTGTGTAGGGTTTCCTAGGCTTTAAATCTTATCAAAAGCAGAAAGCTTCATCTTTTTCCATGGAGTGACTGGTGTGCTCAAATCGTGGTCCTTGTGATTCACAATCCAGTGCTTATCATATGGAGTCACTGCCCTTTTCATATATATGCTGTTATTGTTAAGTGCCATCGAGTTGGTCCCAACTCATAGTGATCCTGTATAGGGTTTCCAAGGAGCTGCTGGTGGATTTGAACTGCCAACTTTGTGGTTAGCTGTCCAGTGCTTATCCTATAGTTCTACACTGGGATTCCCCTCATATATGTGTGTGTGTGTGTGTGTGTGTGTCCATGTGTATGTATACATATGTTGTTGGCAAGTACTGTTGAGTCAATTCCAACTCATAGCGACCCTGTATAGGGTTTACAAGGACCTTGTGGCTTGAAGTGCCAACCCTGTGGTTGAAACCGACCTTGCAGTCCAGTGTTTCATCCCACAGCAGCACACCAGGACTCCTATACAGGAGAGGATTCAAAAAGTTCACGGGAAAATCCCATTCTCTTTTAATTCCTTTTTTTCCAAGAATTTTAAAGCCTAAAATTTGACATTTTAACCATGATTCAGTCTACAAATCAATGGCATGAATCACACCCACAATGTTGTGTGACTATCAGCTATATCTATTTCCAAAACTTTTTTATCACATCAAACATATTAATTCCATATCCCTCATTCCCTCCTCTCCAGAATTTCATAGTCCAAGTCCAGACAATCCTTGATCCAGCTAGGTGTTGTTAACAAATCCATTTTCCCCTCAGATGAGTCCCAGGTTTTCCCTTCTGAGGAGGGTCAATTTGGATGGCCCAAATGGTTAAGAACTCAGCTACTAGTAGAAAGATTGGTGATTTTAGTCCATGTACAGGTTTCTTAGAAGAAAGGCCTGACCATTTATAGCAAAAAAAAAAAAAAGCAGTCATCGAAATCCTCATGAAGCACAGTTCTCCTCTGATGCACGTGGAGTCCCCATGAACTCCAAAGTAATTGTTTCCTTTCAGGAGAAGTGATTTCCCACATTTCCCTCTATACCCAATAAATGGAGGGAAAATAGATGCATGATTCCTACATTTGGAACCACAACTAACTGAGAGAACTTTGTAACATAGTTGTTTTTTCTTTCTTTATTCTAGAATCCCTTCAAACCAGAAGTTCACAGAAGGGGGATACATCGCTGTCTTTCTCTGCAGCCCCCTTCACAGGCCTCTCCTTTTGGATAAGTCTCAGCTTCGTGGCTCAACATGCCAGAGAAACTGGTTCTACACACCCAGGGGAAAAAATGACAGCTTTTCACAGCAAGCCGCTCGGCTCATAACCAAGGAGAGGAAGCGTCACACATGCCGCGACCTGCCTCTTTCAAAATATCTGTACAGTCAATGCAGCAGGGAAAACTTTAGGGAACACTGACAACTCTTTACATAACTTTCTGTAAAGTAGCTTACTAATGTTTACAGCCCTACCAGCCATTCCAGGCGTGCAAGTTAATGACCAGCTTACCCTATACCATACGCAGGACAGGTCTTTCTTCAGTCTAATGGTCCTGGGAGTCCAAGAGACTGAAAGAAGGACCTAGCTAGTGGGGAGGGACGTTAGCTCCATAGAGAATGAAGTGTCCAAACACCTGGCAAAAGGCCAGCATTTTGATGCCTTGAGGTACAAAAGCTAACTGCCTTTCCTAGAACTTCTTCTAAATCCCACACCCCTTTTTGTAAATGTCTGCTCTCTGGAAAGCTGTGTGAGCTTATGGATAGAGGGAAGTGCACCGTAGACATAATTTATTTCTAAATGCCTAAGCGCTTAAAGAAGTTAAATTCATTCAGGTTTCTTTAGCTGTTGTGTTGTTCACAGAAAGCACAAGGCATCATACCAAAACACCCTAAATGCACATTTAAATTCTTTTAAAGGCCATATGTAAACTCAGAAAATACATGTAGATTTCTTACTTGATCACAGTGTAGTTTGGGTTTAAAAAAAAAAAAAAAAACAAGGATTATTCTACTATCCTAGATCAGAATATGAAAGGAATAGTAAAGACTATGTGAAGATACAATGTTTTGTCTTTATACTAAAGACTACAGGGTGGAGGTATAAGGGGGATGGCACGGTTTTCGGGTTAAATTTAGGAACAGAAAAGGAAAAGGGAAAAAACAAATAAACAGATGGTCATTTTCAGACTACAGTTTCATTTCACTATACTAAGATTGTTAGGTTGGTTTGCTTTGCACGTCCAATAATATAGCAATAGGGAACAAAGATCTTTGAATTTGGTGTCTCAATAGAGGAACTATTAAAGTTTAGAATTGTTTTATGTATTATTTTTACTACAAATTTCACAGCATTTGCTACAGAAGTCTCTTTGGGGAAATTAGCAACAGAACAATTTCTATATTTAAGAACCGCAAGCCCCTATGTATTTTGAATTAACCTACTGTAGAGCCGTAAAACTAGGTGCAAAAAAGAAAATTGCCTTACAGTAGAGTTATTGTACATTTCTTTATGTTTTCTTCTACTCCACCTAGTAGATAGTCTTGAAAAACTCTGACATCGCCTTAACTTTATTGTTAAGACATAAAATGATGATTGTCTGCCTTTGCAATGCTTGATCATTGGGTTTCTCTTTTTGTTGATAAATAGCTTTGAAATTATAAAGAAATTCTATTTTACTACTTTTATATAACAATGCAAACATAAATATGAAGACACGTAAAAACACAAAAAATAGTAAATCATACCATCCAAGTATCATTATGTAAAAACACAGCTAGGAGGAACATTTTTTTCAAAATCAAGAAACAGTTCAATAGCTCCTGAGTGTAAATCCTAAAATCTCTAGCCAATGCATAATTACAGATTTTGGGGGAAAAAATTCTATTTTGTTGTCACATAAAATATGCAAAGTAGCTATTCATATTATTATGGTGTTTGCTGTGTACAGTGGAAGTCATATGGAAGAAAGTGCCACATTCTACCACGAGGCATCAAAAAGTTCTCATGGAAAATGGAGTTAAAAGATCATGAATTTTTCCTACAAACTTTTTGAAGCCTCCTCTGACTGCAAAGTCATTTGAACTGCAAGGTCAGTGGTTCAAGCGCACCAGCTGCTCCTTGCAAACCCTATGCAGGGTCACTATGGGTCGGAATGGACTTGACGGCACTTAACAACAAAAACAACATATCTGTGTAGTAATAAATAAACACAGTAAATCAGGAATTTTATAACAAGTTAAATATGAAGATAAAACATTTCTTAGTCTACCACATATTTTTTACAAGCCATGAAAAGTCTAACCCTTCTACAAGTTTAGCTTTTGGAACTGAACAACATTTAAATGCAACTTGCTAGGTAATCTGATGGGACTCCTAGTATGGCACTGTGGGTTAATGCACTGGACTACAAGGTCGGTTTGAACTGCAAGGTCGGTGGCTCAAGCTCTACCAGCCGCTCCTTGGAAACCCTATACAGGGTCACTTCGGGTCAGACCCTGCTGGACAGCACTTAACAACAACAACTGGGAGTTCCTGGGTGGCACAAAAAGTTAATCACTCAACTACTAGCCAAAAGGTTGGCTGTTCAAACCTACCCAGAATTCAGAATTCAGAAGACAGGCTTCTGGAAGGTCACAGTGTTGAAACCCTAGGGAGCAGTTCTACCGTGCACACATGGGACTGCCATGAATGGGTCTGGCAATAGCCGCAAACACCACCACAGACTGCTATTCTAGTGTGGGCCCTAAATTCATTTTCCCTATGGATAAGTATTCTTGAAACTGAGTAGAAGAAAGACTTCTTGCATCCACTAGAAAGTAAATAAGAAGTAAAGAAGGGACACATATGACACTCCTGATGAAATCACACACACACAAAATAAAAATTTAAAAAAAAAAATTGGCTTAAAAGGAAAAGATAAATTGATATCTTCTAGAGAAATCCATGCCACTTCTTACACAAAACCTTGCTGCTACTTGGACTTTCAGTTAGTTCAGTATAGACATCCTGCCAGACATAATGAATTTGATAAAGCTGCTGGCTTTTTATCTTCAGTCTTGGTTTGCTATATTAATTCAAGAGTCTCAGGAATATGAGAAACAAAGGCAATAATTCAAAATTTTTCATTATCTGTTCTTGGATTTGTCTTCATTTGTCATAACTGTTGGGTTGTAATAAAGGAGCTGCTTCTGTCTTTCCATACAAATTTGGGTTTATTCTTTCTGGGTACTAGCAGCAGTGGTGGACAGCCCTGGTTCAAGGAAGGTTCTGGGCCCCTTCTTACCCAAGTTGCTTTTACCTCACTTCTTCAGACTGCCTTTATCTCTGATCTTTCTGGACTTAGGAACTTCCTGCTCATCTCAACTAGTCTTGTGCCATAAGTGAAGGGATGAGGGCTACTCAGGTCTTCTAGATTGAAACAGATTACAAGTTCATACAAGTCCAAGAGCCAGGATTATTAAAAACGTGAATTATAATGAAAGTCACTCATAGAAAAGGAGCAAAAACCATGTTGTAAGTCAGTGAGAAGATTTACTACAAATATTTATTTCCAGAAGTATGTGTCTGTGTCTGGTTTTCTACTGTCCTTACCCATCTTCATAGAGCAACCAAAATCCAGTTTCCGTCAAGAAGACGTCTACTCATGGTGATCCCATGAGTGTCAGAGCAGAACAGGGCTCCACAGGGTTTGCAAGGACTTGTTTTATAAAAGTAGATCACCAGGCCTTTCTTTCATGGTGCCTCTGGGCGGACTTGAACTTATAACTCTTCTGCTAGCAGTCAAGTGTATCTTAGTTCTCATAGTTTATTTATTTTCTCACAGTTTAGGAGACTAGAAGTTCTAATTCACAGTGCCAGCTCTAAGGAAACCCTTTTCCTCTCTATGGGCTATGGAGGAAGGCCCCTGTCTCTTCAGCATCTGCCTCCTGGTTCTTTGCAGACCTCCATGTGTCTTGGCATCTAATCCCTCTCTCCTCTACTGGCTTGTTTAATCTCTTTCATCTGTCATATGACACACCCTACACTGACCCTGCCTCATTAACATAACAAACACAACCCTTTTCACAAATGCGATTATCATCACAGACATAGGGGTTAGCATTTACAACACATATTTTGGAAAGACATAATTCAGTTCATAATATTCCACCCTTTGGCCTCTAAAAATGTATGTCTTTGCTACATGCAAACTACTTTCACCCCATCAGATCATTCCAAAAATCTCTACTCAACAGCAGGTCTAAAATCACATCTTCTAAATCATCTAATGAAATATAGGTGAGACTTTAGACATATTCCATCCCAGGCAAACTTCTTCATCCGTGAACCTGTTAAATCTAGAATATAAGTGATCTGTGTCTAAAGTAGAGCCACAAGGTAGATATTTCCGTTATCAGTTGAAGGGAAAGAAGGGATGATAGGCACCAAGCAAGTCGAAAACTCAACTGAACAAATTACGTTAGCTCTCAAGTCCTGAAAATCATCCTCTGTTCTCTGAGACCAACTAGACAATGGCCCCACCCTTTAGACTCTGATTTCAGAGGCCCCTGGGCCCTGTGAGAAATATTGTCGATACCAATAAACACTCAAGAATTCCAATCTGTACTCGTTTTAGCAAGAGTAAGGTTTTCTTCATTTAATTTTGCAAAATTGGGCACCCAACCCAGTAGACACAGGCAGATGCACCATATGGCCAGCCTGCAAAGAGTTTTATTACCCTGTTTCAAAAAAGCCCCTCCTCCAGTTCCCCTTTTACTGGGTACTATGGAGTTTACTCTGGCAGCATAGTGGTTACGAATTGGGCTGCTAACCTCAGGGTCAGCAATTCAAAACTACCAGCAGTTCTGCTCCCGTAAAGATTTACAGCCTCGGAAACCCTGTTCAGGGTTGCTATAAGTCAGAACCAACTCCATGGCACATAACAACAACAACAGCAAATGGAGTTAACAATCTACCCTGAACATTCCACTTTCCCTCCCCCCAGTTCCACAATCTAGCCCAAATGGCGCCCATAGTCTTCATGACTGTGTTCTTATTTAAAGTTCTTAGTCCTAGAACAGATATATTTCGCCCCTTCCCCCAATTCATCCTGCTTACATATCCCTGAGTGTGCATCAGCAACCTATGTCTAAAAGAGGGGGAAATTAGAATTATATATATATTTGCTGATCACTGGGATGAGAGGAGGGCAGGGAGGGAGGGGAAGATAGAGCACAGTGTAGGGAATAGACACAGGATAGCCTGGGTGCATGGGGGAGGGGGAGCAACACACAAGGTGGGAGGGGAATGGAAGAACAAGGCTTATAGGAGAACAATTAGACAGGTTCACATGGGCTAAGTGAGACAGAGGTAAATGATGACGTATGCACAACCTTGGAACAACAGGACTCTGGGATACAGGGATTGAGGCATGGTTTGAAGGGATAAAAGAGGGGAATAATGTTAAGATGCTTGGCTGTCTTATGAACCTTGTTTTGCCTTGCCTACCATTGTAAAATAGACACTTGAAGGGGAGAGAAAGGAATAGCTAGAATCATCACTACAGAAAGCTTGTAAGTCCATCTTCAGACTACAACCGATTGGAATATCTTAAAGGGGACTAGAAGTTACCCAGTGAAAGAGGCTTGCACAAGACCATAGGTGGAATCCAGAACCCTATCCAGAACTAACTGAGGTAGGAAATTTCCACTGGAGTGGATGAGTAGACCAGCCTGGAACAGCTAGAAGAACAGAAGATACTTCGTGAAAGAAAGACCAGCAGGAAAAATTGAAACAATAACCGCAGTCTGATTGATTACTAAAAGGACAAATAGGCTGTTGGCCCGGGTGCCATCAAGGCAAGTGGTCGGGACCCATCAGAGCAAACCCCCTTCCAAGACTGAGACTCAAGGGGAATACATGAGCAGGTATGTGGTCTGGCTTGTGACCACGTTGGTCACCGATAAGGATAAATGGGGGGGAAATCAGCAATGAAGTTGCAAGCTAAGCCTGACCACATTCAATATACCCCTGTGAACCCAGGTGGAGACCTGGATGGCCGGCAGTATGGCAAGACCCCGGGACTCCTGGGCCCAGAGGCAGTGACATGGCCACAGAGGACTAGAGTGGAGAGTGAAGCGTCCAGCTGATATGAAGTGAGGGAAGTGCACAAGAACAACCATACTTGCAGATAGTACCCACTGACCTGGCTTCGTTGGCTGGATGATCAGAATTCGACTAGAAGAAGAAAGAATAGGGAAAAAAGACAAGTTACCTGCTACAATTTGATGAACTTACCTATACTTATGGATGTAGTAGCTTAGAAAAGGGAACAAATCTTTATAGGGAGGATCAACCCTGGTTACACAGGGTTGAAGAGGATGGGCAACTTAGACATTGGCTACCCAAAATGTGGAGGCCTATAAAGGTGGGAAGTGACGGGCTTGCAGGCTTTCAAGAGGGAGCCTAGTTCCAGATGGGGCGGGGTAAGGTAGAATCACCACTGAATGATTTCCAATCAGTTGGGACCAGTCTGGTGCAATGAAATGGGGATAAGACTCTTGTGGTACAATAGTGAATAACTGCCATCAGGACTGACTGTGAGGGTAGGAAATATAGAGGTAGATGTTTTTTGACATCTGATTTTGCAGCCCAGGAGCGGAGGTTCCTGGGTTCATCAAGTGAGAAGAACGAAGAGCAGGACCCGACCCAGAGAGGCAATGACACCATGGATGGAGACAGAGACGACGATGTGGACAGATAGAGCGGCTGGGGACACTGGACTCAGGGAGGGAGACGGACTGAAGCCGGGAAGGGGGCTAGGGGGAGCCTGTGTGGTGTACCCTTTGGTTGTTTGATGATGCATGGAGGGGACTGTAATCATTGCAATGTGTAGAGCTGATGTTCTTCCACGTAAACCTCACAATAAAACTTTAAAAAGAGTAACTCAAGATATGCCCTTAACTAATCCTGCCTCATTAACATAACAAACACAACCCATTCCTAAATGAGATTGTAACCACAGGCCTAGGGGTTAGGATTTACAACACATATTTTAAGAGGGGACATAATTCAATCCAAAACACCATTTATACCACCCCAGGATCCCAAAGCCAAAGACCATTCCAATTAGGATAAAAAAGGGGGCACAATCTTATCAGTGTTTGGTAAGGCTCTGTTAGCATAATAATGCATGAGAGATATAGTATAAATACTGCTCAGTATTTGCAAGAGAAAGGTCTGTTTGTCTTGTAGATAGTTCAGTCTGCAAAACCTGAATGGTCACACACCCACCTTACTACAAGATTCATCAAGTGGGAAAGAAGGATGGATTTACTGTTGTGGAGCTTGAACCCCTGAAGAAAGGTCCTAGGTTGAAAAGACCAAATGGGCTGTGGGAAGTACAAGAGACAAAGATCAGAGAGGGGACACCCCCTAATGTCTGTGGATGGTGGCATCTTAATGAATAAGTTCTGTGGATAAAGTCATTTGCTGTCCTTGGGGCTTTTGCGTTGGCTATTTTCTCTTAGATCTCTCTTTCTCCCAGCTATCTATGTGGAAAGCTCAAACCTCCTTCACTCTTTGCTAAAATGTCACTATCGCAATGTGGCTTATCGTGACCAAGCTATTTAATATTGCAACTTACTCTCTACCTTTCAAGTATAGAATCCCTTATCCTGATCTATTTCCTCTATCTACATATCACCTTTGAACTATTTACTATATTACACTGGGTCACTTTCTTATTTGCACTGTTTATTAATTTCTGTCTCCCCCAGTCCACAAGAGCTGTATGTTTACTCATGTTTCCTACTGTTCCCAAGCACTTAGAACACAAGAATTTCTTTCTGCCAATGTTTTCACAAGTCATTCCAAATATTGCCAGTACAGCTAAGCTTCATTTCAAACCTTTTAACTTCAAAAGAACCAGTGGGGCAGTAGTGTGGATACATGAGCCCACTATCTTTGAACCCTTTAACTCGGAATTTTCAGCGCATACAGCCCTCTTGACTTTATTCTCAGCAATGAACTGTTGTTAATCTTAACTGGGTTTCCTTTTTCTCTTTGCAGCACGTATTGCTAGTAGTTTCCACTTATAAACTATGCTCAGTAAAATGCAGACTTGAGAACATTAGGAGGAAACAAAGAGAGCAAGAGATCATTCGTTTTTGTTGTTATAACTCCCAGCAATGCTGTATGGGGTTTCATAGGCTGTAAAATCTTTACAGGAGCAGAAAGGGTCATTTTCCCATGGAACAGGGGTAAATTCGAACTGCTGACCTTGTAGTTAGTAGACCAATGCATAACCCCCTATGCCACCGGCACTCCTTAGAGAGATCATGGTTGTTTGTTGCTAAGTGTTGTCACATTGGTTCCGACTCAGAGATACCTGTACAGGGTTTCCAAGGTTTGTCTGGTGGGTTTGAACTGGTGGGTTAGCAGTGCAGTACTTATCTTACAGCACCACACCAAGACTCCAGAGAGATCAGTAGTGTTGGGGAGCGGGGGAAGAATAAAAGGTTCTGTTTTATTATTATTTTTTCCACACCACTAAATAATAGTGAAGGTAGCACAGTGGTTACAAATCAGGCTGCAAACCTCAAGGTCAGCAGTTCAAAAGCACCAGCTGTTCCGCAGGAGAAAGATGAGGCTTTCTGCTACCAAAAAGATTTGCAGCCTCAGAAACCCTGTGCAGGGTCACTATGAGTCAGAACTGACTCCAAGGTACTTAACAAAAACAACAACAAATAATAATGAGGAGCAGAAACAAAGAAAAAGAAGGGAAAAGTTATTAACATATTAATCAGTTACATTGAAAAAAGATCTTCCTAATTGTCATCGCTCACCAGCTGCTCCTCAAAATCCCTATACAGGGATGAGACTCAACAACAACAAACACAACTGTCATTGCAAGAGCCCTGGTGGCACAGTAGTTAAGCACTCAGCTGCTAACTGAAAGATTGGAGGTTCTAATCCACCGCCCACTCCACAGGAGCAAGATGTGATCATTTGTTTCCATAAAGATTGCAACCTTGGAAACGGGAAGAAATAGTTCTACTTTTTATTCGTTAGGGTCACAATGAGTTGGAATCCGTTTGACAACAATGTGTCTAACTGTCGTAAATTACCAGTTTATATGTTGTTGTTGTTGTTAAGTGCCATCGAGTCGGGTCCGACCCATAGCGACCCTGTACAGGGTTTCCGAGGGTGTAAATCTTTACAGGAGTAGAAAGCCTCATCTTTCTCCCGCGGAGCGGCTGGTAGTTTCGAACCGCTGACCTTAAGGTTCGCAGCCCGATTCGTAACCACTACGCTACCAGATACCCTTGCTATAAACTGTCAGATCTGAAATCTCCAAAATTATGAAGAAAAAATCCAAAAGCACAAAGCAGTTGCCATCGGGTCAGTTCTGACTCACAGTGATCTGATGTGTGTCAGAGTAGAAATGTGCTCCCTAGAGTTTTCAGTAGCTGATTTTTCAGAAGTAGCTTCCCAAGCCTTTCTTCCAGGATGGCTTTGGGTAGGTTTGAATCTCCAACTTTTTGGTTAGCAGCCAAAAGGAAAAACAAGAGATAGAGCAAAAATGAGACATTGTGAATCTGAGGTCCCAAATCAAGAACCAGAACAGTCATTTTAAGTTTTGACAATTCAAGAAGTGTTTTATTTGGAAATCAAAGAGGTTTATAAACTTGGTTAATTCTCACCCTTAAACCTTCAGCTGAGACTGCACTTTTTATATCTACATTCAACATAACTACTAGTATTTTGCTTGGCACAGATACATTTTGTTGGATTTCTATGATGATTTGGGTAAACTTTTAGACTTGAAATTTGTTAAAAGGAAAACAAAACAAAACCCACTGCCAACGAGTAGATTTAGACATTTAAACTCACAGCACTCCTGTGTATTGTTGTTGGTGGTAAGTGCCATCAAGTCGGTTCTAACTTCTAACTCATAGGGACTCTGTGGGACACAGTAAAATTGCTCCCTAGGATTTTCTGCGGCTGTGAATCTGTACATTAAGTCCTGGTATGGCACTGTGGGCTAACACATCAGACTGCAAGTAGTTTGAACTGCAAAGTCGGTGATTCAAGCTCACCAGCTACTCCTTGGAAACCCTATGCAGGGTCACTATGGGTCGGAAAAGACTCAATGGCACTTAACAACAACAGTAAATCTGTACATAGGCAGACTGCCTCATCTTTCTCCAGCAGAGAAACTGGTGGTTTGAACTAGCTCACTGCTTAAACCACTCATCACCAGATCTCCTCAGTAAAAGATAATCGCTTCCACATTCTGTATTTTTTCAGTAATTTCAGTATTAATTTTTTCAGATAATTTCAGTATTAAAGAGTTCAATTCTAAACCCTATGTCATGTGAACTGAGCCCCTGGCCTTGGAAACAGCATTTGACCTGCTCTGATTCTTATAATTCTGACCTTATTAATAAATATAACTGAAAGACTATTCATTTTCTGAAATCTATACTTATTTGGTTAGCATTTTCTTTCCTGCATTTACTCTTACTCTTCAGAAATCTTAGCGCCAGGCCACTGTTATCTCTTGAATCACATCCCAAATAGCAAGCACTATGAGCTTCAGCATGCCAAGTCAAATTATGAAAGCCACATTCTTAGGACTATTTGGAGCCTTGGTGTGGTGCTGTGGGTTGATGTGCTGGACCGCAAGGTCCATTTGAATTGCAAGGTTGGCAGTTCAAGCTTACCAGTTGCTCCTCAGAAACCCTACACAGGGTCGCTATGGGATGGAATTGACTCAATGGCACTTTCCAACAACAACTATTCCATAGAATAATCTTCCAAGTCACTGGAAAATTGAAACGTCACATCAAAATCAACAAACCCATCCTGATCTTCAGAAGAAGGTAAAATAGAGGCTGTTGACACTTACAGCATTTCAATCAGCAAGTCCTGTGTATGTGGTCATTACTAGTCTATGTACCACTGACAATGTCCTTTTAGTCCAGATGAATGAGTGCCAGGTAAATCAATGTGAAATCCTGCAAAATAATAGATCGGCTACTGACATTATTCTACACTTTAGCTTGTGTGGAAGTGGAGAGGAGGAAGGAAGTGGGTCAGAGGTAGACTTTTCACCTGCTACGTAGAAGATAAAGGAGCCTTGGTAGCATAATGGATTATGAGCCGTGCTGTTAATTGCAAGGTCAGTAGTTCAAATCACCCAGTTACTCCACAGGAGAAAGATGGGGCTTTCCTTCTGTCAAGATTTACAGCCTCAGAAACCCTATACAGGATCAACATGAATTGGAACCAATTCTATGGCACACAGCTCCTACTGTCACCACCACATGGAAGAAAGGAGCCCTGTTGTAATAGCAGGTTACACATTGGGCTGCAAGCCACAAGATCAAATATCACCTGACTGATGAAAAGAAACCATAAATGCAAAGATCTGGGGTAGACGTGCCCTCAGGTGGGAACTAGGTTGTCATGCTCAAGGGGCAAAAAGGAGGCTTATGTGGCGAGAAAATAATCAGCTGCCATTAGTTGACTTCGACTCATGGAAACCCCATGTTTGTCAGAGTTGAATTGTGCTCCATAAGGTGGTTTGCATGATGCTGTAGTGCTGGAAGCTATGTCATTGGTACTTTAAAAACTACCAGGGTACACCCGTGATGGACAGATTTCACGTGAGCTTCCAGACTAAGACAGACTAGGAAGAAGGAGAGGCAGGCTATTTCTGAAGGTTTAGTCACTGAAAACCTTATGAAACAGTGTCAGATAGCACAAGAATACTGAATATTGAAACATGGTGAATAGTACCAAAATATTGTCAAATATAGTGCCAGAAGATAAGCCCCTCAGGTTGGAAGGCACACATTATACAACTGGGGACGAGCTGCCTCCTCAAAATAGAGTTGACCATGATTATGTGAACAGAGTAAAGCTCTTGGGACCTTCATTTGCTGATATGGCACAACTCAAAATGAGGAGAGACAGCTTTAACATCTATTAATGATCAGAACATGGAATGTACAAAGTATGAAACTAGGAAAATTGGAAGCTCTCAAAAATGAAATGGATCACATAAAGATTAATATCCTAGGCATTAGTGAGCTGAAATTGACTGGTATTGGCCATTTACAGTCTAACAATCTTTTGGTTTTCAATCAATCAATGAAAAATTGAAAAGGAATGGCATTGCATTCATCATTAATAGAATATGTCAAGATCTGTCTTGACGTATAATGCTGCCTGTGATAGGATAATATCCATACACCTAAAAGGAAGACCAGTTAATATCAGTATTATACAAATTTATGCACCATCCACTAAAGCCAGTAATGATGAAACTGAAGAATTCAACCAGTGTGGTGCTGTGGATTAATGCACTGGACTGTAAAGTCGGTTTGAATTGCAAGGTTGGCAGTTCAAGCTCACTAGCTGCTCCTTGGAAATACTATACAGGGTCACTATGGGTCAGAACCGACTCAACAGCACTTAACAACCATTGTCTTCTGTTTAAAATTGAGAAAAGATGCAACAAAGCTGTATCAATAATTACTGATGATTAGAATGCAAAGGATGGAAACACAGTGGACGCATCAGTAGTTGGAAAACTGGAAAATATGGCCTTGGTGATAGAAATAATGCTGGAGATTGCATGACAGAATTTTGAAAGAACAGTTACTCATTGTAAGTACCTATTGTAAACAACATAGATGATGACTATACACATGGACCTCACCAGGTGGAATACAAGGAAATAAAATTGACTACATCTGTGTAAAGAGACAATAGAAAAGCTCCATATCATCAGCCAATATCAGGCCAGGGGCAGACCGTGGAATAGACCATCAATTGCTCATATGCAAGTTCAGGTTGAAGCTGAAGGAACTTAAAACCAGTCCATGAGAGCCAAAATATAACCTTGAACATATCACACATGGATTTAGAGATCATCTCAAGAATAAATTTGATGCATTAGACACTAATGACCTAACACCCGAAGGGTTGTGGGATGACATCAAGAAGGCAAAAGGCCATTAAGAAGACAATAAGAAGGAAAAGACCAAAAAGGATTTCAGAAAAGACTCAAACTTGCTCTCAAGCATACAGATACTAAAGCAAATGGAAGAAATGAGGAAGTAAAAGAGCCTGATCAGAACTTTTCAAAGAGCAACTCAAGAAGACTTAAGTCAAGTATTCTAATGGAATGTGTAAAAACCCAGAATTAGAAAACCAGAAGGGAAGACCACACTAAGCCTTTCTTAAGCTGAAAGAACTAAAGAAAAAAAACTCAAGCCTCCACTTGAAATACTGAAGGATTCTATGGACAAAATATTTAATGATGTAGAAGGCATCAAAGGAAGATGTAAAGAATACAGAGAATTACTGTACCAAAAAGGAATTGTTGATATTCAGCCATCTCATGAGATCATATATGATCAAGAACCAATGGTACTGAAGGAAGAAGTCCAAGGAGCACTGAAGGCATTGGCAAAGAATAAGGCTCCAGGAAGTGATGGAATATAAATTAAAATCTTTCAACAAACTGATGCAGCACTGGAAGCACTCACTCATCTAGTCAAAGAATGTGGAAGACAACTACCTGACCAACTGAGTAGAAGATATGCATATATGGTATGTTGTATTTCTCAGCTTTAGCCCCCAATGGCTAGGTCAGTGACTTGGAAGGTCTCCCAAAACTTCAGACCAGTCAGACCTTCTTCTCTTTCTCATCTCAAAGTCAACGGATGTCAATGGAACATAGTCAAACTCAGCCCATGTCTTCTTTGCTGCATCGCCCCTACTTCCACTCACAAGTAGGTACTCCCCAGTGAGCACAGACTGCTGGTGGGTTCCCTTTGAGTTTCAGTCTTAGAAGGGGGTTTTCCTTGATCAGCTGACCTTTCTTGCCTGGATGCCTCCAAAGCAGTTTGCTTGATATTCTAACAGCAAAACAGTCTGCTTTTTTTCTGCAGGTCTTTCTTTCAATATGAATCTTCTGAATTTCTGATATAAGTAATTCTCAAAGTGAGCACTGAGTGGCTACTAATTTGCTACCCCTGCTAGAGAGTAAGATCCCCTAAGAACTTGATTGAGCCTCAGCATAGTGATCCTGCTTGGTCACCTTAGATCAGGTGGTGGGCTGGCAACATCTTGCGTATGGGGTCCCCAGCCGATCTCCTCCCTCCCTGCCTTCCTCGGATGGTGGCTGTTTATGCTGGACGTGTGGCCAGAGACGGGTAAGGATCCGTGGAACCTCGGCAACCTAAGACAGAGCCATTGCCATGCTGCAATGAGTTTCGATGACGGGTAAGACTGAATAATTCGCACTGGCCGCCTAAGACTGGCAGCGTCCCTTAAACAAACAATAAATAAGGGGGAATCTGATGCAGACTGTGCAGACCTAGTCAGGAGGTCAAGACCCTGTGGGCCCAAGTGTTGTTGACTGTCCAAACCATAGGCTCTGAGGATCAGACTTTAGCCATCTAGTAGGCATAGCAAACTGTCCCTCATCTGATTATTCAGTAATGCTTGTTAGTAATCTCATACATGAGCCCTGGATATCCACAGACAAATGTAAAAACCTTCCCTAAAAGCCGAGACTGTAAATTCCAAAAAGGCAAGTTCCACCCCCACCCCCCCAAAAAAAAGCTAAAGAGGATAGAGAGAAACACTGTTAACTGATGATATATGGAGGGGATAATAATCAATGTAATGAAACAAGTTATATGAATGGTTGAATGTGAAGCTGATGATGTGCCCTGTAAACTTTCACTCAATCCAAAATAAAAACATTTAATAAAAAAAAAAAGATATGAATCTTCTGTTCTCCCAGGTATTCTGAATTGGTCTGCATGTATTTTCAAGTAGAAATGTCCCTTCTCAGAAGGTTCTGGGTTGGGCTCAGGAGTTTCAAAAATTTTTAGATCTTCTTTTCAAATTTCAATGCTATTAAATTATAAATCAAGAGTAGGAAGATCAAGGAAATAAAATCAAATACATGAAAACTGAATAACACCCTGCTTAAAAGCTACTGAGTAATATAACAAATTAAAAATGAGATTTAAAATCTTATAAACAAATAAGAATAAAAATACAACATACCATAACCTTTGGGACATGACAAAAATAGTGCTGAAAAGGGAATTTATAGCAATAAATATACACATCCAAAAATAAGAACCAAAATCAACATATTAACACAACATCTACAACAATTAGAAAAAGACCAGAAAAGTAAGCCTACAGTCGCCAGAAGATAAATAATACAGAGTAGAGCAGAAATAAATGAATTAGAAAACAGAAAAACAATAGAAAGAATCAACAAGACAAGAAGCTGGTTCTTTAAAAGGGTTAGTAAGATCTACAAACCAGTGGAAAACCTAACAAGAGAAATGAGGGAGAAGACACAAATAACACACATAAGAAACCATATGGGTGATGTCACAATAGAACCAATGGAAATAAAAAGGGCAGAAGCAAAACACTATGAAAAGTTTTACTCTAACAAATTTGAAAATCTAGAGGAAATGGATACATTTAAGGAAAACACGAGCTACCTAAATTAATACAAAGTGAAGGAGAAAACTTAAACAGACCTGTAACAAAAGAAGAAATCAATCAAGTCATTAATAAACTCCCAACCAAAAAGAATGCATGCCCAGATAGCATTACAGATGAATTTTACCAAACATTCAGAGAACAACTGACACCAATTTTACTCAATTTATTCCAGAATACAGAAAAATATGGAAAACTTCTGAATATGTTTTATGATGTGTGCATAAACCTTCACACAAAAACCAAGCAAGGACATCACTTTAAAAAAATTATAGACCAATATCCCTCATGACACAAATGTAAATTTTTTCAAAAAATTCTAGGCAATAGAATTCAACAACGTATCAAAAAACAATCCATCATGACCAAGTGAATTCATTCCAAAAATTCAAAGATGGTTCAATATTTTTTTTAAAAAAAAAAATCAACATAATTCAGCATATATACATAAAAAAGAAAAAACAACAACAGCAACACATGATTATATTGATTGGTGCAGAAAACGCATTTGACAAAATCCAACATCCATTCTGGATAAAAACACTCAACAAAGTAGGAATTGAAGGGGAATTTCTCAACATAATTAAGAGCATATATACAAATTCAACAGCCAGAATTACTCTCAATGGAGAGAAACTATTCTTTTTGCAAATCAGAAAGAGGCAAGGATACACTTTATTACCACTCTTATTCAACATTGCCTTGGAAGTCTTAGCCAGAGCTATTAGGTGCTATAGGGAAATTAAAGGCATCCAAATCAGCAAAGAAGAAGCAAAACTCTCTATTCACAGATGATATGATGTTATACATAGAAAATCCCAAAGACTTAACTAGAAAATTATTGGAGCTTATTGATGGATTCAGCAAAGTGGCAGAGTATAAGATCAATATACAAAAATCAGTTGGATTCTTCTATACGAGTACAGACAGCTCTGAAAAGTAAATTAGGAAAACAATACCATTTACAAGAGCCACCTAAAAGATTAAATACTTAGGAATGCTAACTAGACAAAAAGACCTATACAAAAAAAATTACAAAACACTACATAAGAAACCAAAAGAGATTTACAAAAAAGGAAGAAAATACCATGCTCATTGATAGGAACCACCACTCATCTGTCAGGCCAGTGAAAAGTCTTATGGACTGTAGCAGAATATTGTCTATCAGACAGATGATGAACCTCTGAAGTTCAAAGAACTCAAAAGACTCCTGAGGAAGAGCTGACTCTTCAAAGGAGTGTTTATTTTAATGACATAGATAGAATAAAGCTTTTAGGATCTTCATTTGTTGATGTGGCATGACTCGAAATGAGAAAAAACTGCTATGACATCCATTAATAATCAGAATGTGAAATGTACGAAGTAGGAATCTAAGAAAATTGGAAATTGTCAAAAATAATATGGAATGCACAAAGATATTTTTATGGCTATGATTCAGATTAACACACAAACCACTAATGCCAATGACGAGGAGAGTTTTACCAACTTCTCCAGTCTGAAATTGATCAACCATGCAACCGAATGCATTGATAAATACTACTGATTGAAATGCAAAAGTTGGAAACAGAATACGGATTGGTAGTAGGAAAATAAGCAAAGCTGGAGATCACAAGATAAAAATTTGCAAGACCAATGACTTACTCATTGCAAACACTTTTCTAGAGTATAAACAGTACTACACACATGAACCTTGCACACATGGAATACACAAGAATAAAATCAACTACATCTGAGGAAAGAGACCATGGAGAAGTTTAAGGCCAGGTGCCAACTGTGGAATAGACCATGAGTTCATGAAATGAACAGATCATGAATTGCTTCAATTCAACCTGAAGCTGAGGAAAATTTAAGTCCATGAAAGCAAAAGTACAGCCTCGAGTACATTTCACCTGAAATTTAAAGACCTTTTCAAAAACAGATTTAACACATTGAACACTATCAATTAC
>NW_006408578.1:8853597-8855648 GCF_000296735.1 Chrysochloris asiatica | reverse complement strand
AGAGGTACAAGTTTTTACAATTAATTCCACTAATATCCACAGCTGAATTATGTAATCTGATCAGTACCATCTCTTACTCAGACGTAGCAGGGTAGAAACGTTGTCTGGTGGGAGTTCCAGATTACAGCTAAAAGAGACGTTAGAGAATTCAGTACATCACAGATGTGGATGGTAGGACTGGTAGTCAGCACAAAGCCCAGCTGAAGGAACTAGTGATGGCCTGGCCCACTAACTGGGCCCAGAGTCAATGGATAGGGGTCCCATTAATGGGCATGAGTACAAAGCCATGGAGAAAGCTACATGTCAAGGACCAGTAAGACACAGACAATAAAAAAGATAAAATAGTCCTAGAAGCTTATGCATCCTCTGTTTCCAGTTTAGGATTAAGCAAGGAGTACTGTTGATTAATTCCTTTAGAATAAAGGTCTGTGTTCTTCCAATCTACACAGGCGGTATTTGTGTAAACATCAGCTTACAGGTCTTACATTTAGTTAAATTTAAAGGACGTGAATGACTGTACTGAAATTTATTTTTTTTACCTTGTTTGTTGGTTTGTTACATAGAGTTTGGATCAAAGCCCACATTTAACATAAATAAAAGTTGATCTGCTAAAATATTAAGAAATAAATAGTGAAGTCCCAGAAAGGTAACCATTCCTAAAACCTGAATTTTTCCTTTTTTTTTTGTTAGACTGCCAGCAGCACTTTGTTTGGATTAGAATTAAGTGTCTGCCAAATTGGAAACTGCACAAGTCAATCTCAAGTGATTTTTTTTAAATTTAATATAAGATTATAAGTCATTTTTATTAATTTTGCAAAAGATACCCTCCTCTCAAATCCTCAGTCTAACAAAAGTATGTATTTTCTACATAAAAATATTCTGAAATTACTATGCCAGTTATTTCCCACAAGGTTGAAAAGGAGGAAGAAAGGGAGAGGGACCAAATCCTACCCTCATTTTCCTGGTGTGGTTCCAGAGATTCAGAGTGTTCTCAAAGTATCATGAGGAAAATAGAGAGTTATTAGCAGGTTCTAGTCTAGAACATGACACCCAGGCCAGCACACCCAAATGCAACTTAAACATGGATGAAGTACGATGGACTATCCCAGTCTCCCTGGGAAAGCGCTGTGGGGTGGGGACCAAGGAGGTCATCATCATGATACCAGGACCAAGCCTACATTCATTTCCCCATGTAGTAACTTAAGTTTTGAGAGCTACTGATGTTGGGGGTGGGGAGGGACAGGGAGGAGGGGACGGCAGAGCACAGGGTAGGAAATAGACACATCATAGTTCAGGTGTTGGGGAAGGCAATACACAAGAAGGGAGGGAGATGGAAGAACAAGGTAAATAAGTGAACACAGAGGCAGGTTTACATGGGCTAAATTAAACAGAGGTAAATAGTGATATATGCTCAAACTTGGAACAATAGGGCTCTGTGATACAGGGATAAAGGTATGCACTGAATGAGTAAAAGAGAGGAAATAATGTTAAGATACTTGACTGCCTTATGAATATTGGTTTCCTTTGCCTACTACTATAAAATAGACACTTAAGTGGGATAGAAAGGAATATCAGGAAACATGATTACAGAAAGCTTGTAAGCCCATCTTGTCTTCAGCCTATAACTGATTGCAATACCTAAAAGGGGTTCTAGAATTTTCCCAGTGAAATAGGTTTCCTATGGAGCCTTTGTAGTACATAAGACCTTAAGTGGAATCCTGAGCCCCATCCAGAACCTTCTGAGGTGGGACATTCCTACCTGAAAGGACAAGCAGACCAGCCTACAATAACTTGAGGAACATAAGATACTTCTTGAAAGAAAGACAAGCAGGGAAAATCCACAAGAACAAGCAAGTTGTTCGCTAAGAAGCCATCAAAGCAAGCAATCAAGTCATTTCAGGACAAATCACCCTCCAAGACTGAAACTCAATGGGAATACATGAGCAGGCATGTAAGCTTGCTAGTGACCGCATTGGTCTCCTGGTGAGTGGAAGTGGGGGAAAGGCAGCAATGAAGATATGGGATGTGTTTGACCATGTTCCATAGACTCC
>NW_006408578.1:8850716-8852852 GCF_000296735.1 Chrysochloris asiatica | reverse complement strand
CTTGACCTACACCTATGGATGCAGTAGCTCAAAAGAGGGAACAAATCTTTCTTTACAGCAAGGATCATTCCCACCCCATCCCTACACAGAGTGGACAGGGATGGGCAACTTGGACATTGGCTACCCAAAATGGGGGGGGGCTTCAAAAGCAAGAAGTGACTGGCTTACAAGCTTTCAAGAGGGAATCTAGATCCAGAGGGTGTGGAGGAATGTAGAATCTCCACTGTGTAGTATCCAATCTGTCTAGACGGGGCTGATGAAAGGAAATGCGGATAGGTCTCTTGTGATGCAATAGTGAATAACTGTTATTAGGACTTATTGTGAGGGTTGTAAATGTAAAGGTAGATGTTTTGTAGCGAGGAGGGGAGTGATTAACTTCGCAGTCTAAGAGCAGAGGTCCCTGGGACCATCAAGGAAGAAGAGCAGAGAGCGGGACCCTACCCAGAGTAGCAGTGACACCAGAGATGATGACTGAAGAGATGGAGCAGCTGGGGATTTTAGACACAGAGAGGGAGAGGGACTGTGTGCTGATGACTGGGTTGTGGGGAGGGATTGGGCAGGGCAGGCTTGCAGGGTTGATGATGCATGGAGGGGATTGTTAACCATGGTAATGAAGTGATATAGGCTGAATGTAAAACTAATGTTCTCCCATGTAAACTATCACATAATTCACAATAAAACATTTTTTTAAATTATAAGTTAAAAATGCAAAAATTCTTTCTGTTCTTTCTTTTCCCACTACACTCTTTGCTTCCGCAAGTTTAAATATCTTTTTCCTTCTCAGTCTACACTATCTAAGCAATTCCTATTTCTCTTATTCCATTTTCTTCCTCATGACTTATGTATAGTTGTTGTTAAGTGCTGTCGAGTCGATTCTGACCCATAGCGACCCTGTATAGGATTTCCAAGGAGCAGCTGGTGAGCTTGCAGTCCAAACAACTTTGCCGTCTGACACATTAGCCCATAGCACAGTAGGAAAAAGATTATTTTCCCTAAACACTTTTACATATAAAATATTGTCACTTTTTCAATTCTGTCCACTAACAAAAATCAGGAATTTTATTCCAAAGCTGAATGTTTGCAAACCAGTGAGTTTCTATGTAACTTTAATGCAATCAATGCTTTTAAAATAAAATTTAAGATTCATGTATGCAAAAGTATTGCAAAACAGGATGCATCGGACTCATTGTTATTTAAACTATTAAGCATAACTTCTACCATTATTCACTAATGCTCTATTGAGGTAAGCAAGTAAACAGGAACATCTACAGCACAATTATACAAAAATAAGACTGACTTTAAACACAAAATGAAAGAGAAATTTATAGTTTGTGGCTTCGCTCTTCCAACTCCCACCCTCTCTCATTGTTAGTGTGGCAAATATCGGGTATATGGCCAATTTCTGTCTTCTGCTCCTTTGTTAACAGAATTCAATTGTTTGAAATAGCATTGTGAAATGCTTTTTAGTCTCTTTAGTGTCTAAGGATATCCATGTAAAATCATCTAGCCAATGCGTAGATAAGTTTTGGGGAAATTTTTAGCATTTGCTTATGAAAGGGAACAATATTAGTTAGCAAGATCTCCTCCAGATACATGTTAGGAAGACCAACGAGAATGTAGATAGAATCACTGGAGCTGTAGCAATCACACTGAAACCAGGAGGATGGAAGCAATAAATAAGTGAGAAGGAGGTAAGAAGCTTGGGTGTCTGACAACATCTGCCTGAATTCATGCCAGTCACCATCTAGTTAACTCAAAGTCCTGGTGTGGCTCTGTAGGCTAAGCACTACACCAGAAAGGTCAGTTTGAATAGCAAGGTTAGCAGTTCAAACCCAACAGCTATTCCTTGGAAACCCTACACAGGGTGGTTATGAGTCAGAACTGACTCAACAACACTTAACAACAACAACATCCATCTACCTCTGGATATTGGTTTGTATTCTTTAAGTCAAGTTTTTCAATACTTGTATATATATATAAATAAAAGGAGCTCTGGTAGCGTAGTGGTTACGAATCAGGCTGTGAGCCGCAAGGTCAGCAGTTCGAAACTACCAGCGGTTCCGCGGGAGAAAGATGAGGCGGTCTGCTCCCGTAAAGATTTACAGCCTCGGAAACCCTGTGTAGGGTCGCTATGAG
>NW_006408578.1:8822404-8850386 GCF_000296735.1 Chrysochloris asiatica | reverse complement strand
GTTCCATTCTCTGCTCTTCTCCTATGATGGTCCCAGGGACCTCCGCTCCTAGACTGCAACACTTGCATATATTCTTTACTGATCTGTTTAATTTGTGCTGAAAATCTTCAATTATGAATTCCTAACAATGAATTTCACAGAGAAAATGAGATTTGAAGAAGGGCAACACTAATGGGGAGTCTGACAGACATATAGGACCATAGTTTGCTTTGCTTTTAGGGTTTACTGTGTTTTTCTGATAACATTCAGTCTTGGTGTTTGTGAAGGTTTAAGGGCACACAAGCCTACTTTCAAAGAACTGTTTCATTCAGTGGATGACACTGTTGCCATCAATGGATTCTGACTCATGGCAACCCTGTAAGCGATTTGTTTTCAAATTGATCGCCAGGTCTGTATTCTGAGGTATTTCTGGGTGGGTTAGAATTGTCAGAGGGGTGCTTTTTTTTTAAGTTTTTATTGTGAATTGAGTAATAGTTTACACCTCCCTGGGTGGCATTACAACGCCCCACCATAGATCACATGATATAAAATTTATAATAAACCTTCCACTGTCTGCCCCTTGTCTCATCATGGCCCTTATCAGTTTCATGACCTTCAAAAACAATTCCAGATGAATGATCTTCTCCCCCTTTCCCATACACCACTGCTTCTTAAAACCAATTTTTTATCTTTTCATTCTGATTCTCACCCACTAATACCAAATCTACAGTTTCAAATTCATTTCATCCAGAAACAACTTTTCACCTTTATGCCCATCCAATATCGGTTATGACACCTTTTCATTTGCTCGACAAACATTCACTGAGCATCCACTGTTAGCCATGTGTAATGTGGGGCTTTGGGTCTGTCCTGGTGAATATGGTAGATGAGTCCTGCCCATTGAAATTTGTGTTCTAGAAAACTGCATATTCTCACCTAAATGTTGTCTCCATGTAATACTCAGACATTGTAATCTTATTGTTATGTGGCTGATATCAATGCATGTGAAGAAACCACATTTGTTTTAATGTTTTAAAACTGGATATTCTAGACTTGCTACTGCACATGAATAATTTGTTAGTGGTCTTTAGTGGCTTCAATTGAGTGACAAGTCATTCTCCATTTACACGATGTTCCTTTTGGGTGCAGCTATGAGGATTTTTGTTTTCTTTATGTTGAGGTTCTGTAATACATATTGAAAGCTGGGCACTTTTATCTTCATCAGTAGAGCTTCCTCTTCATTTTTAAGCACAAAGAGTTTCCTCTTCATTTTTAAGCATTGTGGCACAGCCTAGACTTCTGAGTATGGCGCTCATTGTAGGATAAGCACTGGACGACTAACTGCAAGGTCGGCAGTTCAGACCTACCAGTTACTCTTTGAAAACTCTATACAGGGTCACTATGAGTCAGAATCGACTTGACAGAGTTTAAGAACAACAGACTCCCTATAGATGTGCAATGCCATCTTGAGAGCCACTGTGGGTGGACACTTGCAGATCCCGTGCCTGTAAAACTGGACTCAAACATAGCAACAATTGTAAGACTGGTGCAGGGTCTGGCAATGTTGTATATGGGGTAGTTAGGAGTCAGAACCAACTCAACAGTGCCTAACAAAAGCAACAACTTTGGGTAGAGAAAGTCCACAACGTTAATCAGATTCTCAAAGAAATCTCTATCCCCAGAAAATTAAGGATCCCATCAATAAACGTTGTGACTCTAGAAACATAGTTGATGCTTAAACATGGCTGTCTTAGTGTCCAAGGGCTGCCAAAACAAAGTACCGCAAACTAATAACAACTCTTTTTTTTTTTTTTTTTAACCTCATCATTCCAGAGGCTGGAAATCCAAATTCATGTTAGCAGGCCCATTATCTGTCTGAAGTCTCTAGGGGAAGTTCCTGTCTTTCTAGCTGCATATGGTCTCAGAAGTTCATTGGTTCTATCTTCACATTGCTGTTTTCTCTCACTATTTCGTGTGTGCATGTGTGTGTGTTCTAGGCCCACTCTGGTACAGTGTGACTTCATTTTAACTAATCAGATCTATAAAGACCCTATTTCAAATGAGGTCATGCTCAAGGGTACCAAGGGCTGGGTTAGAACCTCAACATATCTTTAAATGGGAACACAACTGAAACCGTCAGAAAGAAGCCAATGCAAATGTGAACTTCTCCCAGCTTCTCTCTCAAGGTGACCAATAACTTATGCCAAGGAAATAGAAAAGAAATACAAATTTCACTGATTTTATTACCTTTTCCTAAGGGTAGAGCGAAAAGGTTAAAAAAAAAAAATCATAAAGTTGTCAACAGGTACAGTTTTGTACTTACTTATAAAAGAGCTAAAGTGCAGACAGTCTCTCTATTTTATCCAGCACCGGCAGATTCCTCCCAGACCATTCCTCAGCCTGGCCACGGTTGCCTGAGGCAATGTGAGAAAGCATGTGGAAGCCATGATTAATGGGTTTTACTTATCTCCTATTAAAATGCCTAGTGGCCTTTGAATATAGGTGCCTGAGCACTTTAAATTTATTAATTTATTTTTATTAGAATCAGTGTCTCCTGACACTAAATTGCTTTAGCACTTTGCAAAAATTCTATGAAACTAATTTATAAAGTAAATTTTTCTTGGTATGCATGGCCTGAATCTCTTTTTATAAAAGAGTCCACTTCCTTTTTTTGTTGTTTAATTCAGAGGTTTACTTTGTTCAGGCATATGAATTCCTTCCCCAACTGGCAACTTTTAAATATGGTGCCTTTTAAATATGTCATGGGATTTCTTAGCTTTATGCTGCCTGGAGACCATAGGAAAAGAATGTATTTGATTCCAAGCAGGATGAAAAGGATATCTCTCATACGTCTGTTTAGTTTGTGAGAACGTAAATGCGTAAATACAATGAACACTAAGAGAAATTGAATAACTCAGCAAATGTTTATTGTGTACTTTTGTTGTTAGCTACCGTCAAGTGAGCCCCAACTCATTGCAAGTCCCAGCACAGTTGAACCAAATGCTGCCTAGTCCTGAACCACCTTCATGATGGGCTGGACATCCAACTGTTGTGGTCCATATGGTTATTCATTGGTTGTATTTCAGGGTAGATTGCCAGGTCTTAGTTTTAGTCTGGAGGCTCCCCTGAAACCTTCTCAGCATCATAGCAACCTACAAGTTCCCACTGACAGATGGTTGGTGGCGGCGTACGAGGGGCATTAGACAGGAATTGAATCCAGGTCTCCTGCATGACAGGTGGGAATTGCACCACAGGTCCACCACTACGTCCTCCAGGCACCTACTCAATACCAGAAACCAAGGGTCACAGTGGTGAGGAGTGCAAGTTTTTATCAATGTGTATGACCTCTGCAATACGTACTTTATACCGACTCCTTGGTTTCATTCTTACCATAGCCCTATGATGAAGGATGAAGATACTGCGGTTTTTTTCTTTAACTTTTTCTTTTGATTTGGGTGAAAGTTTTATAAAACAAATTGGCTTTCCTTTCAACAACTCTGATGCATTTTGGTTTGTGATAATGGTTACAATTTCTCCAAGGTACTAGCACTCTTCTCACTTCCTCTCTGCTTACCATTTCCATGAGTCCCTCTTTCTTATCTTGTCCTGCCTTCTGAACTTTATCCCTGGGCAAATGCTGCCTTCATATGGTTGGCTGTTCCAAGAAATGCTTACCTCCCTGGTGTTAGTGTTCACCCTGTTGGCCTGCTATCATTTGGTTGAAAGTGAAGTCATTGGGGTGAGTTCAGTTCTGGGCTTGACAGATGTCTAAGTGCCATAGTCTCTGGGGTCCCATCAGTCTCTCTCAGACCAGTATGCATCATCTTTTTAGTAATTTTGAGTTTTGTTCCACATTTTTCTCCCACTCTATCCAGGACCTCCTATTGTAATCCCTTTCAAAGCAATCAGTAGTAGTAGCTGGGCACAATCTAGTTCTTCTGGTGTCAGAGTCATGGAGGCTAGGGTTCACATGGTCCATTCATCCTTTGGACTAATTATTTCCTCGAGTCTTTGATTTTCTTCAACCTTCTTTGTTCCAGTTGAAGACAGATCAATAGTTGTCTCTTAGATGACCACTCACAAGATTTTAAGACCCTAGTGACTAATCACCAAAGTAGGATGTAGAACATTGTCTTTCTTTACTATATTCTGCCAATTAACCTTGGTAACTGTGGTCCTGAGCTCCCGGACCCAGTGATTCATCACCTCAAGGTATTTGGTTATGGCTAAGAAGTTTTGATAACTTTGTCCCTGTATGCTTTACTATATTCATGGATATTTTTACAGTACATATAAGTACACGGGAAGACATAGTGGATTGTATTTTTGAGCCTCACGTTACAGATGAAAAAAACCGAAACAGAAAAGGTGGACTGCATTCTCTGAAGCTTTGCAAATAGTAATTGATGAAGCTGGGACTTGGACTCGTGCCTCTTAATTCTAGAGTATGCATTGCACCCTGTATGGGTGCAATGAGTCAGAACTGACTTGACAGCATGCAATAATAACAACATGTTATACTATTTTTTAAAATATGAGGCAGGAAGTAGAGTATTTATACTATAGTGCCACACCAGGGATCCTAAAAGTTAAAACACTTATAAGCCACAAAAGAATCCACCAAAAGAATAAAAAGAGAACCTACAGATTGGAAGAAAAAAAAAAATGTTGGCAATGATATATCATGCAATGGACTAAGTTTAAAATATATAGAACACTTCAACGCATCACAAAGAAGAAGTCAATCCAATTTAAAAATGGGCAGAAAACATGAACAGACACTTCACTAAAGAAGACATTCAGGCGGCCAACAAACATATGAAGAAATACACATAATCACTAGCATCAGAGAGATGTACATCAAAACAACAATGAGGTATCATCTCACCCAAGAATTAATGTTGTTTTTGTAGTTAAGTGCTGTCCAGTTGGTTCCAACTCATAGTGACCTGGTACAGGGTTTCTGAGGAGTAGCTGGTGAGTTTGATCGACCTCACAGTCTAGTGCTTATCTTACAGTGCCACACCAAGACTAAGCTAAAAAATAAAAAACGATAAATGCTGGAAAGGGTATGGAGAGTATGGAACCCTTCTACACTCACTACTGGTGTGATTATAAAATGGTGCAACCACTGTAGAAAATGGTTGGCAATAGAAATACTATATGAGCCAGCAATCACTCTACTTGGTATATATCCTAAAGAAATAAGTGCCACAACACAAACAGAAATATGCATGACCATGTTCAGTGCAGCAGTATTCATAAGAGCAAAAAAATGGAGACAGCCTAGATGCCCATCAACAGAGGAATGGTTGAACAGACTTTGGTACATACACATATGCAACATTTAAGAATAACAATCTCTGCAAAGCATCGCATAACATGAGGAACCTGAAGGACATCATACTTAGTGGAAATTAATCTCAAAGGGACAGATATACAGATATAATATGAGACCACTACTGTAGAAAGTAAAAATATTTTCATTCTATAATAAATTTATGCAATAGTTACTAGGGATACGAGGGAAGGGGGTATTGTTCATTGGATAGAGTGTTGTTGTTGTTAAGTGCCCTTAAGTTAGTTCCGACTCATAGTGTCCCGGTATAGGGTTTCCAAGGAGTGGCTGGTGAGCTTGAACCACCTACCTTGCAGTTCAAAGTGACCCTGCAGTCCAGCAATATTAACCTGCAGCACCATAAGTGTAGACATCTGCAAACTTGGGTGACAGGGAAGGCAGCTAAAAAGAAAAAAAAAGACGGAAAAGAAAAGAAGGATGAGGGGAACAAAAAAAAAAAAAACTGCTTTTTTCTTTTATGCCTGCTTTTTTCCCATGTACTTGTTGTTCTTGTTGTTGTTAGGTGTCATCAAGTCGGTACGGACCCATAGCGACCTTATTCACAGCAGAACAAAACACTGTCAGATCCTAGACCAACCTCACTAGTGTTGCCATGCTTGAGTCCATCGATGCTGCCACTTGGCCAATCCATCTCATTGGGGGTCTTCCTCTTTTTCTCTGACCGTCTACCTTACCAAGCATGATATCCTTCTCCAGCAACTGGTCCCTCCTGACAATATATCCAAAGTATGAGAGACAAAGTTTGGTCATCTTGGCCTCTAAGGAGCACTCTGGCTGTACTTCTTCCAAAACAGATCTATTGGTTCTTTTGGCAGCCCATGGCACTTTCAGTATTCTCCTCCAACACCCTTACTCAAAAGTATCAATTCTTCTACGGTCTTCCTTATTCACTGTCTTTTACATGCATATGGGGTTATTGAAAATACCATGGCTTGGATCAGGCACACCTTAGTCCTCAAGCTGACATCTTTGCTCTTCAACACTTTAAAAAGCTCTTGTGCAGCAGATCTGCCTAATGCAATACGTTGTTTGATTTCTTGACTGCTGCTTCCATGAGTGTTGATGATTGATCCAAGAAGAATGAAGTCTTTGACAACTTCATTCTTTTCTCCGTTGATAAGAATGTTGTTTATTGGTCCAGTAGTGAAGATTATTCTTTTCTTTACATTGAAATGTAATCCATACCGAAGGCTGTGCTCTTTGATCTTCATCAGTAAATGTTTTAAGTAAAAAAAAAATGTATGTTTATCTTCTCATTATAAAAAAAAAAGCTTATACATTATTTTTGTTTGAAACATGAAGGTCAGGTTACTGTGGTAGCATCTTCTCTGTTGCCATGACATATTTAATACAGGACATATTTAATACAGTCTATCCTGTTATTCCATCTTAAAAGTTTTATTTTCTTTGATAACATGGCCTCTTTAATGGTGACTTATGATATTCAGAAATGTTTTTGAAGACTGCCTTGTACAATAAAGAAAGAAAGAAAGAAAAAGAACAATAACACACACACATATATATAGACATCATAAGAGGACAGTAAAAATATTTACTATATGTCTATGCTCAATTCCATATGTATACAAAGAAGTTTCAGGAAAATCAATGGAATATTGTTAATCATGTATACAAATCCCTACATGAAGGTGCCATACCCTATACATTCTTTCTTAATTGTTGTTAAGTGCCGTCAAGTTGGTTCTGACTCATAGCGGCCCTGTCTAGGGTTTCCTAGGAGTGACGGTAGATTTGAACCACTGACCTTATAGTTTAAACTGACCTTATGGTTCAGTGCCTTATCCTGCAGTGCCACACCAGGACTCAGTTATTAGAAGGCAAGAAATTTGCTAATGCATGCTGTACCATAAAGTTATCATTGCAGGCATAAAGAATTAAGAATATGAAAACTTATAGGGGTTGAGAAAGAAACAACCACTTGAGAGAAAAATGTGTTTTTTCTGCCCTGATCCCTAGTCCACCTGGATTTTCACCCTAGGTTTGAAGGATGATGGCAAGAAGGTGAATACAACCAACACCAGCTGTCAGTGGCTTTTACATCGTCACCACTTCTGAGTTCTGGCCAGGTAGGAGTACCAAGACACAGTGCTGACCAAGGGCGCTGGCCTGGTTTCCAGGCTGATGATGGGTTTCCGTCCCAAAAGGAAACTTTGTTGTGACAAGACTTTTGGCCCATGTTCACTAAACAATGATGCTTAAAGAGTTAAAATTATGTTGTACGAATCTCCGTTTCTCTCAGATGTTCCAAATGCATCCTCTGAGGTTCTTCCACCACCTGTATTGACAGGACCTATCAATGTCCCAACAAGAGCAGGATCAGGCGCAGAGAGGAAGCTACCACCAAGATGTGATTTCAGCCCACCAATCCCTTCTTCACTGCCAAGGATCCAGGTATTCAAATTCTAGAAAACTTCTTACTGAGCCCTAACACAGTTTTTAATATTTTTTAGGGTCTTCAGCTTAAATCCAAATATCTCCTTAGGGATTAATGAACCTTAGGATACCCAAGAGTTGCTTACCCAAGAGTTACAATACTAGAGGGAATAACAAACTTGCTTACAAATTTACTAGGGAGAAGAAACGTCCATTCTACCGCTAGGCTGCTCCCTTGGCCTTCTCAAGCCTCATCTCAATCTGCAACTCCCTAACCCTTTAGAGTTCTCACTGAGCGACTGAATGCCTCCTGCTTTTTTTCATAATGTGCTCTTCACCTATTTGTGTTTTTACCTAGGTAACTCCAACTGGTCATTTAAAATTCAGCTCAGGTACAGTCTCTACCCAAAAGACTCTTCTGATCTCCATCCATCTACTTCCTCCTTCAGGGCTGAGTTAGCGTGTTGCTTTATACTGCCATAGCACCGTGGACTCATACTTCAGAGCTATGCCTCACTGGACTGAGAGTATATAGACTTGTCTCTCTTCCATGAGAGTATGTTCAAACCACAAGGTCAGTGGTTCAAACTCACCAGCCACTCCTCAGAAACCCTATTCAGACACATTATGAGTTTAACAGACTTGATGACACTTAACAACAACAACAACATATAGGGTTCTCAAAGCTACAAATCTTTTGTTGTTATTAAATACCATTGAGTCAGTTCCGACCCACAGCAACCCTGTATAAGTTTAATGAGTTTGAACCACCAACCTTGTGATTCAAAGTCACTTTGCAGTCCAGTGCATTAATCCAAAGCACCACACCAGGACTCCAAATAGAATCCACTTTTTGCCAAAACCCGGGATCAAACCAGAAACCTTTAGATCTTCAATTTAACATTCTCCCAACAGGAGCAAAAAGCCTCATCTTTTCTCCTGTAAGTTTGAACTGCCAAGCTTGAGGTTAGCAGTCCACTGTTTATCCTATGGTAAATAATAAATGTCTGTTGACCTAGACTGACCTACAGCAACAAGGTACACACAGAGTTAATTGACTACCATCTAAAATCAGAACTAAGTTTAGTATATTCCAACATTTACTTTCTATTAGTAAATGTTGAAAGACTACCCTTTTGCATATAGTTCTCATGCCATTTGACCTTCGAAAGAAAATTTAGCACACAGTGTCAAGGGGGCTGAGGCATCTTTCTGACACATGGTAATTACCTTTAAAAAGGATCCCTCCCAGTGAATCCCCTAAAAAACACCACAGCTCGGATTTTGGCAGTGTTCATAAATCACTAACACTAGCCCCTCAGAAGTTTAGGAAGCTAGCAAGGACATTTGACAGAATTATTGCTTTTATTAATGCCCGGGACTTGTATTATTTATTTTAAATTACTAGCATCTGAAAACACATAATCTAATCGAACCACACCTAAATCACAAGGAATGGTAGAAGATCCCTTCTTGATAGTAAGTTCTTGGTGTTTGCTGCTGTTGGAAAGAATCTCTCCAAGGGGTCTTAGTTGCTGGTTAAACCCCAGGAGAAATAAGGATGATTCAAAGTATCTTTTCCATCCCAAGTACTATAAATGTTAAACACATGTTTTGCAGTTCAATTGTTTTAAAATATTTTCCAACATGACCTTTATAAATATTTGGATGTCCCTCCCACTCCAAGTAGTCAATGACCGTTAGACAGAGGCCCCTTGGGAGACCTAATGAGGAAGTTCTCCCAGGGCGGGAACTCTGCCCTGAGAGCAAGTCAGACCCTTTAAGGAAGTGTGTTACCTCTTCCAGGTCACAAGGCTTCCAATTAGACTCTAATTACTAGAACACTCAATTATTCAACGTGACCTGAAAAGAAAATAAAGCTTCTCAAAGCTGGAGCAGCACATGGAAGCTAGGAGCTGGAAAGGGTTTCATAAGTCATCTAGTTCAACAAAACTCTCCTTCCACAGATGGAGAAAATGAAACACAGGGAACAGCAGGGAGGAACCCAACCGTATGCAAAACACCTCCATCTTGATTCTACTGAGATGCTGTTGACATCTTTTGAGCTGCCTTTTCAGGACAACATGCATTTCGTTGGTTTTCCTTTTCTCTCTGCTTCTGTTTCTACCAAAGTGGGATGCCCACAGTATCCACATCCATCTTTCCCCTTCCTACCCTATTCTAAGTATGCCAGACTCCCACCATACCCAAAATCCAGAGCTTAGTTGTAAATCAGTGCCTTTATGTGTGTTTTTCCTCTCCACCAGCCACTTCTTGGAAACCCTGTACAGGGTCACTATGAGCCGGAATCAATTCTATGGTACTCAACAAAAACAAGATATTATAGAGTAGCTCAATATGAGACCTGTCTTGTGAAAAAACTCATTAAAGGATACAATGGCCAACTGTTGTATGCAAGATAGAATCACTGCTACCACAAGACAAATATGGTTGACTCACTAATTGTTAAGCAGCCAAAGAAAATCTACTGTCTCCAGTAGCTCCTAGCCTACTAAACAAGAGTCCTGTACACTCTAAAAATAAACTAATCTCAGTAGATATAAAATGCTTAAGAAAGATGAGACAGCATCTAGCCTCTGACATGGTAAGCACATAACCCTAGATGTGTTGTTGTTGTTGTTAAGTGCTGTGGAGTCTGTTCTGACTCACAGCGACCCTGCATAGGGTTTCCAAGGCTATAAATCTTTACGGGAGCAGAAAGCCTCATCTTTCTCCCACAGATCAGCTGGTAGTTTCGACCTGCTGACCGTGAGATTAGCAGCCCGATTCATAACCACTACGTATCAGAACTCCTTATAACCCTAGATATAGTAGGTATTTAATTAATATTCATTCACTAATTCATCTTTAATATAAACAACAAAAACAAACTACTTGAAGTTGAGTCCATTCTGACTCTTGATGACCCCGTGTGTTGCAGTGTAAAACTGTTCCCATAGGGTTTTCGTGACCTTGACCTTTCAGAAGTACATCATAAAGACCTTTCTTCAGAAACGCCTTGTAAAGACTCAAACCACCCACCTTTCAGCCAGCAGTCAAGCAATTAACTGTCACCAGGGACTCTTCATCGTACATCTGTTAAAATAATTAGACTACTGGAGGTTATTTATTGTTGTTAAGTGCTGGTCATGTCGGTTCTGACCCGTAACAACCTTGTATAGTATTTCCAAGGAGCAGTTGGAGGATTTGAGCCACCGACCTTATGGTTCAAACCCATCTTAAGGTCCGTTGTGTTATCCTGCAGCACCACACTAGGACTGATAGCTATAGAGATGGCCAACGCACAACCAGAATTACATGTGAGGCACAGTCAAAGCGAAGACCTCGCAAAACTTTTCAGTGCAAACCCCTATCTCAATCACAAATACAAGCACCACTGTGTTGATTGTGGTTGTGTCATTACAATCATTAGATTCATTAACATTTATTGAGCATTTATTCTGGGTCTACCATGCTAGGTTAAACACATAGCCTGAAAAATGTGTAACTTAGTCTTCAAAAATAAAGTATGAGTCTATTTTTTGATGTTTGACTGCTCATACCTTCTAAGTCTCACTCTTCTCTCTTCCCCCTTTGCCTCACATTTGGACAAATTGATAAGAAAGCCCGGGTGCTCCCTTCCCTGGCAGATAAAAACCGGGAGATAAAAACCACACAAAGCTCTGCCCAATCACAGATCCTTTTACCCAGCCCAACTACATTAAAAACTCCAAGCAAATCTTCTTGTCCTGCTCTCTTAAGCTATGTTCATACCTGCTTGAGGAACCTTCCCTGCTTTCTCTAGGCAGTCCCTTAAACTCCAGTGTTGGCAAAGAATATTGAATACTCTGTGGACTGCCCGGAGAATGAACAAGAATGAGCAGGTACAACCAGAATGTTACTTAGCAGTGAGGATGGGGAGACTTCAGCTTACAGACTTTAGATGTCATGATTGGTCAACGAAACAATGGAAACCCTTAATAAGATAGATTGACATATAGTTGCAATAATGGACCCAAACACACCAACAATGGTGAAAATGGTGCAGGGCCAGGAAAAGTTTCAGTCTGTTATATGTAAGGCCACCATGAGTCCGAGCCAACTCAGTGGTAATTAACAAGAGCAACAACAAACTCTTTCATATCCTCTGGGTGTTGTGTGTATGGTATCATCAGTCTTACTATGCAAACCAAATTTGGGGCCAGGATCCATCCAGCTTATCTAGGTTGGCCACACTGTTATTAACTGCTTTTCTCCTGTGAGGAAACTGAGGTACAATGCTTCACCAAATCACACAGGCAATAAATGGCAGTGCTAACTCCAAAACCTGTTCTCTGACCCCCATATTTCATTTTCTTCTGAGTGGTTTATAGAAGAAACTTTCACCTGGTCTCTTTGCCTCTAGCTTCCTTCATGCATTTCCTTCTCCAAAAAAAAATAGATAGCAACTAATAGCTCAGATGATCTTCTTCCTTTTTGCCATGACTCCCCACGGTTATAGTAGAGGTTACACGGACACAAACTACTTTTCTGGGCTGAACTCAAATGCCTTCTTTGTAAAAGTCTGCACAAATGTCCAAGAAGCTGGGTCTCTTTGTTTTATACTTTCGCTGAAACTGCTCCATATACTGTATGCACTACAATAATTATCTGCTATAACACAACTATTTGTTCACATATCCAACTCCTCGACTGAACTCTATGCTCCTACTATAGTGTCTGACTCAGAAAGAGAGGAGGAGGAAATCCAATAAATGAAAGAAGACAACAAAATGGTATTATAGGAGTTGATGAAAATATAGGTTAATTCCAATAACCTCAGTAGAAACACTCTCCAAAGAACATGATAGTACATTTGCTCAAGGTATGCACAAGCTATTATATGATTCGGTTCTCTGCTTCATAGTGTTCTCCCATAAATCTTAAGATTCATATGATGTACATTTAAATTTTAGATTCATAATAATTTCCCAGCTTGTCTCCTGGTCCCCAGTTTCTCCTCTTTCCAACTTCTGAGCTATCACATAAAGGAAATCACTGTCTATAGTCAATTATCTGTTATCCAGTTAGAGGCAGAGAGAGTGGTCATTTTTGCCACCTATCCATGCTTTCATTTAAGTCAATATATTGTATCGCCCCCTCAAAGTTTTTCCTCCCATCTCAATAATGTGTAAGAATAGTTTCTTGCATAAATGGCACCACAAAAAGCAAAAAAAAAACAACCCCCAAAAACGAAGGGATACATCTCCCAGAAATAAAACCCATCCCATCTCCTAGAGTGTGAAGGGCATTACCTCACACACACAGTCATTGGATGAAGAAGAAAATGAATGGTTTAAGATGGGTTCCAAACCCTGTTTCTTAGAATTTGGCTGGGGAGGGGAGGCCTGCTCTAGGACTCCCCAGTCAGGAGTTGATGTGGATCTTCTCACTGTCCTTGAAGCCTTATCAGATTTGTTTCTAATCAATTATAGATGCTCCAATCCCTGTCTAGTGTGTCATATTTTTCGGAAGAAAGGCATAACTAACTCATGCTGTTCTCTTGCCCAGTCCTCCCCTGAGAGAATCCATTCCCTAACCTTATCCCACTGATTTAAAGCATTCAGAAGTGAGGAATGTCACTTATAAGCATCAACATCTCCCCAAAAATAACTTGAATTAGCCCACTGAGAAATATAAGGAGGCTTCAAAAAGTTTGTCAAAAAAATGGAATATTTCCACAAACTTTTTGAAGCCCCCTCATATTGTGATCATTTACTCTGAAATTACCAAACTAATATTATTGACCAAACTGGTCAGTTTGATCAAATAATAATTTAAGTTTTAAATTAGGTTGAAACCTCTGATTTCACATACCTACTCTGCTGATTAATTTTTCATTATGTATTCACAGACAACATTCTTCATTGCTGAAGACAATAAAATGGTGGTGATAAAAATAGATGGTCATTTTGTTCCATAACATCTATTAATCCATGAGTTTATATTAAAAAACAAACCTTTCAGATTTTAAATAAGGAAACTATCACCAGAGGTCAGAATCTTTCCTACAATCATGAAGTTATTCTTTCGCAAAACTGGTATAATTAGTTTCCTGTTCTATCAACTGTACAGGTAATTTAACTTTAAAAGAACTTCCTTTTATGGGTCCACATTGTAAATCTACAACATTGCATTGCGCTACGACTCATAAATTCATCTGAATAAGGATGGTATTAATGCTGTTTTCAAAGGACTTCCAGGTAAACAGTCTGCTTGCCAGATTAAGGGGAACATTTCAGCAGAGTCCTGGTCATTTAAGGACCAACTCTATAGACATGAATCTGTAAAAGCTTATATACTTGGAGCAACTCAAGTAGGAAATTGAATGGTGCTAAACCCCATTGGCTAAGTTGGACACAAAGGACCAAGATTTTTAAGAGTATCATTTTTGTTGTGAATGTGGTACTTTCCAAAGGTTCTAGGAACAGCAAGGCATGCAAATTCTCTATTTTGGGGGTTGAAAGTATTACTTAGTTTGTACATGCAAATCTGTGCTCATAGTATATAGAAACAAAAACCAAAAAAAATGGAGAGCTGATGTGAAAAAACGTGTTCCTTATTACCTGTAAAAATGGCACCAAACATCCCTCTCACAGTGCTCCACGCTGCTGGGCTCAATAACTCATTGCAATGACTACACAGAATTCAGATACATACTCACTGCTATGGGGCTTCTTAGGGACGTTAACAAGTTACAATTGAAGGTCAGAATAGTCTCTCCATGCCTGCAGGCACGCCTCTTTCGACACTCAACCCCTTGACCTAGCTTCAGCCCTTCACTGGTAATGTTACAAAACTCTTCAGGGCTGCTGATAAATGCCCAAAGGACCCTCCACTCTGCTCTAAACCTCAGCTTGAGAGCACTCAGCTCTAGCTCCAAGGGTCAGAAGACCTAGTTCCCCATGTAAGTACCTAGAGGAACCCCACTCCATAAGTGAGCCTCCTACCCAAAGACATTCAGTGTTACTTCTCCAAGGGCTGGAAAACTCACTGTTGTGTCTGGTGCTCTGGCTGTTGTTTCTGCTGCTGCTGCTCCTCTGCTGATCCTCCAGCATGGTGGCTTCCTGTCCCTGGGTTAAGGAGATAACAATAAACAGAAATCTCAGGATCCAAAGGACACTCTCCATTCCCAGTTCTTTTTCTTTGATAGTAGTGTGATTCCCAATTCCTGCTTCTGAGATGGCTCATTTTGAACCCATGTTAGAGTTCCAAGTTTTCACCATTAACCCTGTTAACAATCACACCTAAATCATAAAATCCTAACAGAATCTTCTCCCACCTTCTCTTACCCAGAGGAAAAAGTTGTTTGTTGGGAGTTACAGAGACTATGACTAGAAGAGATATATTAAATAATTAATTTAAGAGAATTATTCAATAATTAAATCACAGTATCCATCTACTTTGTTTGAGTTATAGGTCTAATCACACCTGGAAAGGTATACCTGGGAAATTGGTTTGTGAAGGAAATCAAGTTACGAACGTTTTAAAATTCAGAAGGCTTGTAATCTGATGGAAGGCAAATAAAAGGTTAAAGCCCACATACTTCTTCTCACAGAGACCAGAATAATGAATACAAAGGAAGGTTGAAAAGTATTTCTAAAAGGTGAAAGTCTAGATTTTGACCAAATTGGGGACTTAATACTTTTTTTCTATTTATATTTTGTATCTGTGCTCCTTACATCTGCATTCTTATTTTAAATCTAAACTTATAGAAACTCTCCCAAGGAGATGATAGAATATCATCTTAAACACACCTTTAAATACTGAGATGTATCTGCGTCCCTGACGACAAACTGAGACACATGTCTCAGCTAAGAAAAGGTCGATAACATGTGCATAACCATTGCTATGCAAGGAAAAATGTTTTATAACAATATACTGAAGAAGTTGCCGAAATTTATGAATGCAAATTGTTATGGATACATGTGCTCATCTGAGCTGAGTCCTAGATGCTTCATTTCATTATCCTGGGCATGTAGACATGCAGAACAATATACAAATCCGGGTCCCATTAAAATATGGAAATGATTCTCATTTTTGCCCATTTATTCCTATATTTTACAATAAAATACAGGTAAGCACTTTCTAAAATATGTTAAGATCGCTATTGAAAAATCAAACAACTTTCTGAAGCCATCTGTCAGTATTTTTAATTTAAAAAATATATTATGAGAAAACAAAGTGCCATTCCTGACATTATTCATGAATGAGTAGAAAATATAACCTTTGCCTCTTTTCCACAAGTTTTTACAGAGTTAAAGTTCCATTTCCAATAAAGCAGTTCTGTTAAGTTAAATTCCTCTTCTTAGATCTGCCTGAAACTGTAGATATCCAGCAAATCCATGAACATCTTCAACAAAACTGCTACTGATTTAGCTCATAGCAATCAACTGAGATTTCAAGATTACAAGACCTATTGATGTCCCATGAATAGAAGAACTCTCAGTCAATCAGACATCTTTAAGAGGAGTTCAGGTTCCTTCTATAATACTTCAGAGGTAGACCAATCTATTATACCCAAATACCTTTGGGAAGCTGTGGAAATTCCTGGATAGGAATTTCCAAAATTAATCCAAAATTAAGACACCATAACAATTGTTGAGCCCAATCTTCCAATAAATGCATGAATTCCCTATGCAACATTCCCAACTAGGTGGTTTGGTGTCTTCCTTAACCTTTCCCATAACATGTCTCACTATGATTTTTAATTTTCAAAAGGAGAATCACAATATTTTCCATCTGTAATATACTTTGGAGCTGTACCTCTAAATACACTTTAGAGTGTGGCCTGTGAACTCCCAAGGTTCTTTGAAACCCTTTCAGGAGTTTTGGATGTCAACGCTACTTTCATAATAAAACAAAGACACCATTTGCCTTTTTTCTCTGTGTTTACACTTGCATTTATAGAGCAAAAATGATGATGAATAAAACTGCTGAGACCCTAGTATGAATCAAAGAGGAACACTGAAGTGTCTTAGCAGTCACTGTCATCCTCACCATCAGCCCTGACCTGCTGTCATCAAAGCCATCCACCATACAGAGGAAGATTTCTTCTTTAAAGCCAGTTTTACTTAAAGGACTTGATGAAGCAGTAAAAACTAATGTATAAAATCTGAACCCATGCATGTGCCTTTTAAAAATATTCTACTTTATGAAATGAGAAGTAAACATAAAGAACTTTTTCTGATTAAGAGAGATACTTGTCTAGTGACTTACAAGCTGATGTAATCAGTTTTTTCTTAAAAACCCATTGTCATTTGACAGAACAACTGGTTAATTAATCATGGCTGCCCAGAACTGTGTGGTGCTGTGGTATAAGCACTGGACTGCTAACCATGGTTCAAACCCACTAGCTGCTCCTCAGAAACCCTGTACAGGGTTGGAGCTGAGTCAACAGCACTTAACAACAACAACACTCCCCCAGATTTGGCCCACATATTTCAAAAAATAATTAAATGAGTCTTTTAGTTCAAGATCAAAATCTGTCAATGTTTGTTGCCAATGACAAAATTCAAGAAAAGCAGGATCTATACTAAGGAGACTCACTTTATAACAAGCAGCAATCCCTTCACAAATGAAGACCATGAATTCCAGTTGATGCCAGAATCTTCCTTACCAAACATCACCTTGGTCCAAAGCAAAGGAATTAACCCAGGACATTTTGCACTCTGCTCTGCAGGTAGGAAAACATTTCCCCTGCTCCAAGCGATATGACCTATAAATTCCTAATTTTCTTGGCCTATTCAAGAGGTTCCTCAAGTTGTCAAGGAGGCATTCAACAAGTTCAGCAGAACCCTGAGAAGGGAGTCTCTTCAGAGCTGAACTAGGCTCTGACTCACTGTACAGGAAACAGGACATGAGGTAGACCGCTGCCTCATTCTCATAGCCCATGGTAGCCACCAACAACAGCCTAGTGCTGAGAATGGCAAGCGATCTGCCATTCTACAGCATGACCATGAACATTTTACTCCAATGTTGACTTAAACATACAAGAGAAATGGCAAAACAGAAATCAGGAGGAAAGAAAAAGAAAAACAAAAATAGAACAAGTTTGTTGTTGTTAAGTGCTGTCAAGTCGATGCCGACTCATAGCTGCCTTGCATAAGGTTTTCAAGGAGCAGTTGCTGAGCTTGAACCACGAACTTTGCGATTCAAACCTACCTTGAGGTTGAGTGCCACACCAGGACTCCTATAACAAGTTTAGTTTTGTTCTATTTTTGCTTGTTGTTTTGATTTAACTTCCTGGATGTTTTTTCATTACATAAAGCAAAAAGAAGTTTAGAGTTTCCTCATGAACAGGGGATGAATAATAATTGATAGAACCATTTCTTAAGTAAGATAATTTAATAACCCAAGGGTCAAGGTTACCACTGTCCAGCAGAAATGCAGTGGAGGCCACATATATAATCTATTTTTCTCTAGTAGCCATATAAAAAAAGTCAAATGAAATAGATAAAATGTTAATGTTGTTGTTGTCAGGTGCCACTGAGTTGATACCAACTCATAGTGGCCTTATGCACAACATTGTATTGAACATACCTGGCGTACTTTTGGTCATATTACAAGAGAGGCTAATCCCTGGAGAAGGACACCATATTTGATAAACAAAGAAGAGGGTCAGTAAAAAAGAAGATCCTCACAAGATGGATTGAGACACTGGCTACAACAGGCTCAAGTATAGCAATGATTGTGAGCCTGGGGCTGGACCAGGTAGAGTTTCGTTCTGTTGCACATAGGGTCACTGTATGTCAGAACCAACTCAACATCTAGCCACACCAACAATGTTTAACACAATATATCCGAAACAGCATTAGTCCAACATGTAATCACCATGCAAATATTGATGAGATGTTTTACATGATTTTTCATACTAAATCTTCTAAATCGGTCAGTATGTTACACTTGGTACACATCTTAATGAGGGCTAAGGACATCAAGTGCTCAGTAGCGATACAAGGTTTCCGAGGAGCAGCTGATGAGTTTGAACTGCCGACCATGCAGTTCAAACCGACCTTGCAGTTCAGAGCATTAACCCACAGCTCCACACCAGGACTCTAAAATATCTGACACAGTGCCTCAAAAATGGTAATACTCAATAAAATGTGTAGAATTGAATTTTAAATGGGTATTAAATTCTAAGGACAATTTAGAGATACTACCGACTATGTGGAGTCCTGGTTTGGCGCTATGGGTTAATGCGCCAGACTGCAAAGCCATTTGAACTGCAAGGTCGGTGGTTCAAGCTCACCAACTGCTCCTAGGAAACCCCATGCAGGGTCGCTATGGGTCGGAACCGACTCAACGGCACTTAACAACAACAACAACTCCCACTATGCAGTAGAATCAGTTACTGTCCCTAAATACTGTTAACTGAGGACAAATTGTCTCTGAAATATATCCTAATAGATTATAGTGAGTATTCCATTGCTGATCAAGTCATGTTTCTCACTCCAGGCTTCAGTCAATTTCTTCCCAAATGCTTCAAGTCCTAGGTAGAGAGGCCCCAGTCTCTGAGCATCCACGTCAATGGGCAAAAGCTGACTGTCAAGATCCCCAGTGGCCAGGCAATCAGCTTCTTCAACTCAAACCCCACTGTGACTCTGCTTCCTAAACTCCTCAGCTTGGAAACTTGGACTTGTCTTTCAGACCTCAGAAACTTGTAAATATGATTTGCCACAGAGATTCGCAAACTTGAATATAAAACAGACTTTTGCCTTTTCATGAAAACGTGAAAGGGGCTTAATATAGCTCAAAAACTAATCAATAGTCCTGTTTCTTGTATGATGAGTAATAACCAGCACTTTGCATGACTAATTAAACAATCTGGAATTTGCTTTGAAAGCTAAGCCATTCTTAATAATTTTCAATTACTATCGAAGCTGGAAATAATACTCCCAATTGTTAAGAAATCATAAAAGAGCCTCTACCATTAGATAGAGCTTTCATCAAAGAGTTTAAGGATCCGCCACAATTTTAGATCTAGAAATACTTAACAATTCGTGATTATTCAATAAACTATTAAGCGATTTGCGGATTTCCTGGTCTTCGGCGCCCCGTTCTTTCTTCATGCTTGCTTTCATCCTTTCTGGTCCATCTCCACCCCGCCTCTGGCAAAGGGTAAGTGGAACAGTGAGGGAAGGTGACATTTTAGATAAAATTTTAAAACTGTGTGTTTTAGCCAGCTGTCTAATCACAAACCTTCATTCTACCTTAACTCCCTTCATTGAGAAAGTATTTTCCACTTGGAATTCCCTGCAGTGAACACACTGTGATCCACTACAGATGATGATTCTCCCACTCTACTCTGCAGTCCCCAGGTCTCAGTAACCCCATTCCCAAAGAGAACATTATGTCTTTTTTAAAGTAAAAGTTGCTAGGGATAAGGTGTATGTAAGAGGTATCACTGAAGTTAGCTTTTTATAGTTTTAACAGCAATTTGTATATAAAATGTGTTTGTGTCTTCATGTAGCTCCAGATCAATTTATATCTCTTCAGTTCTACTGAAAATATTGGGGGGAAATGAATAGAGGTAAATATTGTTAAGTGAAATCATTGTAATCAAGCAAAATACAGGATTTGCCAAATGTAAAACTGATGATGTAATCCGTAAACCTTTCCTCAATTCACAATAAAAATTTCAAAAAGAAAAGAGGAAAAAAGAATTTGATAGCAAAATGGTTTGCACTCAATGGCTAGTAAAGGTTATCTCTATACAGGGAGTAAAGTTATGAAAACTTCTTAGCCATAACCAAACACCATGAAGAAAAGAGTTGCTGGTCTTAAGGCCTCAGGACCATGGTCTCAGGAGACACCAAGGTCAACTGACATAACATAGTCTACAAAGACAAGGTTCTACAACCTACTTTGATGAGTAGCAACTAGGGTCTTAAATGTTTGTGAGCCGTTATATAAAGTCCAACTATTGATCTCTCCCACTTGGAACAAACAAAAGTGAAGAAAATCAAAGACTCAAGGAAACAATTAGTCCAAAGCACTAATGAACTATGAGAGCCCAAGCTTCCCTATCTTTTTCTAGTGATTTTACCATCATGAACATAAACTCAATGTTTATGTTAAAGCAAAGCCTCCCTTCCCCTCCCCCCACCTCCTTGGTGTTAAGTACCTTGGAGTTGGTTCCAACTCATAGTGACCCTGCACAGGGTTTCTGAGGCTGCAAATCTTTATGGGAGCAGAAATCCTCATCTTTCTCGCATGGAACAGCTGGTAGTTTCTAACTGCTGACCTTGAGATTAGCAGTCCCACCTCCTAGTAACCACTAAAAGCTCTTCAATATATTTGCTTATGGCGCTGTTGGATAAGCACTGGACTTTGAACCACAAGGTAAGCAGTTCAAACCCACCAGCTGCTCCTTAGAAACCGTGTACAGGGTCGCTATGGGTCGGACCCGACTCGATGGCACTTAACAACAACAACAACATGACTGACCTATCAATCAGCATGACATTTTTAAGGTTCATCCGTGTTGTAACATGCTTCAGGACTGCATTTCTCTTTATGGTTGAGTAGTATTCCACTGAGTGTACAAACCATTCTTTGTTTATTCATTCATTTGTTGATGGACATGATCCATCAGTTTCTAGAAGGGAAAAGTCCAGTTGTTGGCCAAATAAAATCAGTGCAGGAGAACTCATTGGTAAGGTCAAATACCTGAAGAATTCTACTTTGAGATTGTTTTTTGAGACCTACAATTTGTATGTGCAGTGTTTCGGGGGTCTCAGAATCCCTTTACACTCTTAAAATCTGCTGACTATCTAAGAGTTGGGTATACAGAGGCTATGCCTATAGACAAATACCATATTCGAATTTTTTTAAAAACAGAGGAATTTTAAAAGTATCTAATAAGTCACTAAACTAACAATAAAACCATTGCCTATTAACATAAATAACACATATTTGATGAAAAATAACTCTTGTTTTCAAAAATCAAAGAAAGACAATTACTAAGAAGAATGTCATTGTATTATATATATTTTTAAATCTATTTAATATCCGTTTAACACAATAGTTGGATTCTCATATCTGCTTCACATTTAATACATTGTGATGTACTGTCCTGGTTAAAACCTATGAATAAATCAATCCTCACACAGAGACGGTGGTGGTGGTGGTTATATGCCATGGAGTCATTTCTGACTCATAGCAACCCTGCATAGGGTTTCCAAGGCTTTAAATCTTTATAGGGGCAGAAAGCCTCGTCTTTCTCCTGTTCACACAGAGATGTAGCTGGAAAGAAGGAGAATATTGAAGATCTTTCCAAACCACTGGTCCTCTTAGGTAGAATCATGAGCCCCATCTAGAACCTTCTGAGGTGGGACATTCCTATCTAAAAGGACAAGTAGACCACCCTGCAATAACTAGAGGAACAGAAGATACTTCTTGGAAAAAAGGCCAGCAGGAAAATTTCAAAACAAACATGGTAGTCTGATTGGCTACCATAAGAACAAGCAAGTTGTTCACTGAGGAGCCATCAAGGCAAGCAATCAAGTCCCTTCAGGACACATCCTCCTCCAAGATTGAAACTGAAAGGGAACATATGAGCAGGCATGTAAGCTTGCTGGTGACTTGTTGGTCTACTGATGAGTGGAAGAGGGGAAAAGGCAGAATTGAAGATAGGAGCTGAGTTCAACCATGTTCCATAGACTCCCGTCGACCTGGAGATGAGAAAGAGAAGAGGAAGGGCTGGTTGGTCCAAAGTGTGGTTAGACCTGGGACTCCTGAGCCCATGTTCAAGGCCATAACCACAGAGGGATAAAGCTGAGAGTGAAGCATCCAGCTGATATGAAGTGAGGGAAGACGCACAAGAACACTCAAACTTGCAGATAGTACCCATTTGACCTAGCTTTCAAGGCTTGGTGATCAGAACTTGACTAGAGAAGATATTAAAAAATTATTTTCATAAAGGAAACAAGTATAAGTTGCTACAATTTGATGAACTTGACCTATACTTACAGAGGTAGTAGCTCAAAATACCAACTGAGAGGGAAGGAGTCTTCACATCCAAAATCAATACTATCCCCTCTGTATACAGGGTTGATAGGGGCAGGCAACTTAGACATTGGCTACCTAAAATGGGGGGCATGAGTGACTGACTTACAAGTTTTCAAGAGGGAGTTTAGTTTCAGAGTGTGGGGGGGAAGGTAGAATCCTCACTGAATCGTTTTCATCTTGTCTAGATAGGTCTGGTGAAAGTAGATGGGGATAAGATTCTTGTGATTCAAAAATGAGTAACTGTTATCATGATTAATTGTCACTGTCACAACTGTAAAGGTAGCAGTGTTGTAACAACAAGGGGGGAGTAGTTAATCTTACATTCCAGGATCACAGAACCCTAGGACCATCAAGGGAGAAGAGCATGAGTGGAATGTGGGACTCTATCCAGAGAAGCAGTGACACCAGAGATGGAGGCAGAGGTGATGACATGGAGAGATAGAGCAGCTGAGGACTCTAGACTCATGGAAAGAGAAAGGTTATGTGCTGGCGGGTAGGAGGCAGGTTTGTAGAATATGTCCTTTGGTTTTTTAAATGATTATATATTCCTGGGTGGTTTTGTGTACATCTTCCCCACCCCATTACAAAAAAGAGAAGAAAAAAACAAAAAACACCAGAGGGACTAGAAGCAAATACTGTTGAATGATGATGCACGGAGGAGCTTATAATCATTGCAATGAAACAACGAATGTAAAATTCATGTTCTTCCATGTAAACTATCACTCAATTCACAATAAAAACTTTTTTTAAAAACCACTGGTCCTATAATAACCACTTAACTAGTTGCTGTCAGGTTGACTGACTCACGGTGACCCCTTCTGTGTCAGGGTAGAACTGCACTCCATGTGGTTTCCAATGGCTGATTTTTCAGAAGGAGATCTCTGAAAAGTATGTCTTTCTTCTGAGGAAACTTTGGGAACCTGAGCCTCCAACCTTTTGGTTAACAGCTGAGTGTGCTAACCATTTATACCACTCACTCCAGGGACTCCATACCTGCCATTTGATCATTAACACCCAGGCCTTGCTGCTCATACTTCAGGAGAGAATTGCATAACCTGGATGAGCTGTGGAACAACCAGTCTTGACTTTGAATGTTCTCTCCATCATTCGTGTCTGCTGTTGGATGTGATGCTTCATCTCATTTGTAAGAAGGATTGACGGGAGGATTTTAAAAATGCCTGACATGTAGTTGATATGACAGACACTTTATAGATGTTAGTTTTCTTCTTTTTCTCCTTTCCACTCTTGAACTCCCCCTCCCCCCACACTCTGATCATTAAAGAGCTCTGGTAGCATAGTGGTTATGAATCGGGCTGCTAACCTTAAAGTCAGAAGTTCGAAACTACCAGCTGTTCCATGGGAGAAAGATAAGGCTTTCTGCTCCCGTAGAGATTTACAGCCTCGGAAATGCTGTACAGGGTCGCTGTGAGTCAGCACTGATTCCACGGCACATAACAACAACACTCTGATCAATGGAGTCCTGCTGTGGCACTGGAGGTTAATGTGCCAGACTGCAAAGCCATTTGAACTGCAAGGTCAGTGGTTCAAGCTCAACAGCTGCCCCTCGGAAACCCTATACAGGGTTGCTAAGGGTCGGAACCCACTTGACAGCACTTAACAACAACAACAACTCTGATCATTAGCAAAAACATGGCCCTTGTCCTGGGCACTTACTTTATAGTAGACAATTGTTTTTGGCTGACCAGTATCCAAACTGTCTCCTTCTGGCTACCCAGTTGAATGGATGGTATAGGTGCAGAGATTCCAGAGGTGGGCCCACCTCCAGCCATAGGCCACGATTGGCGTACTTCAGTCAAGATATGCCATTTGCCTGGCCAAGTGATTACTTCAAGGATAACGTGAACCCAGTCAAAGGGTAAGCTTTTACTCTTCTCCTAGACTTGGTAACATGAGGATGCAAGACTTGGGTGTCTGCAGACATCTATCACCTTTAAAAGAGTCAGATTATGTATGCAGCTGAACCCAAAGAAAGTACAAAGTGAAGTAGTCTAGACGTTCCAGTTCTAAGTACCTAAAGTCAAAACTTCCATGGACTTGCAGTTCTGTGAGTCAATCCATTCTCTTTCTGCTGAAGTTAATATGACTTGGGTTTGCTATGATTTTTGTCATGTAGAATCCTAACTGATAATACTTTCGATATGAAAACTTTTCTGAATTGCTTCCGTAGCATCTCCTAAACCCTGATACCTCATTGAACAAACTTAAGTGAGGGCTGCTATAGCCACATAGCTACTACTAATGCCCAGGCTGGGACATTGGTGGGTCCATGGTAGGATTCTTGCCTTTCATGCAGGAGATCCAGGTTCCCATTGCTGGTTAATGTATCTCATGAGCAGCTACTGCCGGTCTCTCTATGTGTTGCTATGCTGCTGAACAGGAGCTTCCAGGCTAAGACACTAGAGAAAAAAGTCATGACAATTGACTTTTGAAAATCAGCCAGTGAAAGCCTTATGGATCACAGCAGTCTAATCCCCAACCAATCATAGGGAAGGCACAGGACCAGACATGAGGTCACCTGGAGTCAGCTGGTGGTAGTGGTGGTAATACTGCTGTGGAGTCTGTTCCGACTCATAGCGACCCTGTATAGGGTTTCCAAGGCTGTAAATCTTTACTGGAGCAAAAAGCCTCATCTTTCTCCTGCAGAATGGCTGGCAGTTTCGAACTGCCAACCTTGAGGTTAGCAGCCCGATTCGTAACCACCATGCTACTAGAGTTCCTTCATGAACCCACTAGATGACAACTAAGAAGAACAAGAAACACCTGTACATCAAAAAGCCTATGAGGTAAAGTAGAGCAAGGCCCCGTTCTAACACTTTTTTTTTTTTTCCTAACACGCTTTTTTGAGCCGCTGAACCCACCTGAGGCTGTGACCCTGGAGATCTGTTACATAAGTCAGTACATTTCCTTTATGCATAAGTTGATTTGGGTTTAATTTCCTGTCACTTGTTACCAAAAGATTTCTAACCAAAACACTGCCCATGACTGGGACTTTTATATAGTAGTGGACTTATTTGTACAACTAGCTACTGACTCCGAGGACAAAGCAGAAGTGCCCTGTAAGGTTTCCAAAGCTGAAATCTTTAGATAAGCAGAATGCCACGTCTTTTTCCCTCAGAGTGAGTCGTAGTTTCGAATTGCCAACCACTTGGTTAGCAGCCACGCACTTACCCACTGTGCCAGCAGCTCATGCTCTAAGCAATGTGTAGAAAGACTTCTCAATAGCTAGCTCAAAATCAAAATATTGGACTTTAGCGTGGATACTTTACCTAAGGAAATACCAAAACCATCTATATTTGTGTAGCATGGTTTTGCACACCTACTGCCCTTACCTGCACTTTTCCCTAGGTTGTTATCACGCTACATCGTAAGCATGGAGCCTGATGAGTTTGCATACTCTAATACATATGCTGATAGAGCTTGCCCCTTTTCCAATTTTCCGGCAAATCCCCTATGAGTTTCTTTTTCAAAGTGACTGGAATTTCCTGAGTGAAATTCACTCTTCCAGCCTCACTGTAAGCAGAGATGCATTTAGAAAATTCTGATGCATGGAAGGTATTTTTGAAACTTGTAATCTACCAAGAGAAAATACCTACCACATTTCAGCTAAGCTACTCCCACAGGGCCTGGATCAACTAAGTGTGGAGAATTGCCACTTTACATTTTCAACTGAAACTATTCTGCTTGGTCTTCAGCTTTGAGCATGTGCTCCCCAAATAAAGGAAGGCACATTATGATCACCTCCCCTGATGTGGGCAATCTCCTGGTTTCAACTCAAACCCAGTGTATACAAAAGTAAAGTAGTTGTTGTTAAGTGCTATTGAGTCGGTTCCAACCCATAGCAACCCTGTATAGGGTTTCCAAAAAGCAGCTGATTAGCTTGAATCGCTGACCTTACGGTTCAAACCAACTTTGCAGTCCAGTGCATTTACCCACAGCGTCACAGCGTCACACCAGAAAGCAATTAGCCATTGTAAATGGAGAATTTAGCCACATAGATAAATCTGAACTGGACAATGTGTCTGAATTATGTTTCTTGACTACCAACGCAAATCATACTCATCAGATGATTGTCAGTTTCCTTCTTTCTTTTGTGATATGCTTTATCAGACCACCACACCACAAGGAAGCTAATATACTTCCTCCATCCATGTCACATGGTCCTCTTGTCAAGATAGGGAAGACCCAGATTGATACCATTTGGGAGTCTTTCTTTAAAAATAATCATCACTCATCTATCAATTTAGCATATTGTGGTGGCATGCATGTTGCTATGCTACAGGAAACTATGTCAATAATCAGCATGGTCTCCTATGGACAGGCTTCAGCTGAGTTTCTAGGCTAAGACAGATAAGGAATAAAGGGCTGGATGTCTATTTCCAAAAGTATCCAATGAAAACTCTGTAGATCACAATAGAATATTGTATAATATAGTTCTGGAAGATGCAGCTTCCCATAGGTTGGAAGACACTCAAAATACACAGTGGCCTCAACAATGGGCCCCAACACACTAACAACAATGAAGATGATACAAGACCAGGCAGGGTTTTGCTCTATTTTATGTGGTTTTGCCAAGAGTCAGAGCTGACTTGAAGACAAACAAAAAGAACAAATTTAAGAGTAAAATAAAATTACTACAGGGCCTTGCAATAGGCTTGTATAAGTGAGAAGTCTTGAAAATTAAGTCTCGTTAACTTCACAGGAGTTAATCAAGAAGTCAGTCAAGAAATCAAATGACTATGGACAAGATGGCGGATCAGGTGGAAGTGCAGTGAGGAGCTCCATCAGCAACAAGACAGACTACTAGACCAAGCAGGCTCAGGGGATGGTCCCAGAACTCTGAACAACATATAAAGGAATATTTAGAAGGTTGGAAGGCTTACAGCTAGGGAATTTGTAGCAGAAGCAAGAAATCCACTGTTTCCTAATCAAGATGCTCAGCTGCTCCTGGAGCCACTATCTTGGGTGAAACCAAGCAGGAGAAGGATCAGAGCAGCCATGAACACCTGACAGAACTGCAGTGTGGACACTTTTTTTTTTCAGTATCTGTTCATTGGTCCCTTGCTGTCTGCGCACCTCCATTCTGGTGAGTATAAGGGTTGCCTGATCAAGTGGACACCCCAACTCCACCCCCAGAGCATTCATCTACGCATGCACACAGATTTCCTCAAAATTTAAAGG
>NW_006408578.1:8807679-8818274 GCF_000296735.1 Chrysochloris asiatica | reverse complement strand
ACGAAACAAGGTATATGATTTGTTGAATGTAAAACTGATGATCTGCCCTGTAAACTTTCACTCAATCCACAATAAAAACCTTAAATTAAAAACAAAACAAAAGAAAAGAAATCAAATGATATATTGCATTCAGAAAATCTGGTGCACAAGACCTCTTTAAAGTGTTGATGAGCAAAGATGTCAGTTTGAGGACTAAGGTGCACCTGACGCAAGCCATGGTATTTTCAGCAGAGTCATATGCATGTGAAAGCTGAACAGTGAATAAGGAAGACCATAGAAGAATTGATGCATTTGAGTTATGGTGTTGGAGGAGAATACTAAAAGTATCATGGACTACCAGAAGAACAAATAGGTCTGTGTTGAAACAAGTACAACCAGAATGATCCTTAGAGGCCAAGATGGCCAGACTTCATCTCTCATACTTTGGACATATTATCAGGAGGGACCAGTCCCCGGAGAAGGATATCATGGTTGGTAAAGTGGAGGGTCAGCGAAAAAGAGGAAGACCCCAAGGAGATGAACCGGCACAGTAACAGCAACAACGGGCTCAAATATAATGACTGTGAGGATGACGCAGGACCAGGCAGTGTTGCCTTTTGTTGTGCGTGGAGTCTCTATGAGTCAGAATCAACTCAAAGGCACCTAACAACGAAGGCACCTAACAACAACGTCATGGGAAATCCAACTCTGCCTCTGCTCAAGAAGCGGGAGGATCTCACGGTATAGGGTCACTAGCCTTTGTTGTTGTTGTTAAGTGCTGTCAAGTCTATTCTGACCCATAGCGACCCTGTATCGATTTCAACCCATAGCGACCCTGCACAGAGCTTCCAAGGAGCAGCTGGTACTTAACAATGCCATTTGATGACCAAGCAACTGAACTTTTTCTGTATTACTGTAAGTTCTATAAATTTCCTTCTTCGTTTTTAAGTGAAATAACTCTGCTTCTCTTGGAAACCAACAATTAGGAATTTCCCCCAACTTGCAACAAATCCAAGAGAATTCAGAATGTTCCATATGAAACATTAATAACTAGAATACTCAACACTCTTATTTTTGATATTAAAAAAATAAACAACAACAACAAAAAAACAGGCTATGCGATTAGCATACAAATCAGGATTGGAACTCAGGGCTCAAAGCTCCACAGGCATGTACAGGTCTGAGCCCATCTTCACATGCAGCCATCTTCTGTCTCTCAAGGTCTAGCCCTGTCTCCCCGTAGCTACAGTGAAAGAGCAATCTCTTCTTACACGTTTTGATGACATGATTTCCACAAACTCACTCTTTGCAAAAGAAATAAAAATGTTGTAATCAGTTTGCCTCGCAACTTTACCATTTGCTGGTTATATAACTTGGGATCAATTACTTAATCATGTGACCCCTAGTGTCTTCATCTGTGAAATAAAAATAACATAGCTTCTTGTCAAGGTGGCTATTTGGTATATAAAATATTTGCTGTAGAACTTGCAGTCCAATATGCAAACATGCAGATGGATTTGCCTCGGGTCTTTCCCAATGTCTCCTTGATTAATAGTATAGAATCCAAAAATGAATTCACCATACACATGACAAGGACTGTCAACAATAAAAGAGGGATCTCGACAGATTTTATCAAATGTCTGAATATGGACAGTGGATAGGAGCAGGTTGACAGGAGAAAGCGGTGGGGAGAGATTACCCAGAATAACCCTCTCAGGGAAGAGAAAAGGATTAGATCCCCATCACCCAGCAGAGCCTCAAATCCCAAACAGGCTGTGACATTAAAAGTCAGCAGGCTCTACCCAGGTGGGAGTTAGAATTGGGGTGGCAAAGAGAGCAATAATGGAATAACTCCATGATGGCATTCATGCACCAACCCAAATTCCCACCCCCATGCCTAGGCAGCAGATTGTCCTTTGTTGTTGTTAAATGCTGTTGAGTCTATTCCAACCCATAGAGATCCTATATAGGGTTTACAAGGAGCAGCTGGTGAGCTTGAACCACCAACCTTTCAGTTCAAATGACTTTGCAGACTGATGCATTTATCCACATTGCCACACCAGGACTCCAGATTGTCCTTAGGGTGACACATATTCAACACTTCCACAAAGCCACTGGACAAACAATCTGGGGAAAGCTAATGCTTCCACTGTGGGTGTGGGCCAGTACTCTTGAGTAAGGTCCTTCTCTCAAAGGAAGCCAATTTCAAAATGGGAAATTTTGCCCATGGTGCCACACCTGGACTCCCTGGTACACAGTAGACTCTCAATAAAGGAAAGAGGTCTTGATATAATTTATACATCTGGTGTGGCACTGCAGAATAATGTGCTGGACCACAAGGTCCGTGTGAACTGCAAGATTGGTGGTTCAAACCCACTAGTCACTCTTCGGAGTTAACTCGAAGGTACTTAACAATAATCTTGGAGTCCTGGTGTGGCGCTGTGGGTTAATGTGTCAGACTGCAAAGCCATTTGAACTGCAAGGTCGGTGGTTCAATTGGAAACCCTATACAGGGTCGCTATGGGCCAGAATCGACTCGACGGCACTTAACAATAACAACATTCAGGAGCAGTGCAGAGCCCTGCTGTGGTGCTGTAGGATAAGCACTTTATCTCAAGGTCAGTTTGAAATGCCAGGATGGTAGTTCAAACTCAACAGCCGCTTCTTGGAAACCCTATGCAGTGTCACCATGAGTCAGGGCTGATTCTACAGCACTTAACAACAACAATGTACCTGAGGCAATGGTGGCTTAGTGGTGGAATTCTTGCCTCACATGAGGGAGACCCAGGTTTGATTCCTGGACAATCCTTCTCATGCAGAAATACCACCTAACAGTGCAGGGTTCATGTTGTTCTGATGCTGAACAGATTTCCCTTAATAACAACTCTGGATCAGTGTCAGGAACAATGGGTACCTTTTGGAGCTATCAATATTCCAATATCTTAGTCATCCTTTCACACTTCCCCAAATAAGCACACATCCAAATTAAGTCAGCAAGACTGCTAGGTGAAAGTAAATTCAAGACACATCCCCCACATCATTCTCCCTTCTCTAATTCAATCGGCATCTCACATTCCTTTCATCTAGAGATAGGGAAAGGAGCTCTGGTAGCGTAGTGGTTAAAAGTCAGGCTGCTAATCTTAAGGTCAGCAGTTCAAGACTTCAGTTCCACAGAAGATGAGGCTTTCTGCTCCTGTAAAGATTTACAGCCTCAGAAACCCTATGATTTGGAACCAACTCCACAGCACGTAACCACCACCACCACCAGTGATCCGGAAGCCCCCCATGCCATGGCCTTAATGGGAGTGCCCTGTACTATAGTTCCTTGATCCAGCTGCTTTGCTACACACATTGGCCCATCTCTCCCTCCTCTCAAACTCATCCATCTAAACCAGCTTCTTTCTTTCAGTTCCTTTCTGACCACACAAAGCCAGTTGACAAATCTTGCTTTAAAAAAACAAAAGCCAACCGGCTCTATCAAGGGCTTCATTATAACAGCAGTTGCCTCTGCTGAGGGCTCATCTGATGCGAGGTACTTCAGATATTTTTGCTTTAGTCACAACAGCCCTGCAGATAGGTATTATTATCCCTACTTTAAAACAACAAAACTGAGGTCTATGGGGGTTCACTAATCTCCCCAATGACCCAAAATTAAAATGTGGGGGAGCAAGAACTTGAGTCCAGGGTTATCTAACTTCAAAGCTCTTTCTTTAATACCAACTTACATTTGCATTATATTTATAAGCACATTTATATATCCTCCTAGTTTGTTTTAACTATTCTATATGTTATTAACCTCATTTTACAAATAAAAATACTGAGGCCCCTAGAGATGAATGATTTTCCCTTTATCACATGAAGAAGCACTCAGTGCTCACTGATGCTTATTACCATAAGCACCCAATTTTGATGAAACTTTTCTACTTGATTTTCCTCATTCACAAATATCGTTTATTTTGAGGACTAAGGTATGCCTGATTCAAGCCATGGTTTTTTAATCACCTCGTAGGCATGTGAAAGCTGGACAATGAAAAAGAAAAAAACAAAGAAGAATTGATGCATTTGAATTATGGTGTTAGAGAAAAATATTGAATATACATGGACTACCAGAAGTACAAACAAATCTGTTTTGGAATAAGTAGAATCATAATACTCCTAGTGGCAAGGATGGTAAGACTTTGCCTCACACACCATGGGCATGCTATCAAGAAAGGCAAGTCCCTGGAGAAGGACATCATGCTTGGTATAGTAAGAGAGGGTCAGCAAAAAGGAAGAAGACCCTCAACAAGACGGACAGACACAGTGGCGGCAACAAAGGGTTCAAGCATGACAACTGTGAAGATTGTGCAGGACCAGGCAGTGTTCCATTCTGCTGAAAACAACTCAGTGACACCTAACAACAGCAACACGCCTGTGATAGTTTGGTTTCTGTTGCCAACTGTTTCATGTCCATGTCACATGACACCATCCTTAATCTGGCCATGGTACATATATACTCTTCACCTCTGCCAGGTGGTGTCCACCCCAAGCACCACACTGAGTGTGTTTGGTCCCTCCCCTCTTTAAACCTTTTCATCAGCTGTACTTTTTCTTGGGGGACCCTCTTCCCTTCTCTCCATCTGCCCAAGTAGTCTCCATTTTCCAATGGCCATCTCAGACTCACAGTGAGCATCCTATCTTTCCTATTTCTGGCAGCTCTTCACTCTCTTATATGTCCAGTTTACCGGCCATTGGTCAGTTTAGCATATCGTGGTCACTTGCATGCTGCCATGATACTGGAAGCTATGCTTCTGGTATTTCAAACACCAACAGGGTCAGTCATCCTGGACAAGTTTCAGTAGCACTTCCAGACTAAGATGATCTCCAAATATTGTCAATGCACACCCTATGGACCACAACAGACTATTACTAAATATGGTGCTGAAAGATGAGCCACCTGGGCTAGAAGAACTACACAACACTGAACTCACACATACCAACAACCTTGAAGACAGTGAGTGACTATGTAACATTTTGTTCTGTTATACACAGGATTGTCGTGAATCAAAGTCAACGTGACAGCAATTAAGAGCAATAACAGCAATATACGTTAAAATATTCAAGCCTTTTTAGGTTGCATAGTATCCTCTGTGAAGGCTTTGTGTTTTCACAACTTTAAAAGCTCTCTGAAATCAAAGACTGAAATATGCATCTATTTATGTCTTCTCCAGTGCTCAGCACTTTGGACCCAGAAGGGGCACCCGAAAAAAGCCCAATCCCCTGATTCCAACTCGTGTCAACTTGATGTGTTACAGAGCAGGACTGCATTGGTACATGGTTTTCTCACCCAGTGGTGCCATGAAAGAAAGACCTGGCTATCTTTACAGAGGCGGTTAGTCAGTACTTTCTTTCATGGTACTACAGGGTGGGTTTGAACTGCCAACCTCTATGCTAGTTGTTGTTGTCAAGTGCCGTCAAGTTGTTTCCGACCCTGTACAGGGTTTCCGAGGCTGTAAATCTTTACGGGAGCAGAAAGTCTCCTCTTTCTCCCACAGAGCAGCTGGTAGTTTCGAACTGCTGACCTTGCAGTTCGTAGCCCGATTCGTAACCACTATGCTACCAGAGCTCCTTATTTTAGTAGCTGAGCTCAAAACTTTGGCACCGTGCCCAGGGAACTTAGAAGGTGCCCAGTTCCTAGTTAATGCTCAGCTAACACTTCAGGAATTGAATTCATAGTTTTTGAGTTGATTTTCCCCAAGTTAAGAATCTTTCTTCTCTATTGTTCAACTTCTCTTGATAGCATGCCAAGTCCCCATGACGAAGCATCTTTCCTGTGAATCATTTGCTTCCCTCACACACACATTTTCCATGCTTATTTTGTCCACTGAGCTGATGTTCTGATGTGCCTGTGGGTCCTCCTCATCTGTCTCGACTTTCTGCTCTTTCACAAAGCAAGATGTGAAGTGATCCATGCTTTCATTGGCACAGTTCAGTCTTGGGTTTTTCCTCCCCTTAACTAAGCCATTCATGTGGAGGAAGCTTTTGATCTGGGATTCAGATATTCAGTCACATTTTACATAACCAATAACCATGCTAGGTGGCTAAGCAAACTCTGGTTTTGACTTGACTAGCCAGACAGAGTCTTTGCAATTTAGGTTAAAGAATGGTGTCAGCTTCTGTTCATTTCTGGTGGTCTGAGTGTCAACATTATCACACAATAGATGTGTCTAGTGACAATACTTGAAGACAAAAATACATCTTACTATATTTTCTAGGCCATTTTTTGTTCTTAATTTTGTTACATCTGTAAAGACACCTTCACAGGTACATGGGTTAGGACTTCCACGTATTTTCTGGGGAGACACAATTCAACCCACAACATTTATCAAAGATCAAACAAATGATAAGTGAGGATTTGAGTTCAGAGACAGACGTCTACTTTTAAAGAGAATGAGCAGTCAAAAGACGTTACTTTTCCCAAGAGAAAAGCAGCAGTGGCTGTTTCCAGCACAATTGTCCCATTCCACAATCCCTGGATGGCGTGGTGATAGTTATGTGCCACGGAATAGGCTCCAACTCACAGCGACCCTGTATAAGGTTTCCAAGGCTATAAATCTTTACAGGAGCAAAAAGCTTCATCTTTCTCCCATGGAGCAGATGGTAGTTTTGAACTGCTGACCTTGTGATTAGCAGCCCAATTCGTAACCACTACGCTATGCTGGATGGTGTAAATGATTAAACATGGGGCTATTAACTGAAAGGTTGGAACTTTGAGTCTACCCAGACGGTCTCAGAAAAACTCAGCCACTGAAAACCCTACGGAATTCAGTTCTACCCTGACACACAAGCTCAACAAGAGTTGAGATCAATTCTTCAGTGAATCCGTATAGTAAGGATGGGCAGAGTCTTGTCTAGGCCTTTTTTTTTTTTTTTCTGATGTGTTGTATCATCAAATAAATGTCTAAGGAGAGATCAAGTTTGCACATACAATTTTATGGGCAAAAGCTAGAAAATTATAACATAGATACAGCATCTGCTACAAAGCAAGGCACAGGGTCAATGTGCCTCTATTTGTATTCAAATGTCCAGGCAAGTAGGCAGGCACTGATCAAGCCAATGAGCTTTTTGTTGTCAGTCATCTTTTATTTGGGTCAAGGTGGCCTTCCCTCCTCACACTCTCTGTCACTGAGCAGTGAAACTTCGGAACAAGTCTGGAGAGAAGGGCAACAAGAGGAAGAAACGTGGGACGATGCATGGAAACCAGAAGGGCCAAAACACAAGGTGATCTAAGTACGGTTGGGCCGCCTCAAATGTCCAGCCTGAATCTCCTTATTGTTCTCTGAGTTATCCAGCTTGCCTGGCTTCAGGAGTTGGCTCTTGCTGTAATGTTACACCTTTGGCTGAGCTGAAGAACTTGATGCACATATGTTATCGTTGCTATTTGCCATTGAGTAGGTTATGAGTCACAGTCGCCGGAAGTAGATCAGAATGAAGCACTGGCTGGTGCTAGTCCTGGTGTGGCCATTTAGGATAGGAACTGGACTGCTAATAGACAGGCCTCGAAAACCCTATACAGGGTCACTATGTGTTGGAACCAACCCCACGGTACTTAACAAGAATAGCAGCCTATTTCATGATAATTGCTGTGGGGAGTCGTGTTGCAGCTATTATGCCCAGCCTAGGAAGCTTATCTTCCAGCACTACGTTGTTATTGTTATTGTAAAGTGCCATTGAGTCGGTTCTGACTCATAGCAACCCTGGGCAGGGTTTCTGAGGAGCAGCTAGTGGGTTTGAACAGCCGACGTTGCGGTTCAAACCAACCTTATGGTCCAGTGAATTATCCTGTAGCGCCACACCAGGACTCCAGCACTGTATCAGACAATATTCTGTTGTTATTCATAAGGTTTTTGTTGTGTTTCTTTCAGAAGTAGATCATCAGGACTTTCTTCCTTATCTGAAAGCTCCACTGAAACATGTCCACCATGAGTGACACTGCTGGTATTTGAAGTTGCAGTAACACCCAACCTACCGTGGTTTGGCAATCTGGCAGACAGGTAGGTGGTGCCGATGAACATGTAGCTGTCTGTACTCTTGCCAATAGGCTGAATCAGGCAGTTGGGGCATCCATTTTTCACACGATCATATGAATATTGTGCCATGGACACTGGTCACTTCAAGTCCTGATGAAGGAAGTGTAGCAAATGCTTTCCGTCCTAATCTGCCAGTATAGAGGTTAATGAGGCCTAGCCTTTGCCTGGTGATTAGTAAGAGGAACCTAAGCTGTTTGTAATCTAGACGGCGGAAGGGGAGAGGTGGGAGAGGCAAGGAAACAGGCTGCCATAGTAGTGGTCCTGCCTGGAGATCCAGGAACCCTCTCATCCTAACTAATGGAGTGAACCCACTTGTGCTTCCTGGCCAGTCACCTTGCTCAGTCCAAGTTATCTCACAGAATAACAAAGTGGTATCCCCAATTTGAAAATTGAAATTGAATTCCCATTGAAAAGCCGTTTAGGGCTAACGTGATGTCCAAATAATATAATATTATGCCCCAAAACTTCCCAGCTGAAGTTTCTACATTTAAAAGCAATGATATAAAATTGCCAAGCAAAAGATGGATAGATTTGACAATAAGGTACGCTTCTTTACCTCAAGCCAATAATAATGATTCTCCCATATGTGAGGAAGATATTCTGCAGTTATATCAGGAAGAAAGTCTCTGGATAGTGCAGATAGTATGCACTCAACTACTAACCTAAGGCTGGTGGTTCCAACCCACCAGGCAATGCCGCAAAAGGAAGTCCAGGCAATCTGCTTCCATGAAGATTACAGTCATTAATACCCTACAGGGCAGTTGTACAATCCTCACAATCATTGCTACACGTGAGCCCAGTGCCGCTCCACTGTGCCATCCATCTCGTTTGCAATCCATGTAGTTGTCGTGATTTGGAACTGACTGGATAGCAACAGGTTTGCTTTGAGTTTAGGCCAGAATGATCATTGATGTCAATCAATAAGAAAAGCACTAAGACACCAAGAAGTAGGACAGAAATAATTTTACAAAACACAAAATATAACAACAGTAAGCATGAAAATGGACTCCTGGTATGATGCTGTCAAATAAGTACTGGACTGATAACCACAAGGCCAGTGGTTCAAAGCCATCATCTGTTCCTTGGAAATGCTATCCAGAGTCGCTATAAGTTGGAACCAACGCCACGGCACTTAACAACAACAACAAAGCATAAAAATGGTCAGCATCACACATTATTAAAGAAATTTCTATCTAAAAATATGAGATACTAATTTCTCTTCTTATATACCCCTTGTATTTTATTAGTGATGTTCAGACTTAAGGAGTTCACTAAAAAGGGCACTGCCATGTATTTCTGGCATGAAAATATATAACTGCTTTCAGAAGACATTCAACAGTAATTAACCTCAGAATGCATTTCTCAGAATCTATCCTAAGAACTTGATGGCACTTAACAACAACAACAATCCTAATGTCTCAGTTCTCTGGTGCTGCTAGAACAGAAATATCACAAGTGGATGGCTTTAGCCAACAGAAATTCATTCTCTCACAGACAAGGAGGCTAGAAGTCCACATTCAGATCACCTGCTTTTGGAGAAAGGTCCTTGTCTCCTTTCAGCATCTGTAGGCTGAACATGCCTTGGAGTTCTCCATGTGTCTTGGCATCAATGTGTCCCTGGATGTACAAGCTTCACAGTGCAGGGAGCCCAGGCCCAAAGGATGCACTCCACACTGGCTCTTCTTCCTTGGTGGTAGGAGGTCCCTCTCTCTCTGCTCACTTCTCTCTCCTTTTATATCTCCAAAGAAATTGACTCAAGATACAACCTATGCCTGTAGATTGCATCTTGCCTCATTAATATCATTGTTGTTGTTGCGAGGTGCCATGGAGTTGGTACCAACACATAGTGACCCTGTGTGCAACAGCATGAAACCCTGCCCAGTCTTGCACCGTCTTCACAATCATTGTGCTACGCTTCAGCCCGTTACTGCTGCTACTGTGCCAATCCATCTCATTAGGGACCTTCCTTTTTTTCTCTGACCATCTACATTACCAAGCATGATGTCCTTCTCCAGGGACTACTAGTCCCTCCTGATAGTATATCTGAATATGAGAGACGAAGTCTGTTTCCAAGGAACATTCTGATTGCACTTCTTGCAACACAGATTGGTTTGTTCTTTTGGCAGTCTACAGTACTTTCAATATTCTCCTCCAAAATCATAGCTCAGTTCAATACATCAATTCATACATCAATTCTCCTATGTTCACTGTCCAGCTCTCACATGCATATGAGGTTATTGAAAATGCCATGGCTTGGGTCGGGCACATCTTAGTCCTCAAACTGACATCTTTGCTCTTTAAAATGACACTTTTTAAAGACATCTTGTGTAGCAGATTTGTCTAATGCAATACATCATTTAAATTCTTGACTGCTGCTTCCATAGTGTTGATGGTCGATCCAAGCAAAATTAAGCCTTTTGTGCCTGGTACTGGGCTGTTTACTATGGTTGCATTTTTCCTCATGAAAACCTATTACGTGGAAGAACAAACAAGATGGCGGATCAGGTGGACGTGTAGCAGAGAGCTCCGCCAACAACAACACAGAAT
>NW_006408578.1:8790292-8804664 GCF_000296735.1 Chrysochloris asiatica | reverse complement strand
AAAAAAAACCTATTACGTGGATATACTGCTATTATCTTCATTTTATAGATGAAGAAACAAATACACAGAGAGGTTTAACAACTTGCCTAAGGCTAAACAGTAAGTAGTGGGGCCAGAGTTGGAATCATTTCTCAACCACTAACTAGCATTCCATCTCTCATTGTATAGTCTTCTCATTGTAGAGATTTGGAAAATAAAAAATAAACGTAAAAAATCAATTTTAAATCACCAATAATAAAGATGACAAGTATTTTCTCTTAGTCATTTTGTGTAAAATCCTGTAATTCCATGTGTGCTGTATTTATTAAACTGTATCAGACTTTTTGCATCATCTTGCACACGTCAATTTGTTTCCAGCATACTGTCGCAGCAGTTAGAAGTACTAGGCTTTTTGCTTGCCAAGGAGCTCTGGTAGCGTAGTGGTTACGAGTCGGGCTGCGAACCTCAAGGTCAACAGTTCGAAACTACCAGCCATTCTGCATGAGAAAAATTAGGCTTTCTGCTCCCATAAAAATTTACAGCCTTGGAAACCCTATGAAGGGTCACTATCAGTTGGAACTGACTCCACAGCACACCACCATCACCACCATATACAGACGTTTTGTTTCCACAGAAAATAACTTTCTGGGTTTTGAGGTTGTCGTTGTTAAGTGCCGTTAAGTCTGTTTCCACTCATAGCAACCCAATGCAGCATTGCCAGGGAGTGGCTGGTGAGTTTGAACCACCCAACTTGCAGTTCAAATGACCTTGTAGTACAGTGCTTTATCATGCAGCGCCACACCAGGACTCCTAAAAGCACATACTATTTTCAAGAATGGCTGTTGTTTTTAAGTGCCTTCAAGTCAGTTCCAACCCATGACGACCCTGTATAGGATTCCCGAGGAACGGCTGGTGAGCTTGATGACATCACGGTTCAAAGGGACCTTGAAGTCCAACTCATTAACCCACAATGCCACACCTGGAAAATGTTTCATCAATTTATTTTTTGACCAAGGGTATCTGACAATTCTTGTAATACTGCACCCTACTATAGCAGTACTGTGGGTTAATGCTCTGGACTGTGAAGTCGGTTTGAACTGCAAGGTCGGTGGTTCAAACCTACCAGCCACTCCTCAGAAATTCTATACAGGGTTGCTATGGGCTCGAACAACTTAACAACAACAACAACAGTATTTTTAGAAATTGTTTCTGAATTGTTGTTGTTGATGTTGTTAAGTGCCTCCTAGTTGGTTCCAACTCATAGAGACTGTGTATAGGGTTTCTGAGGCTTTAAATCTTCTCAGGAGCAAAAACGCCTCATCTTCCCCTAGCAAAGTGGCTGGTAGACTCAAACCACAAACCTTATGGTTCGTGGTCCAATGCTTAGCATATGGAGCCATCACGCTCCCTACTAGGTAAAAAATGTTACCTTGTCATTTTGCTTGTCACCTTTTGTTTATTAATAGATATGACCACTTGTCATATATCTAATTTTTTTTAACAAGAAGCAATAAATTTGAAGAAGGGCCTGGAAAAAAAGGAAGAAAAGACTCTCTAAAAGGACAAAGCAGGAAAATAAAAACAAGTCTTCCCTCTAGCATTTCACTTTGCTATGAGCTATATGAGCAATTCTCTAGAAAAGTACTTATTGCTGTTAGGTCAAACTGATCTTCAACTCATAATGGCCCCATGTCCTGATGTGGTGCTGTAGGTTTAATGTGTTGGACTTCAAGGTTGGTTTGAACTGCAAGGTCAGTGGTTCTAGCTCACCAGCCACTCCTCAGAAACCCTATAAAAGGTCGCTATGAGTTGGAATTGACTCAATGGTACACAAAAACAAGGGTCTCATGTGTGACAGAGTAGAACCGCCCCATAGGATTTTCTAGGCTGTAATCTCGTCTCCTCAGAAACCCTATACAGGTTCACTATGAGTCAGAACTGACTCAATGACACTTTAACAACAATGCTGAGTTTTCCAATTCTCTTTTCATCAGATTCTGGTTTACCTTATTGTGTTATTATAGTCCATTTTGTGACCAGAGTACTTCAGAATTATTTGGTGATTATCAAAACCATTCCATTTTTATAGTATTTCTCCAAATGTTATGGTCTACTTCAAAAGAAGGAAACGGAATTAAGGACAGGAATTTTAGCATTTACACTGCAGGGGATGGCCATTCTCAACCCTGACTAGGCCCTGGAATTGCTTGGAGAACTTTACAAACTATTTAGGCATTAAACTTATAAACAAGTTGATCTACCACCCCTTGTCTATCAGTTTGTTGTACTGTGGTAGCTTGTGAGTTGCTATGATTCTGAAAGCTATGCCACTGATATTTAAAATACCAGCAGGGTCACCCATGGTGGACAGGTTTCAGGTGAGCTTCCAGACGAGACAGACTAGGAAGAGGGAGTGACAAACTACTTCCGAATATTTAGTCACTGAAAACCTTATGAATAGCAGAGAAACACTATCAGATATAGTGCCGGAAAATGAGTCCCTCAGGTTGGAAGGCACTCAAAATGTGACTGGGGATGTACCTGACCCAAGAACCAACAGATCTGTGTTGGAAGAAGTGCAGCCAGAGTGCTCCTTGGAGGGCAGGATGGCCAAATTTCATCTTTCATACTTCAGACATATTTATTGTCAAGAGGGGCCAGTCGCTGGATATGGATTGGCAAAGTGGCAGTATCAATGGGCTCAAGTGTGGCAACAATTGTGAGATTGGCCCAGGATTGAGTATTGTTTTGTTCTGTTGTGCATAAGGTTGCTGAGTCAGTACCGACTTGATGGCACCTAACAACAACAACAAGTTGCCCTAAAGTTGACTCTGACTTACGATGATCCCATCTGTGTCAGAGTACAACTGTGCTCCACTGGATTTTCAACAGCTGAATTTCCAATGTCAATTGCCAGGCCTTTCTTCCAAGTTGCCTCTAAGACTCTAACCTTCATCCTTCCGGTTAGCAGCCAAGCGCCTTTACTGTATGCACCACCCAGGGATTTTAGGGATTTGAAAGCATCAGAAGTGATTCTGTTATGAAACTAAAACTGAGAATCTCTAAACAAAAGTGATGAGTTAAGACAATTAAAGTGAAGACACCTAAATCCAAAAGAAGGGTTTGAGAAATTCCCAGACCTCTACAGGAGCTGCAAGGAATATTCATAGTTGTATACTGCAAGTCACTTACTTTACAGATGAAGAAATCCTGGATGTAAGGGTGTGAGGGGTGAGCAGAAACTTTGCAGTGTGCCCAAAGCCACATCACCTGTAAATGGCCACACAAGGTCTTGGATACCAGCTCCCCAGCACACTTTCTACCACTCCAGGCAGCATTTGTTAAAAACCATCATCTCCATTTTCAAAAAACAGCAGAAAGTGGGTTAAAATATCTTGCCCAATGTCCCCTCACTAATACAGGATGAGGCACAGATAAATTGAATAATATAATGGGAGCCTAAGGCCCCAAGCCACAACCCTAACATCCTTGCTATTAATAGAACACTGTTTACATAGCAGTGGAAGAGCTTTTTAATGGAATTGGTGTATGTGCAGAATAGTGTTAAATCAGTGGAAGATTGAGAAAATATTAGGGGGAAATTTGCTGGTACTCTCATTATTAATCTGTAATGGGTCGTTAATACAGCAACAAATGAAAACATCTTTGACTACCTGTTAAGCCAACAGAAATAATGAAAGAAAATGAGAGTGTACTAAACAGCATTTTGAGACAATTACTAGACATGGATTTAGTAGCAAAAATTCTATCAGAAACAAAACCAAACAAAAACTCGATCTTTAACAAAGCATATGGCCTAATATAACAAGTATTACTAGACAAAAAGAAAATTTGTAATGATGTCATATAAAGTAAATATGTGAAGGAATGTATATCCATCTATGAATAGAATTCAATGGGTTCCAGAGTTTAAGGTTTAATTGGTAGTTTATTTTAGTTACAATTTTAAAGTTGGAAAGGAGAAAGGAATCAATAAGGAACAACAGCATGGGAAGATACAAGAATGGGGAACTTGGTGACTTGGATGCATGTTTAAATGGGGAAATGTCCAAGATCCCCTGAGACGATAAAATGCCTGTTGAAAGAAAAATAAAGGAAGATGATGGGAAATTTAATAAACTCAAATTATGGAATGTGTTTCTTTCCATACTGCAATTTGGTTGTGGTTGCAAAGATAGATAAAGAATGATAAAGAACTGCAATAGGAAAAAAAAAAAAAAAAAAGGAGAAACTTCATCTTCTCGCTGGAAAGTAGCTTGTAAACACGCAGCCACATTTATTTTTAGATGATTATTCTCTTTTGCATGCATTTTGCTAACATAAAAGACCAGGTATGTAAAGTTAAAGAAACCAACACATACAGCTGAAGTGGGAACTGGAATTGGGGACGGGTGGGCGGAGAAAGACTGTGGATTGGGCTCTTCTATTTTCCCTTCACAGATAGTTAAGCGACAGGTTCAGAGGGAAAAAACTCTTGTTCTGCAGCAGGGGACGAGTTGAGCAAGTTTCTGGACCAAAGCGTGAACGCACGGAAATGCCAATCTATCCACAGTCAACTATTAGTAAAATAGTGCAGATGACAGATCTGGAAGAACCCACTGAAAGCCTGGTTGAAATGTTCAGTTGCAAAAGAACACCAACAAAGAACTACAGCTGGAGAGGAAGGAGCTCAGCTCACTGCCAGCCCTGAAAAAGGCCAACAGCAGACATCAGAAACTACCCTGATCCGGAGAAGGGACCGCTCAGCTGACTGGTTGAGTCTCTTTCCTGTCATGTTTGCCTCAAAATGGAACCTTGCCCACAGATGTTCTGACCAGCTTGCGGTGCATTGTTGTGTCTGTTAAATATAATTAAGAACTGCTTGCTCTAGGGGAATGCAGGATTTGATTAAGGGGGGTGTTTCTTCTCCCTTTCTTCTTTCATGTTTTTGTTCAGCCTTATCCAAAAATTTTAAACCTTTTTAAAAAGCATGTCACGTTCTGGGGCAATTTTCAATTTTTGTTACAGACAATGAAATGCTAAAGGCCCATATTTATGATGTGTGATGGTCAGTGTACATGCATGTTGGGGGGGGGCTGGTGTGTGTTTGTGTGTGTGAAGGGGATTTAAGATGGTTGGAGTGATAGGCGCTCACCCCAAACTGGTTTATTTTAGACACCAAAAAAAAAAACAAAAAAAAAATCCTCATAAAACTGAAGCTGACTGTAGCAGATTATGAACAACGCTAAGCAAATGCCAAGCAGTGTGTTCCTGGGCTCTGAACGGTATTTGCACTCTGCAGCTATAATTTCTTTGTTAACAAGTAAATCCTCCCAGTTTTCTCTGTGGCTTCTGATGTGTCACTGTTAATATACCACCACGGAACAGCCGCGAGGGTGGGCTAGGGAAGAAGACATGACCCAAGCCATCAATCTTTTACAAACCACAAGTTCTAAAAGAGCAACGGATTTATGAGCAAACAAGTCCAGGGATCCCCAGTCAGGGAGTGAAAAAATAAGGGGTTGGGACAGCTGTGAACATGTCAAACCTACAAAATAAAGAGGCAAAGATGGCATGACAAAATACATCTGTCTTGCACGATAATCATTCTGAATGCTGTCAAACCTGATTCCAAGAGAATTTTACAGAATTTCTTGTTTGGGGAAAATCAGATACGTATGACATGCCAAAAAGTGTGATCAATACCTAAGGTATGCTTCTATTTAGCTAATATTCCAATAAGGGCATTTGTATTCACTCAGGATTCAATTATGCACTTCAAGATGTTTTAAATGCATCTTTCCTTGCCAATTTCCACAACTGCATCCATTCCAACCATTATCATGTGATTCCTCAACTATCACAATACCTACCTAGCCAGTCTCCCAACTTCTAGTTCATCAGATTACCCTTCCTAAGCAGTCCCAAGCTCAAAAGCTTTTAATCACTCTTGAGTGCCTTTGGGATAAAACTCCAATCCCATGCTGACATTCTAGGCCCAACATGATTAGTCTCTCCATGCCTCTACAAATTTTTAGCAAACCTCCAAAGGAAGATTCTATTTGATTCAAACCAACGTCTATGCTGGAACTGTAGAAACCTGCACATCTCTACCATCATAATTTCTCTTTTTCACATTTCCATCTTTCAGTCAGGTTCCAAATCCACCTTTTCCGTAGATGCCCTCTCTTCATCCTGAGGTGAAAATCCTATGTGTCCTCTTAAACCAGTGCCTCATGGCATTTTTCAGGATTGATTGATCGTAACTTGGCCACCAAGTCTTTCTTCTGAGGTGTTTCTTTCTGTGTGGACTCAAACCTCAAACCTTTTGGTTATGAGTCAAGTGCATTAACTGTTTACATCACCCAGGGTCTTCTATCCAGAAGTAGACTCTCAGAATCTTACCCACTCATTGTCTGTTTCACTACCAACACCCATTCCAGGTCATTATCAGAGTCTCCTGTCTCAAGCATTGCTATATCTTCTTGAACTACTCTTCATTCATTCATTAACCCATGTTGCCATTCAACAAGATTCCATGTGTAAAAAGATAAACTAGTTTGTCATCTAGACACACTCATAATAAAAGCGAAAAAAAGTATAACGCACTATACTCAGTGCTAGAAAACATATTTTCACTATACATAAGATCTTTCCTATGGAGAAAATCATAAGTTCTTTGAGACCAGAGAATATACCAACAACTTCTTTTGTAACTCCTATTAACTTTATTGAACAAGTAACTAGGTTTTCAAAATATACCTGCTGAATGTTACTGAACATTTCAATCACAGTTTAGAGTTCAAAATTATCTAGATAATGAACTCAGCATCTCTTCATTCTGCCAGGAAAATAAAATTCAGGTCTAATATGAGACTCACACCCATAAGAAATCCCTAGAAGGACAGGCTGCCTCAAGGAAGGAGAGGGTTGGATGAAAATAATACTTTTCTATGTGCTCACTTTTACACATTTTTAATTTTGTATCATGGAAATGAATAACATTAAAATTTATATCAAACAATAACTCTGTGCAATAAAACTTCAACTGTTAGTAGGGACTAAACTCAAGACACCATTTTTTTCTATTTCTTTTGACCTCTTAAAGATTTTTAGTTGGTAAAAGGGTAACTCAGGAAATCTTTATTACAAACACAGATGAGATAAATTGTAGAAACAGTTCAGGTAAATTTACAAATGCATAAATGCACAGTGGCATTTCAAAATGAATCTTAACTCCTTCCTTTCTAGTGGATTTGCTTCTCTTTCTTCCTACATTTCCTTCTAGTTGGCATTTAAGTGTGACTCTAGGAAAAAAATTAAAATGTCAGACTTGGTTATCGGTCACTTCTGTTCTACTGGCCCTGATGCTTTTTTGTCCAATCTGACAATGGTGAAGAGCAGGCTCTGGGGGTGTCCTAACAGCCCTCTGATCCTTGCCAAACGCCACCTGCCCTGGTTTTCCTGTAACAAAGCTCAGCACAGCAAGACAGACTATTCCTTCAGTCCCATTCACTCTTCTGTATTCCTGTAAATTTGTTCCTCTTTCCATCCATGAAAAAGGACCTCCTTTTAGGGTGCTGGTGGTGATTCTAAGAGAGGCAATTGATGAGCACCTAATTAGGTAACACGATAGTGATAATGCCACTTTCTACATATCTATCTTGCAGCTGGGAGCAATGGAGGCACGTGTGTTGCTATAATGGTGAATAGGTGTCTGCGCTGTTTCCAGTCTAAGACAGACTAGGAAAAAAGGCCTGGTGACCTATTTCCAAAACTCAGCCAATGAAAACCTCACGGACCACAGAATAGATAATGAGGAATACCACATTTTGTTCCCTGGTGCACGAGGTCTCCATGAGTTGAGAGCCAATCCAACAATAACTAAAAACAACAACCTTTACTTGGTAAATTTACTTTGTCAAATAAAAAAAATTTTTGTTAGATTGTTAAATGGGTGTCCTATTCATATCAAACATCATATAAGGAAAAGTTTTTCTGGATACTTCTTTTAACAAAGTACAGTGCTGTTTGAATTATAGTGAGCTCAGCATAAGACTCTTCAAGTTCTTCATGAAAATTAAGAACTATTCAAATTCTAGTGAGCATCTATTAGCTATTTTGGTTTGGTTTTTTTCTTGTGCAAATCATAGTCAAGCCATTTGTGATCACATTCCCACTGGCAAGCCTGGAAACTATTAAAAACAGATGCTCAGACCAACCTCCAGACATTTGGGGATAGAGCAACTATGGTCAAATCATAAACAGGTCTTTGTGTACAAAGGAGAAGACTCCTTCAGGTGTCTTTTTTAGTTTTCTTATAATACTGAATATATGACCTACAGTGGATAAACTAAGGGCAAGCAGAATTGGCATTTACTTTACCATCCTTATTTTCTTTTGATTTGTTTTAAAGCTGGTTCTGAAATGCAAACTATAATCTTGAGATGCTGAGTTCTTCATAAAGATAAGAGTGAGACCACACAATTGCACGCTGAAACTAGAGATTTGTCTTGTGTACATTATCCACCCTGGAAACGTGGGATCTGACTTTGTTACATCCAATAAATGCTCTAGTATTAGGGAAAGAAAGAGAGGATGAATGATAGATATATTTAAACCAAGTTTTATTTGCTTTCACTGTTACTGTGAATTATTCCTCTGGTAATTGCACAGTTACTGAAATTATGTGAACCAAAGCAACGATTGTCCAAAAACGTTTTTGTTTTTTTGGTAATGGGGAAAGTATGTCTGGTTTTATTCATACTATCAAAACAAAAATAAAGAATAATCATAGGGGACTCTCAAAAAATTAACTCCTGTATATATATATATATTTTTTTTTTTAATTGGATTAAATAAAGCACTATTTACTTCTAAATCACTAAATTTTGAGTACTGCTTCCATGGTGATAGTTTGTTGCCTACACTAAAGTCATGAAACAGAGTGGGGCCTGGGTGCAGAGATTCTAACTCAACCCATTTTGGAAATACCAGTACCAATTGTCTAGCTCAGAAGTTGGGAAGATCCGGTTCGCAGGCAATATAAGGCCCATGAAATCATTTGGTCTGGCCCTACCAAGGTAACTACAGTTCCAGCCATCACATTGCTGTTGTTGTTGTTGTTAAGTGCCACTGAGTCAGTTGCACCTCATAGCTACCCTGTACAGTGTTTCTGAGGAGCAACTGGTGGGTTTGAACTGCTGAGCTTGGAGTTAGCAGTCTAGTGTTTATCCTCCAGCGCCACACCATGGGTCCTTCCTTCAACAATATAATTGTTGTTAAGTACCGTAGAGTCAGTTCTGACTCATAGTGACCCTGTACAGGGTTTCCAAGGCGGTAAATCTTTACGGGAGCAGAAAGCCTCATCTTTTTCCCACGGAAGAGCTGCTGTTTTAAACTGCCGACCTTGAGATTAGCAGTCTGATTCGTAACCACAAAGCTACCAGAACTCCTTTCAACAATATAATAGACAACAATAAATCTAGCCATCCCCAGATGGAATACACAGAATTCAAGTTGACTTTATCTGTGGGAAATGATGATGGACAAGCTCAATATCATCAACCAAAACAGGGCCAGGGGCCGACTCTGAAAGTAGATTACTAATTACTCCTATGCAAGTACAGGTTGAAGTTGGAGAAAATCAAAATTTTACACATTCATGAGAGCCAAAATACGACATTGAGTACGTCCCATCTGAACCTAGATACCATTTCAAAAACAGATTCAAAATACTCACAACTGGATCAACAAATAACATCATGACAGAGAAAAGATTGAAGTTGTCAACAATCTCAACTTGCTTGAATCCACAATCTATGTTCATGGAAGCAGCAGTCAAGAAATCAAATGACACATTGCATTAGGCAAATCTGCTGCAGAAGACCTCTTTAAAGTGTTCAAGAGTAAAGATGTCAGTTTGACGATGAAGAAGTGCCTTATCCAAGCCATTGTACCTTCAATTCCCTCATATGTATGTGACTTCATCTCTCAGACTTTGGACATGTTATCAGGAGGGACCAGTCCCTGGAAAAGGATGTCATGTTTGGAAAGTTCAGGGTCAGCAAGAAAGAGGAAGCCCCCCAACAAGATTGATTGACACAATGGCGCAACAATGGACTCAAACACAACAACAATTGTAAAAATGGTGTGGGATCCAGGAGTGCTTCATTCTGTTGTGCACAGGGTCACTATGAGTCAGAACCTATTCGAAGGTACCTACAACAACAGGATGACCAAGATACAAAATTAAAAAAAGAAAGAAAATAACAAACATTGATGAGAATGTGGGAAAATTGAAACCCTTACCATTGCTGGTAGGAATAGAAAATAGTACAATCATTGTGGAAAAGAGTATGATAGATCCTTAAAAAACTAAAAATAGGACTACCATATGACCCAGAAATTGCACTCTTAGATCCATACCCAAAAGACTTGAAGGCAGAGACTCAAAAAGAGAGTTGTACACCAATGCTCATTGCAGCATACTTACAATAGCCGAAAGGTGGAAATAACGTAAATGTCTACTAGCAGATGAGTGGATAAGCAATATGCAGTGTATACATATAATGGAATATTACTCAGCCACTAGGGGAAATGAAGTGTTGATACATGCTACAATAAGGATAAAGCTGGAAGACATAGTTGTTGTTGTTGTTGTTGTTAAATGCCGTCAAGTCAGTTCCCACCCATAATGACCCTGTATAGGGCTTCTGAGGAGCAGCTGGTTAAGCTTGAATCGCTGACCTCATGGTTCAAACCAACTTTGCATCCAGTATATTAACCCACAGTGGCACACCAGAATTCCATTATGCTGAGTGAAATAAGTCCATTACAAAAGGACACATATAACCTCACATATAAAAAGACAAGAAAAGGCAACTGTATAGAGAATAAAGGTTACCGGGGGTAGGAGGGAGGGGAAAGAAGGAAATATCACATCGATTACGGGTAGGACTGCGCAGCCAATTCTTGTAATTGATCTCACTAACTTATACACTCTAAAAAGTTGATACGGCAAAAGTTATGTGATAAACATATTTACAGCAACAAACAAAAACAGTAGCTACTGAGGTTGTATAACTAAACCCCTCATGGGATTTAATTTCTTGGTTTGGAGGTTTAGGATCATAGTTCCAACTTATTATTGTAAAGTGCCATCGAGTCAGTTCTGACTCAGTAACCTTGTGAAGGGTTTCCAAGAGCAGCTGGTGGGTTTGAGCTGTCAACTTTACAGTTACCAATCCAGTGCTTATCCTACAGTGCCACACCAGGGCATCCCGATTAATTGGCCCAATGATATATTTAGTACTTTTATTGTACTTTCTAGTTTATTGTATAGTGCCTGGGGTCTTAAAAGTTTGCCAGTGGCCACCCAAGGCAAATCATTTGGTCCCTCTTCACCTGGAATAAGAACCATAGAAAGAAGGAACCTCAAGAATAGAAGAAGGAACCTCAGGAATAGAAGAAGGATACGGACCATGTGTGGGCAACTGTCTCTTTTGCCATGAATCCAGAACTAGATGTCTGGCTACCATTACTAAAGGAGCTCTGGTAGCGTAGTGGTTACGAATTGGGCTGCTAACCTCAAGGTCAACAGTTCGAAACTACCAGCTGTTCTGTGAGAGAAAGATGAGGCTTTCTGCTCCCGTAAAGATCTGCAGCCTCAGAAACCCTGTACAGGGTCGCTATGAGTCGGAGCCGACTCCATAGTACTTAACAACAACCATTGCTGAACATTTTGATAAATGATTCTGTAAAAGAATTCTGACCTAAAGAGACAAAATGCAGAACAGAATTCCAAATTCTTATGGGCCTCAGATTTTCTGGGAGCCGTGAAAACTGAATGAACCCCTGAAACTATTGCGCTGAGATAACTGTTAAACCTTAAACCAAAAATAACCCCTGAAGTCTCCTTAAAACCACACAGTAATTTAACTTAACTAGTGGAAAGAAATATGTGCCTTGATCATGATCCTCTTTTGAGAACTAGCTATATGGAATCAAACTGACAACAAGTCACAAACTTAGGGGAACAGAGAGCCTATGGTAATGGGGGAGGAACGGTTGTAAAACTCAAAGAATGTAATCAAAGTCAATAAGCCATACAAGTAGAAACTGTGAAACTGGTGTGTGCTTTGCTATGTGAAGTTTTAACAAAAAATAAAATAATATTTTTTTAATGCAAAGAGAAAGAACCCAGTCAGACTCAGCTTTCAGCTTTCAAAATTGGCCTTTAAGACTCATAACAAAGACAATACCATGCACACCAAAGCTTTTTGATTCTAAGAGCAGGGTGTTTGAGTTTCAATAGACTAAGCCTATTAAAGCACATAAATTTTCTGACATAAGCAACAGACTGTAAAGAGTACAGTTGAACACAAAATTATAGCTCCATTGGTTGGTGTATGAAACTAAGAAAGGAGAGTACTAAAGTGAAGTGATGGGCACAAGTCTGCAAGAAACTTCCTATACTCTGCCCTGGAAAGAGGGAAGATGATCATGGTTCTAAATAGGCATCTGGGAGCAAGGGAGACAGGACTTCCTAGAGAAAGGCTGAGATATTGAAAAACTTCAAAAAGAAGCCACCTATACCAACCGCTCTTTGGAAACCCTACACAGGGTCGCTATGAGTGGGAATCAACTCGATGGCACGTAACACTAACAACATACCAGCAAGGTGTGGCATTCAAGAGCTGAAATGGCGATAGGCTTGAGGCAGCCTCACTAATTCTCAGCCCTAGATCTGTGTGAGAGAGAACTTTCCCGTACCCTCTTAACAGAAACAACACAGACTCATGGTGGCCCCATGTGTGTCAGGATAAAACAGTGCTCCACAGGTTTTTCAATGGTTTTGTTTTCAAATAGGTCACCAGTTCTTTTCTCCCAAGGCACCTTTGGATGGAATGAAACCTACAATCTTTGGTTTCCCAGCTGAGCACATCAACTATGCACCTCACATTCTCCTCCTTTCTGTAAAGAAACAAAGGGTCTGTGAAGGGCAGGGAAGGAGCTTTAGGATGAGAATGAGTTGAACTAAGAATGGGTGTACCAGAGACAAAGGTGTGATCATAAGTAGGTCAAGAAACATTCAATGGAGAGAAAATAATGGGAAATCAGATGTTTCTTCCTACTAATTCACTGACTAGACATGACCTTCCCCTATATCTAAGAAATCAGTCCAACTAATTTCCAAATGGAGCCCCTATTCCAACTAATGACAAAAACAAAAACTTAAGACAATTAGGGGAACCCAAGGGGCTCCACTTGGAAATTAGGCAAAATTATTTAAGTTATATTTTTGCACACACCAGGTTTGTTGAGTGCTAGTGTGGCACTTCAGGATAATGGAGTGGATCGAAAGGTTAGTTTGAACCACAAGGTAGGTGGTTCAAACCCACCAGCTGCTACTCGGAAACATTATACAGGATCACTATGGGTCAGAACCAACTCATAACAACAACAGTAACAATAAGTTTGTTGACAGCAAAAATCAGATGCTTGCTACATTGTGTTGTTTTTATTGTTAAGTGTGTTCAGATGATTTCAACTCAGTGCAACCCCATATGACAGAGTAGAACTGTCCTATACTAAGAGAAAAATAATACATGATGGGTCATATAAGAAAGACTATTTTAACATCTTAGTACCCTGTTAAGCCAGAATGGGAAACCCTGACAAGTCACCACAAGGGTTACTTTAAAAATCTGTTTGATAAAATGTGAGTAAGGATGGAGACAACTTGAAGTCATCCTTACCTTTTTTTTCATTTTGTAATTTGTTAATATGAAATCATTCTGGCCTCAGTACCGCAGTGGAAAAAAATCAGAAGTGTAAAAAGTAGAAAAAATGAAAAGTAAGATTATGAAAAAGTCAGGAAAGTAACAAAGTAAGGAATATCTTTCCATAGTAGAAACACCATGAGGAACGAACACCTCCACATTGGTCCAGAGCACTTGATTAATTGTGCACATTCAATAAATTTTTTTAAAGAATCATATTTTTAGGATTTTTTGCAAAACCACTCATAATTTTCCCTGTTTTCACTTCTCACCTTCCATTATAACACTGCACTATTTGAACCTTTTTAATGATTACTTCATGTTCTATTTTTTTCTGTTTGTCTTTATAAATACATGCTGAATACCCAGTGAGTACCCACACTGTGCTAGTTTTTAGGAATACATTTATGAACAAAATAGATAAAATTCCCAATGTGAGAAAGCTTGCATTCTAATGAGATTCCATTAAAATTTTGTGGTTTTTGTTAGCAAAATATGTTAGGGTTTAAGTATGACTGATCCAAGCCATGGTGTTCTCAACCGTCCCACATGTAAGTGAAAGTTGGACAGTGAAGAAGGAAGACCATAGAAGAATTGATGCATTTAAGC
>NW_006408578.1:8780113-8789927 GCF_000296735.1 Chrysochloris asiatica | reverse complement strand
AAAAAACAACAACAACAAAAACTGATTGTGAGAACGGCACAGGACCGGGCAGTGTTTCGTTCTGGTGGGCATATGGTCGCTATGAGTTAGAACTGACTTGATGGAACTAATAACAACAACATGGGTGGGGGAGAAAGTGGGTGACTGGTTGTTCAGTGATCAAGTTCAAGAATCTCTCTTCTCATGCGAGAGATGGGAGTCCTGGTGTGATGCTCTAAGATAAGCACTGGGCTACTAAGATAAGCACAAGGCTGGCAGTTCAAACCCATCAGTCACTCCTGGGAAACCCTATACAGGGTTGTCATGAGTCAGAACTGACTGGATGGCACTTCACAACAACATTCAAGAGATGGTTCTATCCCTGGCCAATGCACTTTGAGCACAGCCAGCACTCATCAGTCATTAGAGGCTTGTGTGTTGCTATGTGTCTAAGGTTTCAGCAGAGCTTCTAAGCTAAAATAACCTGGAAGACCTGGTGAATTACTTCTGAAAATTCAGTCTGGGAAAGCCCTAAGGATCACAGTGGGCTGATCAGCAATCTGTCATGAGGATGGCACAAAACGGGGCAACATTTTGTTCCATTATGCATGGGGTCTTCCTGGGTCAGGGGATGATTCCATGGCAACTACCTACATGCAAAAAAAAAAAAAAAAGATAATAAAATAGAGAAGAGAACAGGTAGTGTTGGAGAAAGAAATCATTTTAAGTAGGGCAGTCAAAAGGGTCTCATTGAGATTTGAGTAGATATGTGAAGGAGGTGAGAAAATGAACTATGCAGACAGCTGGGTGAAGAGCACTTCCGGCAGAGTGAACAGTAAATGCAAAAGCTTTGAAGAGTAAGCACGTCTGGTGTGTCCAAGCAATGGAAGGAGACCAGTGTGGCTGGAGCAGAAAGAACGCAAGTGATAGTAGTAGGAAATGAGGTCAGAGAAGTAATGGGAACCAGATTGGAGGATATTAAAGCCATTGCAAAGACTTTGACTTCTATTCTGGGGGGCTTTTAGCAGAGCAATGACATAATCTGACTTACATCTGAACAAGACCACCCTGGCTGTGAGATTGACAATAAACTGAAGGGGACAATGGCAGAGACAGGCAGGGCATTTAGGACTATGACAATAATCCAGATAAAAAATCACAGCATTTTGGATCAAGCTGGTGGTATAAGCGATCATACAAAATGGGCAGATTCCAGATACATTGTGAAAATATAACTGACAAGCTTTACTTATGGATTAAATGTGGAAAGGAAAAAAAGAGTCAAAGATGATGACTCTGAATTAGAAGAACTGGAAAGATGCAGTTGGTACTAGCTAAAATGAGAAAAACTGACGTTTGGGAGGCAAAAATCAGGCATTCAGTTTCAGATGTTTATTAAATATTGAAGGAACCTTGGTTAAGTATTTGGCTAATAACCAAAAGACCAGTGGTTCAAATTCAGCAGACACTCTGCAATAGTAAAGATTTATAGCCTCGAAAACCCTATGGGGCAGTTCTTTGTCCTGTCAAATCACTGTGGCGTGGTAAATTATTGAATGCCTCTTCTAGCCATGTTGTTGATGTTAAGTGCCATCGAGTCGATTCTGACTCATATAGGGTTTCCAAGGAGTGGCTGGTGAGTTTGTGGCGCTGTGGGTTAATGCGCTAGACTGTAAATCCATTTGAACAGCAAGGTTGGCAGTTCAAGCTCACCAGCTGCTCCTCAGAAATCCTACACAGGGTCGCTATGGGTCAGAACTGACCTGACGGCATTTAACAGCAACAACAACAACGTCTTGCGGTTCCCACCAACCTGGAGGTCCAGTGCATTATTCCACTGTGCCACACCTGGGCTCCCTTCTAGCCTTTGTAAAATCCCACCAAACAACTTTTTCCTGATGGTTCTGGGTAAGAGAAAGGGAGGGGAGATGTACAGGGAACATGCTGATGTACTATATGATTCAGTTATGAGTGACTGTTAACAAAACTGATTGTGATTGGTCAGTTTCACCATGTTGCTGGGTATACAATGCACCATCTCAGAAGCAGAAGGGAAATCTCACTGCCATCAAGAAAGAAGAAGCTGGAGTGGAGCACAACCTTTGAACTCTGAGATATCTGCCCATTGAACTTCCTTGAACCAGGGTCAGAAAGCTGTGACAGCGGAGGAGCAGCAGTAGCTGAACCATGCGCCAGGGCACCAGACAGAGCAGTACCATGCGCCAGGGCAGCAGACAGAGCTCCTGGCTCCTGGAGCAAGCTGACCGTTAGACAAGAGGCTCACTTATAGTGGGGTGCCTCTAGACACTTAATTGTAAAGCTAGGGTTGATGACTCTCATGGAGCTAATGCTGAGACCCTCTGGACTGAGACTTAGAGCCCAGTGCAGTGCCCTTTGGGCAATGATCAGGCATACTAAAAGTGTTTTGTAACTTTGCCTGAGCAGAGCAGAGGCCAGGTCAAGGGATTGAGGTCCAGAGAGGCCTGCTTGGACCTGTATCCTGAGTATTTTATGATCCTGCATTGTAACCTTTTAATTTTCCTAATAAACCTCCTAACTGTGATCATGTCTGAGTTCTGTATGATGTCTGAGTTCTGGATGACCACTGCAGTGAATTATCAAACCCAGCTGAGTAGAGAGGGCTGTGGGAGGGAGGGATGGTGCTATTGTTGGTAATCACTGTAAATTGAAATTTAGTCAACGGTAATGGGTCTTTTAGACATTGAATTGGAAAAGTCAAGTAGGCAGTTAGGAATAAGTCTGGACTGCAGAAATAAATGGAGGTTTAGCTGTGTGCTAATGGATTTGTGGGAATGTGGTGTGTCACTGTAGCATAAGCACTGGACTGCTAACCACAAGGTTGGTGGTTCAAACCTATTAGACACTTCTTGGAAACTCTATACAGGGTCTCTATGAGTCAGAACCATCTTGCTAGCAATTAACAACATCAACAACTGTGGATTTACACCCATGAATCTAGATAAGGTAATCAAAGATGTGAATGTAGATAGAAAAGCATTATAAGAACTGAGCCTTAGGACACTTCGAAGATAAAATATCTAGAAGATTACAAACAAAGTGGCTAAATTTGACATCAGGGTAAAACCAGAAGAACACATATAATCCTGGAAACATTAGAAGGAAACTAATCACAAAAAAGTAATGTTGTGATCAATTACTGTCTACCCTTGGAATATTTTTTTCTCTTTAGTGACACTGAGCTTTCATTTGAATACTCACAAAAGGTGTCAGAAACAATAGATAAAATATAGAATATAACTGAGGATAGAGCGTTGCATTCAACTGCTGGTCCAAGAAATTCTCAAGCCCTGAAGTTATTTTAAAAGGGTACTAGATTGTTATCAAATAAAGGTGCAAAGACAACCTACAGATTGGGAGAATATTTGGGGGAACCATATATCCAAAGAAGTTCTAGTGTGGCGCTGTGGGATACAACACTGGACCACAAGGTCAGTTTGAACCATAAGGTTGGCAGTTCAAACTCATCAGCCACTCATTGGAAACCCTATACAGGGTCGCTATGAGTCAGAACCAACTCAACTGCACCTAACAACAACAACATTTATCTAACAATGGTAAGTATCCAGATATACACCTTATTTTATTTTTAACTTTTTATTGTGAATTAAGTGAAGATTTCCAGAGTAGATCATCAGTTTTACATTCAACAGATTGGCTACTTTGCTGCATTACCTGGCTGCAGTCCCCTCCCTGTACCAACAATTCACAGTATTTACCTCTAATTCACTTTAACTCTTGCATTCCTCCCTGTGTCTCCCTCTACCTTAATGTTTCCTCTGCTAACTTCCCTCTTGTTGCATATTGCCTGACCCATGTTAATATGTGTCTACCCTCTAGCCCATGAATAATTTTCCCTCCCAGCGACCCCCCCTCAAAACCATGATAGACTGTTTCCATTATCAAGAAAATCTTCTGTTTTTACAACATTAGTTTCATACAATGTTTATCCTTTTGTGATTGACTAATTTCACTCAGCATAATGTCCTCCAGGTTCAACCATGTTGTGGGGTGTTTCACAGATTCATCATTATTTTTCAATGTTTTGTAATATTCCATTAGTGTATGTACCAAAGTTTGTTTAATCATTTTTCTGTTGATGGTATTTAGGCTGTCTGCATCTTTTTTATATATCTCTTGTAGACAACATATTAAAGGATTCTGTTTTCTTATCCATTCTGCTCTCTAAGTCTCTTAACTGGTACATTTAATCCACTTACATTCAGCAAAATTATCAATAGGTAAGAATTGATTGTTGTCATTTTTCTGTGTGTTCTTTCTTATGGTGCTACTGAATTCTTTGTTCTATATAATTTTCTATGCTGAGTTCATTTTGTATTTTCATTTTCATTTCTGGTGTGTAATGTTTACTAAATCTTTCTGATTTTCTTATATTTTTATTTTGATGTGCAGGTGTATTTTTGTTGTTGTTATTCTGTAATTAATTAATTTTCCCTGCTTAAAACAGTCTGTTTTATTTTGAAATCTACCTGATTTCCTTGCCATTTGGAAGTTCTATATCTATACTATCCCCTCTTTCTGCTTTGTAGTTAACTATACCATACATTGATATATCTGGTTCCCTATTTTCAGTCTTGTAGATTTTATTTTACTTTAAATACTCCTATCTCTGGGTTGACTTCTGGGTCGTGTTGTCGTGTATGGTAACCTCAGGTGGTTGTCTGCTATTGTTGGTTCTCCATCCAAAGAACACCCTTAGCATTTTCTGTAAAGTTGGTTTAGTCGTTACTAGCTCCTTTAATTTCTGTTTATCAGGAAATATCCTAATTTTACCATCATATGTCAGACACAGCTTTGCTAAGTATATGACTCTTGGCTGGCAAGTTTTTTCTTTCAGAGTTTCATATATGTCATCCCATTGCCTTCTCGCCTGCATGGTTTCTGCTGATAAATGGAAGATACTGCTGATATTGGTTCTCCTTTATAGGTCACTTTTTGTTTATCCTAAGCTGCTCTCCGAATTCTTTCCTTGTCTTTAATTTTTGAAAGTTTGATTATGATATGTCTCAGTGATTTGGGGATCTATCCTGTTTGGGGTTCATTCAGCTTTTTGTATGCTTATCTTTTCAGCTTTCATGATATTAGGGAAGTTTTCTTCCAAGAACTCTTCAACAATTTTCTCTATGCTTGTCTCTATCTGCTCTGGAATTCCAATTACCTATAAGTTGTTCCTCTTAATGGTGTCCCATATAATTTCTATGTTTTCTTTGAATTTTTTCATTCTTTTTTCTGTTTGTTCTTCTAGCATACTAGTATTGAGAGATTTACCTTCAAGCTCACTAATTCAGACTTCCATTATTTCACATCTACTCCTTTGCCCTTTCAATTATTGTCCATTTCTGAGATCTTAGTATTTATTAAGCTTTTGGATTTCTAATTCGTTTTATATTCTTCAAAGTATACATTTATTTTTTCTGATGTTCTTGTAGAATTTTCCTGAATTTTTCTAAAATATTTATTGTGTTCACTTTATTTTCCTCAATCTTTTTTATGGATCCCTTGAAGATACCTAATTCACATGCTTTTGTATTCTTTTATAGTTAGCTCCATTACCTTTTCTTGTTCAGAATATTTCCTGGCTCAGCATCTTGGTCATTTATTTGAGCCATTCACTCTTGTTTCTTCATGTGAGTTAAAATTGTCTATTGTCTCTGGGGCATTGTGGGGTTGTCGTATTTGGAAAAACAAGCAGTGCAGTTGCTGGAACTGTAGTGGAGAAATCTCTGGTGGGCTCCTGCAATTCAAGGAGCTAACGAGGTGGTTGTGGAAGGGATGCAACAGAAGAATTCCTGGCCCTAGATGGAGTTCCTATTGGCCTCAATGTAATCTATGTTCAGGGCACTTAGTCCGGAAGTAGTTTGTGGGGGCCCTTGATGGAGTCGGTTTCAGTATCTGTTAGGGACCACAGGAAAGCTGAGGAAAGGGTAACTGGTTAAATGTTGGTCTGGTAGTTTTGTGGGTTTTGTGGTTCTGTAACTAAGTGCACCTGAATTCAGGCACCAAAGCAAGCCCCAAAGTAATACAGCCATCCTACAATTCACACTGTCAGAGCTCCTAACCTTGTGACTCCAGACTCCTGTGTCTGCACTGGGGGTGAGTCAGGGTAGGAACTGGCCACACCTCTGGTCAACAAGGGCATGTGGGGGTGGGGGGGGGAATTAATTGCACCTTTCCCATCTCCCACACAAATCTGCTCTACCAGGCTCTCTCTGCTGCCAAAGCTACTCACAGATGATGGAGCCTCATCTGGCCAGGTAGTCAACAGTCAGTCTCCCTCTCTCACTGTCCCTGGTCAGCCTCTCTTCCCAGTAAGCACTCCTACCAGTTCTCTAACCTTTCTTCTGAAGTTCAGGCTGCCAGAATTGTCATCTGTGTCTGGTTGATTTGGTCTCTCTTAGTTTTGTTGTCAGGAGGGACCAGTTGCTGGAGAAGGATATCATGTTTGGTAAGGTGGAGGGTCAGAGAAAAAGAGGAAACTCCCTAGAAAGATAGATTTGCAAAGTGGCAGCATCATTGGATGGGCTCAAGCATGGCAACAATTGTGAGGCTGGCCCAGGATCCGGCAGTGTTTCGTTCTGTTGTGCATAGGGTTGCTATGAGTCAGTACTTACCTAACAACAACAACAACAACTAACCTTTGTTGTAGAGGGTCTGTGTAGTGCATCTGCCTAGTCCAACATCCTGCTCAAAGTCCAAAATATACTTTTTAAATAATTCTACAACTTAACAACAGAAGATCAACAACCCAATCAAAAATTGGGCAAAAGATTTAAACAGCCAGTTTACCAAAGATGACATTCAATGGCTAAGAAGCACATGAAAAGTTGTTCAATGTAAGTAGCTAAAAAGAAAAGTTGTTCAATGTAAGTAGCTATTGTCGTTGTCTTACTAAGTGCCATCAAGTTGATTTCAACTCATAGCAACCCTGTACACGGTTTCCCAGGAGTCTTTGGTGGGTCTGAACTGATGACCTTTTGACTAGTAGTCCAGTGCTTATGCTACAGTGCCATACCAGGTAGCTACAAATCAAAACCACACCCCTATTAGAATGGCAATGGTTTAAAAAACAGATAACAATAGGTGTTGGCAAAGTTGTGGAGAAACTTGAACTCTCATCCATTGCAGAAGGGAATGCAAAACAATACAACCTCTGTGGAAAGCAGTTTAGTGGTTGTCAAAAAAGTTGACCATAGAAGTACCATATGATCCAACAATACCATATACATATAGCTATAGATATAATATATACCCTGAAGAATGGAAAGCAGGGGTACAAAGAGAAGACAGTACACTAATGTTCATCACAGCACCTCTTACACGAGCCAAAACTGAAATGTCCAACTACAGATCAATGGATACATACAACACGGTCTATATACCCAATGGAATATTACTGAGCCATAAAAATAAATGAAATCTTGATGCATTCCACAACACGGATGACCCTTGAAAACATCGTGTTGACTGAAATAAGTCAGTAGTAAATGGACAGATACTGAACAATCTTACTTATATGAAATAAGCAAACACAGAGAAATCAAAGATTATTAGTGGTTACGGAAGGTGTCGGGGGAGAGGACGTAGGAGGTGCACACACTCAGACACAAGTGGAGACAAGTGCTGCGCAGCCAGACTAGGAATGAAAGCAGCACACACAATCCTCCTACCTGGATATGGCAACACAACAAAACAAAAAATCAAGACACAACAAACAAACATACAATGAATAAATATAACACCTTAATGCCACAGAAACACCAGATTACATCAAAGCACAAAAAGAAGCAGGATAAGATGACTTCAGGTAGAAACTGAAATTAAAAAAAGAGAAAAGTTATTAGAAGAATAAACAGTATGACACTACCTGATTAGGAACACATAAGATCAACATATAGGGTTCTTATGTTGTTCCAAGAAATAGTTAATCTTATTTCTATAAAACAACAGATCAAGAAAAATATAGAAAAAAAAGCATAGAATTCAGAAAACCAATGCAAGAAAAAATGACAAACCAAATTTGTAGATCGTACCCATATGACCTAGCATCAATGGCTTGATAATCAGAACTTGACTAGAGGAAGTTAAAAAAAAAAAAACTTTGATAAAGGAAACAAGTATAAATTGCTACAATTGGATGAACTTGACCTGTACTTTTGGATGCTCAAAATACCAACTGAGAGGAAAGGAGTCTTCACATCAAGTATCAGTCCTATCCCCTCTGTATACAGACTTGACAGGGTCAGGCAACTTAGACATTGGCTACCTAAAATGGGGGGGAAGGGCTATAAAGGCATGAAGTGACTGGCTTACATGTTTTCAAGAGGGAGTTTAGTTTCAGAGTGTGAGACGGAAGGTAGAATCCCACTGAATAGTTGTCATCTTGTCTAGTGACAAGTGTCATCTTGTCTAGTGACACGGGTCTGGTGAGAGGAGATGGGGGTAAGATTCTTATGATTCAATAGTAAGTGGTTGTTATCATGACTAATTGTGACTGTCACAACTGTAAAGGTGGAAGTGTTATAACAAAAAGGGGGGAGCATTTAAACTTATGGTCCAGGAACAGAGGACCCTAGAACCATCAAAGGAGAAGAGCACGATGGGAATCTGGGACCTTATCCAGAGAAGCAGTGACATCAGAGATGGAGGCAGAGATGAAGACATGGAGAGATAGAGCAGCTGAGGACTCTAGACTCATGGAAAGAGAAAGGCTGTGTACTGGTGGCCAGGAAGCGAGCTTGCAGAATGTGCCCTTTGGTTATTTAAATAATTATATATTCCTGAGTGTTTTTATGTAGCTCCCAAACCCCCGCCCCCAACCCCCCCAAAAAAACAAAACAAAAAAAAAAACTCACAGAGGGAATAGAAGCAAATATTACTGAACGATGATGCACGGAGGAGATAGTAATCATGGTAATAAAATGATGTGTGTAAAACCAATACTCTCCCATGTAAACTATCACTCAATTTATAATAAAAACTTTAAACACACACACAAAGAAAAAATTACAAAATAAATAGGCAATTAGATACCACAAAAACAGCAACTAGAAATACAAAAGATTAACAATAAAATTTCAGAAATAGACAACTTGATTATAGGGCATAGGAGCAGAATTGATTCTGATTCAGTGGGAAACTAGATCAGCAAATTAGAGGGAAAAAAACCTTGATATCAATTTCTTTAAGGTAAAATCAGAAAAAAGAAAATAATAAAAAAATTGAAGAAAGCCTAAATTATGTGGGATACTATCAAAAGGGAAATTTTCCATATGATTGGAATTCCAGAACAAGAGCAGGCAAGAGGGAAAAAAAGAAAAGAAGTAAGAAAAAAAACGCAGAGAGAATTGTCAAAGACTTGCTAGCAAAAAACGTTCCTAATATTATGAAAGCTAAGAAGATATCCATTCAGTTAATTCAACAAATCCATAAAGAATAACACCCCCAAAAAAAGAATAATCCCCAAAAAAGTCACTAAGACATATCATAATCAAACTCATCAAAACCAAAGTTAAAGAAAGAATCCTAAGAGCAGCTGAGGAAAAATTAAAAGTCACCTTGAAAGGGGATCCAATAAGACTAAGATGTGATTACTAAACAGAAACTATGCACCAAGAAGGATTTTAGATGACATCTATAAAACCTTGGGGACAAATTTAGAAGAAAAAAAAACAGTCAACCAAGCAATATATCCAGACAGATTGTCTCTCAAAAATAATGGCAATTCCCACCCCCTCCACACACAGAGTAGACAGGAATGGGTAACTTGGACATTGGC
>NW_006408578.1:8778593-8779518 GCF_000296735.1 Chrysochloris asiatica | reverse complement strand
AAATGGCAAAATTAGGACATTTTCAAATAAATGGAAATTAAGGAAATTTGAAAAACCCACACCTTCTTTACAAGAGGAGTCCTGATGTGGCACTGTAGAATAAGCACTGGACTACTAACCACAAGGCCACCAGCTGCTCCTCAGAAACCCTATACAGGGTCACTATAAATTGGAATCAACTCCTCAGCACTTTAACAGCAACAGCCTTACAAGAAGGGAGTCCTTTGAACAGAGAACCAAAATCGACAACAAATTGTGATTAGGAAACAAGACTGCATTAGCTAGATACCAGCTTAGATAAAGTGTTTTCAAAAATTAAATCAATGTTAAAAGACTGAAAACCGGGAATTAGAGATATCCATCTGTAAATGATGACAATGTAAAACAGAAAGGAAGAATAATGGCTATAGTTAGACTACTTGCATATGGACAAAAAGTCAAGCAATACCAAGAAATAAACTGACTAAAGAAAAACAGGAGAAGAAACAAATAAGCCAAATAAGAAATGAGATGGGTAAACTTAAAATGATCATAATAGAATGCTATAAACAATGGAACTCCAACAAATTTGAAAGCTGAAAGAAATGGATAGTTTTCTAGATCTATACTACTTACCTAAACTAACACAAATTAGGTAGAAAAATGGAACAGGCCCATAACAAAAGAAGAGATTGAAAAGATCATTTAAGAACCTCCAACAGGCCCTGGAGAATTCAACCAGGCATTCAGGAAAGGGGTCACACCAATACTACTAAACTATTTCAGAACACAGAAAATGAAGGAATACTCCCAAATTCATTCTATGAAACCAGTGTAAAACTGATACCAAAATAAGGCGAATAGAACGCACAATAAAAGAAAACTACAGAACAATTCTCAACAAAATTTCAGCCAATAGAATTCAACAGTATATCAAAAAATACAT
>NW_006408578.1:8771754-8774328 GCF_000296735.1 Chrysochloris asiatica | reverse complement strand
TGCTGGGTAGTGTGGAGGGTCATAGAAAAAGAGGAAGACCCCCAACGAGATGGATCAGCCAGGTGGCATCATTGATGGACTCAAGTGTGGCAGCGGTAATGAGGTTGGCCCAGGATCGGACATTGTTTCGTTCTGCTGTGCATGGGGTCGCTATGAGTCAGTTCCGACTCGATGGCACCTGTCAACAACAACATTGAGTTATCACCAAATAAATAGAAGGAAAAAGAATAGAATGACAAAGTAATCATTCCAAAAGAAGGCAAGAGATGGAATTACAATATTGGTAGAGTAAAACAAACATAAGTACAAAATTGCAGAAAGTGATCCAAACACATCCAAAGTATCACAAAACATGAAATGGTTAAAAGCAAATACTAGCCAAAAGAAAGATAAGGTTGTTGTTGTTGTTGTTAAATACCCTTGAGTCCTTCTGACTCATAGTGACCCTATATAGATTTCCAAGGAGCATCTAATGGCTTTGAACTGCCAAGCTTGCAGTTAGCAGTCCAATTAACAGCACCACAGGCAATAGCTCTCTCCTTGATGTCTTAGGGGAAAAGTTTTTCCATTGGTGGTTTACAAGGCCACTATAATAATTACACTACTGAGACTCTTCATTTTAATAACTGATTTTCGATGATGCTAGAAATGGGCATTACGATAAGGATAATAGTGAAGTATAGGATTGAGGCTAGTTGTCCGATGATAATAAATGGGTGTTCAACTGGTTGACCTCCAATTCATGTGAGGACAAGCAGATCTGCTACTAGGATTCAAAATATGCATTGGTTAAGTGGTCGGAATATTAAGCTGTGTTGGCTAGACATGTGAAGTAAAGGGAATGCGGCGAGGATTACTACTGAACAAGAAAAACAATTTTAGTAAAGGTATTTCTAAAGATAACAAAGTCACACTATCTTGAAAAAATGTTTAACTCATAAAAATGATATAAAAATTCTAATCTTGTTTATACCTGATCATGAATTCTAAAAATACAGTTAATAGATTAAAGGTGAAAAAATATTTAAAGAACTATAAAGGCACATTTCCAAATCCACCACCTTTGTAAGATATTTTATCATACCCTCTCAATAAATGATAGATCAAGCAAACAAAGCAACAACCCCAAATAAGTAAATATAAAATATCTGAACAACCCACTTAGCAAGATTGAACCTATGTACAAGGGTGCTTCAAAAAGTTCATGGAAAAGTTCCAGTATCTTCCAATTACACTTTCCCACAAACTTTTTGAAGCCCCGTCATATTACCCATGGAGTGAAGATTATATATTCCTTTTAAAATACACTAAACAAATTTGTTGAATGAATCACACCCTAGCCCATAAAGCAAGTCTGAATACTTTTCAAAGAATTAGTATCATACAGGAAAGTTTCTTGACAATACTGAAATTAATTTAGAAATCAGTGACAAAATATAACTTAACAGAAAATTTAATTTGAATATTTCAACCATGCTTCCAAATATACTACAAGTAAAAGAAGAAATTATAATAGAAATTGGAAGACAATTAAAATTGAAAGATAATGAAAACACGCACTAAGACATGGGATGCAACTAAAATATTACTTAGCTTTATTGTAGAAGAGTCCTGGTGAGGTGCTGTAGGATAAACAAAGGACTGCTAACCACAAGGTCGGCAGTTCAAACGCATCAGCTGCTGCTTGGAAACCCTATAACAGGGTCGCTATAAGTCAGAACCGATTCCATGGCACTTAACAACAACATGAAGAAGAGAAATATTTGCAGTATGTATTAGAAAAATAATACAGAAACAGCCATCTGAAGAAGTCAGAAAAAAAAGACAATGAAACCAATGATATTGAAAACAAACATACGATAGAAACCAACAAAGCCAATGTTGGCTCTCTGAAGACTAACAAAACTGACAACCTCTGGCAAAAGTGAGTAAGAACAAAATTAGGATGCAACTGAATATTTTCGGAGTCTTACCTATTCTATCATGGCACTTTGTTGTTGTTAAGTGTGTTCAGATTGATTCTGACTCATAGCGACCCTGTATAGGGTTTCCCAGGAGCAGCTGGTGACTTTGAACTGCCAACCTTGTGGTTTGTAGTCCAGTGCTGATCCTGCAGCACCATATCAGGTACTTTTGAAGCAGATAACTTGCATTCTAGGTGTCACCAATTCACACATGGAGAAGTTATGTTCAAGGATGGAATATACTTGATTTAGATGATCTTAAAGAGGAGATTTTGAATTGAACTGATGCTGGAATGGGATAAGTCTACAGGGATAAAGTAATACAATGAGTGTGTTTTTCACATGAATTCTGGAGGTCAAAGGGTGGAATATTATGAACTGAACTGTATCTCTAAAGGCATATTATGAATTTTAAGTCCTATGCCTGTGGATGCAATCCTATTTGACATTGGGCTTTGTTTGTTATGTTAATTATGCCATGCCAATGTAATTGTTGTTGTTAAGTGATGTTGAATCAGATATATATATTGCTGTTAAGTATCGTCAAGTCGGTTCCAACCCATAATGAACCTGTATAGGGTTTCCGAGGAGCAGCTGGTGAGCTTGAACT
>NW_006408578.1:8762180-8771421 GCF_000296735.1 Chrysochloris asiatica | reverse complement strand
TATATATAAATATATATATATACTCACTTTTATTTTGAGGGTCTAGCTAGTATGGTAAGAGAATAAAACAGAAAAAAAAGGCTAAAAGGAATACATATTGGATACAATATCACTATTTTTAATTGATAGTAAATGATAGAATCTACAAATAAATTAATTTTTGGCATTAAAGTTTAGCAACTTTGCCAAATATAAAATAGCTAAATATGTCAACTGCATTTCTATGTGCCAGTAGCCAATATCAGAAAATATGATTTCAAAATGATGCAATTTACATTACCAAGCATTACCCCCCAAAGAGAACCCAGAAATAATCCAAACAAAATATGTGCAACATATTAATGAAGAAAAATATGAAATATTATTGAAAGAAGCGTAAAAATACCTAAAGAGATTGAGAAGTACACCGTTTCTACACATGGGGTCACTATGAGTTGGAGGCTGACTCAAGGTCAGCTAACAACAACAAAATGTACCTGGGTTGTTTCAATATTGTAACGATTTAAAATTCTTCACAAATTAACCAATGGATATAATGCAAATCCAGTCAAAATCCCAGCAGATTTTGTGCAGAATTTGACAAGCTAAAATTGATAGACAAGAACAAAGGAGCAAGAATAATTTATCAATATAGGAAGGAGAATTATTTCTATCCTCACACCACATTTTTTAAATATATAAACTTCAGATGAAATAAATATAAAAAGCAATACTTTGATATTACATAAAATGTGAAAGCGCCTAATTTCTTTTTAAATAATTGTGGTGGTTGTTAAGTGCCATTGAGTTGGTTCCAATTCATAACAACCCTATACAGGGCTTCCAAGGAGCAGCTGGTGGGTTTGAACCACTGACTTTGTGGTTAGCAATCAGTGTTCAGCTTACAGTGCTACACCAAGAGTCTTAGAAGAGGATAATAGCTGGATGACCTTGGAATGGGGGTATTTATTAAATAAGATCCCAAAAAGTGCAAACCACAGAATAAAGGAATAATATATATAATGACATTATATATATTATTACTATATATATATAAATAATATATAATAATATATATAATGACATTAGAGATATGTCTAAAGAAATCATGTAGAAAGAGAATACACATTCCCAGCATTGGAAAGGATATTTCAGTACATGTAACCAACAAAGGGTGTTTCAATACAGAAAGAACTCGTACAAAGAATAAAATGGTGTTTCATAGAAGAAACACAAATGGACAAAAAAAATTCATGAAGATGTACAACTTTATTAATATTCAGAGGAAAGCAAATTAAAACCAGAATACATAAATAGAGCATTATTACATATGAAATTATAGATATATGTGTGTATATATACATATTGTTGCTAAGTGCCATCGAATCAGTTCTGTCTCTTCAGAATCCTGTATAGGGTTTCCGAGGATCGGTTGGTGGGTTTGACTTTGTGGTTAGAAGTCCACTACTTATCCTACAGTGTCACATCAGGACTCCATATATATGGTAGTTATGTGCTGTGGATTCAGTACCGACGCATGGCAACCCCGTATAGAGTTTCATAGGCTATACATCTTTACAGGAGCAGAAAGTCTCATCTTTATCCCACGGAGCAGCTGGTAGATTCAAACTGCTTGTCTTTTTCTTAGCAGCTCAGTTCCTAATCCACTACGCTGCCAAAGCTCCTTGTTTATACATATAGAGCTTCACATATCACAAATCAGGAAAGAAAACTATGGATCATTTAGTAGATTATACTGAGAAAATTGGCTCACAAGAGAAAATGAAGCTGAATGCCAATTCCATACTATATAAATTGCAAACTCTTAATTGAATGAATGACCAAAATGTGAAATAGAAAGCTATGAAACTAATAGGAAAAAAAAAAAAGAAAAAGAAAAATTTGCTCAAAAAGACAACAGGCCCAAAATTTTGTAGTAAGTTTCAAGGAACTTAGTGTTCTATTTTTACATGTTTTTTACCAAAGAAAGGTTTGAAGATTCTAAGTTAACACTATGGAGAATGGAAGAGAAAACTGAATAGGCAAACTAAATTATTTCCAGGCAATGATTAGGTCCAACAAAGATTCAAGTCCATGAATTTATAGACGCACCCAAGCTGTTTCAACTTTCCACCAATACTTAGCAGCCTGAGTCCTGAATGAACAAGGGGAACTGCTGAACCCATCAAGGGTTGAGACTTAGATAGTCAAGTATGAAACGCAAACAACAGGGCTAAGAAAGTTTGGTGTGATCGCCATGGATACTAAACCAGTTGTTGAGTGCTGTCGTAAATTCTAATTCACAACAACTCTGTATAGAGTTTCCAAGGATTTACTGGATCCAGTGATGATCTGACAGTGCCACACCGGGACTCCTCTAAGCTACTGAGAGAGCTAAAAGGAGGGAGCTACTGGAGAAAATGAAGACAAAAAAAGATGCATGGGAATAATGGGTTAAAATGAGTTCTAATGATAAAAGCCTAAGGCTAAAGATTATAACTAACTTTAAGGTTTAGAGTTGAAGTCATTCCAGATGATGGAAAAGTCTGGCTAAAGGAAGGGAGGGAGAGGAGGAGGTAGCAAATGTAAGTTCCCCATCATAGATATTCAAGGTAGAAATCTGGTTGAAAGATGAATGGAGACAAGTTTAGGAAACATACTGAGAGGTTGTGTTTGAATGTTTTTATTCAGATCAGCACATATGACAAAGTATTCTAAAGACACTTTTATTCCATTCTACATAAAATATTTTACTTATGTTGATTACATTATATTGTGACTTGAGAGAGTAGCAAATAGGAAGGATTTATCCACCACCTCCCACAAGTAACTCCTAGACACAACCCCCAAAAACGCATCACTGGAGAAAAAAAATCAAGAACTGTTTAATTTCCAAAGCCATACATTTTGGTACAAATAACTGTATCTGCTACAAACGTGTGCATGCCTTTGTTTCTCTCTGTTTTATTAAATTTTGGATAGAACTATATGAAACTGCTATGTCTATGGTCAAACAGGTCAATTTCATATGATTGAAAATAATATTTTCTGGGTCTGCTCTGTGAAAATTACTGACCAAGCTGAAAGGATGGTTTAAAAAAATAAGAATGGGGTATTACAGACCACCTCATGCAGCTACAGAGAAAACAAAAATAAGCAGTTATCTAAGTGGCAATTATATTTTGCTATTACTGCCAAGATGATTCTATTAACTATCTTAAGCAGCTATAAAGTAAAATATTTTGCTGGTGACTTCTCCAGTCAACTTGGGGAGATTTTATTCCTTGACTAATGAGTAAAGGGCTCATTTGATTAACAAACGCAACCATAGATTAGCATAGTTTAGATTCACGTTACATGCAATATAATATCCAACTGGCATAGATTCTAATTCCAGTGTTTCTATGTAGGCCTTGCTTCTCTATTAAAATTGAAAGTGTTAATTTACCAGTAATCACTCTACTTTCTCCTCTCTTCTAGCTAAAAGGACAGGCCCTTGCTGCATGGATAAAATGTAGCAATGCATTTAGTACTAGGCCATGATTTTAGACCTCCAGCTGTTTTACTGGTTGTGTAACTAAAAATAAGATAATGTTATGCTGGGTAACCACGGTTTTTGTAGGCATTCACATTTTACAAATCACTGCACAGTATGCAAACCATTATATTTTTTTTAAATGCTTAAATTCCAGCCTAGGAGTCTAGCACTTGCACTGTGAAAGGAAAGCTTGCTAGACTGTGAAGTTGGATGGATCCTGGAGAGTGAGACTGGTGGGCTAAGTTGCACCATCAGAAAATTCCTTGACAGGATCCATCTGTGCAACCAGTTGGGAACAAGCATTCCTCATGGCCAGTGATGGGGAGCGGGATCTTGAAAGGTTAGTAGGTTGTTTTTGTTTTTAATTTTTTATTTGATCTGGAGACCTATTCAAATAATGCAAACCAGAGGGGCAGTATGTTGAGTAAGAACGATGGAGAGAAATCATAGGCTTCTCTAAAAAAAGGAAGGGTCAAAGGAAGAACTTTGCTGGTTCACATCATGCAAACACATAAAAGCCCTGTGATATTTCTACTCCTGTGATCTAATCATAAGCCCAAAGCATGCTGTCTTTAACTGAATATTTGTTTTGCATGAAAGCACTGATAAATAAGTGAAGCAACCATAAGCTGCCTATTTACCATAGCATCTGCTTTCAGAAAGAAACGCCAGTCATTCAGAACAAAACACTCCTGGAGCGTACTGCTCCACACTGAAAGCAAACACTGACAAGGACTTGGTACAGCTTTGCACAGTACCGGAAATGGCTGTGAAGGCATTATGGGCTGTTTATGTTGTTGTAGTTCTAAACTGTGATGGTCTATCGTTTTCCTAAATACTGCACGATGTATAAAATTCCAGGTTTATATAATAAAAAAAAATTACTTAAACCCACTGCTAGCAAGCTGATTCTGACTCACAGTGGCCTTACATTACAGAGCTGTGTACCGTGGAGTAGGTTCCGACTCACAGCGACCCTGCATAGGGTTTCTGAGGCTGAACAGCTGGGAGTTTCAAACTGCTGACCCTGAGGTTAGCAGCCCGCCTCGTAACCAGTACACTTGGAGACAATAGAGAGCTGTATCTTTCTCTCTTGGGGTGGCTGGTGGGTTTGAAGTACTGACCTTGAGATTAGCAGCCCAGCTTGTAACCCACTATGCCACGAGGGCTCCAGGGTTTATGTAAAGTTCTATAAATGTGTTAGTGCAGTCTCTCTTGGACAGAGAAAACAAAGTTTCCCTAAGATCCCTGGGGAACTCAGTGATTCGAGCATTGGTCAAATGTAGGCCTAATATAAAACAAAATGTTTGTAATTGGAAGGACATAAATGTTCATTCAAGTGCTGTTTTTTGCTGATTTTTAAGCCCATATTCTAACTCACTGGCAATAACAGATAAAGAATGGGGAAGCTAATCACAGGAGTGAATAAAATGAAACAAAGTAAAGTCTGTGGTTTCTAACAAAGTTTTGATCTGGCATCAAGAGGTCAAAAAAGGAGGGAAGGGAATGGGGTATATGGGTTTGAAAAATGAGGCTTAGTAAACACAAGATGAAATTAGACATAACTCCACTTGTGAGCTTTTAACACTGGATTTCAATCTAAAATTGACATCAAGAGAAGGTGTAGATTATTGATTCAATGAGGAAAAAACTACGCTTCTATAAAGAACCCTCAAAAATTTAGTGTTCCTTTGTGTTGTTCCTGTTGTTAAGTGCTGTCAAATCCAGTTCCAACTAATAGTGAGCCTGTATAGGGTGGCTGAGGCTGTGAAGACTTTGTTGTTGTTGTTGTTATGTGCCGTGGAGTTGGTTCTGACTCATAGCAACTCTGCACAGGGTTTCCGAGGCTGTAAATCTTTACGGGAGCAGAAAGCCTCATCTTTCTCCCGTGGAACAGCTGATAGTTTCGAACTGCTGACCATGAGATTAGCAGCCTGATTCGTAACCACTAGTCCTGTGCTTATCTGATCGAGCCACCACGCTCCCCCTAAGAACTGTCTGTTGTTGTTGTTGTTTTTGCTGTTGTTGTTAGATGCCATTGAGTCAGTTCTAACTCATAACAACCTTATGCACAAAAGAACCAAACACTTCTCTGTCCTATGCCGTCCTCACAATCATCGCTAAATTTGAGCCCTTTGCTGCCGCCACTGTGCTAATTCCTTTCATTGGGGGTCTTCCTCTTTTTCACTGATAAAGCAGGGACTGGTCCCTCCTGATAATATGTCCAAAGTATGAGACAAAATCTGGCCATCCTGGCTTCTAAGGATATACTTGCTGCAATTCTTCCAACACAGATTCATTTGTACTTCTGGCAGTTCATGGTACTTTTAATATCCTTCTCCAACACCATAACTCAAATGCACCAATTCTCCTATGGTTTTCCTTATTCACAACATTCACATGCATATAAATCTATTGAAAATACCATGGCTTGGGTCAGGCTCACCTTAGTCCTCAAACTGACATCTTTGCTCGTGAACACTTTAAAGAGGTCTCGTGCAGCAGATTTGCTTAATGCAATACTTCATTTGATTTCTAGCCTTTTGCTTTCTTCCTGTGTGATGTTCTTGATGTCATCCCATAACTCTTCTGGTCCTCAATCATTAGTGTCTAATGCATCAAATCTGTTCTTGAAATGGTCTCTAAATTCAGGCGGGATATGTTCAAGGTCAAATTTTGTCTCTCCTGGACTTGTCTGAATTTTCTTCAGCTTCATCCTGAACTTGCATATGAGTAATTGATGGTCTGTTCCACAGTCTATCCGTATTCTAAAGATATAGAGATTTTCCACTGTCCCTTCCCACAGATGTAGTCAAGTTGATTTCTGCATGTGTATGGTCATCTTTTGGAGTCCTGGTGTGGTGCTGTGGGTTAATGTACCAGACTGCAAGTCCATTGGAACTACAAGGTTGGTGGTTCAAGCTCACCAGCTACTCCTAGGAAACCCTATACAGTGTTGCCGTAGGTCGGAACCAACTCAATGGCACTTAACAACAACAATGGCAATAGTCATTTTTTATATTGTTTGAAAATAGGTATTTGTAATGATTAAGTCATCAATTTTGCAAAATTCTATCATGCGATCTCTAGCATCATTTATATAATCAAGGCCATATTTTCCAACTACTGATCTTTCCTCTTTGTTTCCAACTGCTACATTCCAATCACATTTCAATACATCTTGATTGCATGTCTGATCAATTTCAGATTGAAGATGTTGGTAGAATTCTTCAATTTCATTATCACTGGCTTAAGTGGTTGGTGCATAAATTTGAGTAATAGTTGTATTAATTGGTCTTCCCTGTAGGTGTATGGTTATTATCCTATCACAGACAGAATTATACTTCAAGATAGATCTTGAAATGTTCTTCTTGTTAACGAATGCAACATGATTCCTCTTCAATTTGTCATTCTTGGCATAGTAAACCATATGACTGTCAGATTCAAAATGACCAATACCCATCCATTTCACTAATGCCAAGGCTATCAATTTATAAGCATTCCATTTAATTTTTGAAGTTTTGAAAATTTCTAGTTTTCCTAGATTCATACTTCATACATTTAATGTTCCAATTATTAATGGATGTTTACAACTGTTTCTCCTCATTTTGAGTTGTGCCCATGATCAAAGGACTGGAAAACTTTACTCCATTCGCATCATCACGGTCAACTCTACTTTGAGGAGGCAACTCTTTCCCAGTCATAGTTTGATCTCTTTCCAACCTGAAGGGCTCATCTTAGAGCTGACACTGTATCTGACAATATTCTAGGGCTACTCATCATGTTTCAAGATTCAATATTCTGGTGCTGACAGTGTTCCACTGTTATTCATAAGGTTTCCAGTGGTTAAACTTTCAGAAGTAATCCATCTCTCCTTCTTTCTAGTCCATCGTAGTCTGGAAGCTCAGCTGAAGCCTGTCCATCATGGGTGACCCTGCTGGTATTTAAAGTACTGGTAGTATAACTTCCTGGTGTGGCACTGTGAGTTAATGCGACAGACTGCAAAGCCATTTGAACTATAAGCTTGGTGGTTCAAGCTCACCAGTCGCTCCTTGGAAACCCTACGCTGGGTCGCTATGGGTTGGAAACGACCCGATGGCACTTAACAACAACAACATCAGTATAACTTCCAGCATCACAGGAACACACAAGCCACTACAATGCAACAAACTGACAATTAGTGGAAGAACTATTTACATAGGATCAAATTGACAATAGCAACTACAAAAATTACATAAAAACCTTAGTGGGCCGTCAGGGAGCGTATTATGTTAGTGAGGAACAATTCAGAAAAGGTATTTGAGAATGGTTACACAACTCCCCAAGTGGAATCCGTGTCACTGACTGGGACCTGGAGTAACTGTTGAACTGGTATCTAGTTTGCTGTGTATATTCTTAACAATAGCAAAATAAATAAAATTTGTTGTTGTTGTTAAGTGCCATGAGGTTGGTTCCGACCCATAGTGACCCTGTACAGAGTTTCCGAGGCTGTAAATCTTTACGGGGGCAGATTGCCTCATCTTTCTCCCGCAGAGCAGCTGGTAGTTTTGAACTGCTGGCCTTAAGGTTCGCAGCCCCGATTCGTAACCACTATGCTACCAGAGCTCCTTAAATAAAATTTAGAAGGATAAAAATAAAACAAGTGTTCTTGATAATTCAGAAAATTTTAAACTTACGCAATTTTTGTTTTCGAACAAGCTCTTTCTGTTCTCCAATAGTGAATGAAAACTGGGTCCACTGCCTTGTCCCATCATGCCCTATGCATAAGAAGTGTTTGTGATTCTGACAGATGCAAATCTGGCCCCTTCTTTGAGCAGAAAGAGCAGGCCTCCATTACATTCAAATGGATTTCTTATTGGGTTTGGAGCAGGATTTTTAGAGCTAGGGGGGAACTTAAATTTTAACTGGTCCAAAGCTCAAGTTTTATACACAAGGATCTATGAAACCGAGCGCTTATGTGACTGCCTGAGCTCACACAACTATAAGCCAGGAATTGCTCCAAATCTCTTTGATCCTGAGTCCCCATGTTAAAGCTGCTCTACCAGACTTTCTGAAGTTGCTATTATATTTTAAGAAGGATTGACACTGATTCTTCAAAATTGTTGTGCCCCTGTCACAATGGCAAAAAGTAAACATCAGAACAAAAATTATCTAAGCCAGGCTTAGTATCAACAGCAAGCACGAAGTCTCACATAGAGTCCCTATGGATGGGAGGCTGTGGCACAGGTGAGGCCAGAGATGAGCAGGGTGTGGGCACAAGGCCCTGTCTACAAATGCAGACAGCCAAGTAGACTCACCTAAGTACTGACTCACATCTCCTTTCTAGCTGACACTAGCCTAATCTGAAGGGTGTGGTGAACACTCCCAGCCCTAACCTAGAGACTTTACCTCACTGGATTTTTTGGTGGTTTTTTTTTTTGTTTGTTTGTTTGTTTGGGATTTTCTTATTGTTGTTGTTCTTTTTTAAGGGAAAGTAAAAGCGGCAAGTGATTTAGCTTGGGGTTGAGTTGTTATTTCGAAGCTTTCCCATACTCGTATCTACAAACTTACATTTCAACATGTCTGATAAAGTTAAAGGATATATTTTTTAATTCATTTTTCTAGTGATACATTTATGGTGGCGGTTGTGTGCCATGGAGTTGGTTCCAACTCATAATGGCCCTGTTTAGGGTTTCTGAGGCTGTACATCTTTAAGGGAGCAGAAAGCCTCATTGGTCTCCCACA
>NW_006408578.1:8751466-8761980 GCF_000296735.1 Chrysochloris asiatica | reverse complement strand
TGAACCACAAGGTTGGCAGTTCAAGCTCACTAGTTGACCCTTGGAAACAGAGTTGCTATGGGTCAGAACCAACTCAACAACATTCAATAACAAGATAGATAGAAGATAGATAGATAGATAGATAGATAGATAGATAGATAGATAGATAGATAGATAGAGATATAAGACAGATACCTGGGTGAGACAAATGGTTAACTACTAGACTACTAATTGGAAGAATGGTGTTCCACTCTACTCCAACCCACCTTAGAAGAAAAGCCCTAATGACGTAAATTCTTGAAGCTCACAGTCATTGAAAATTCATGGAGCAGAGTTCCACTCTGACATACATGAGGTTGCCATGAACCAGAATCAACTCAAAGGCAGCTGGTTTAATCATATATATAATACACTCCCTTGTGGAATATTAGGAAAGTCAGAAAAATAATGATGATCACAATGGTTGCCGCTTACAGAGCACCTTCTCTCCACCCAGCACTGTGCTTTCTACGTACGTGTTGTTTCATAAAATACTCACCATAATCCCATGTGGTATTATAATCATCTTCATTTTGTGGGAAAGGAAAGGAGGCTTAAAGAGACAAAGACAACTGTAAGGGGTAACACCCGACTGCAAGTTTAGGATGTCTGACTGCAAAGTCTTCACACCTGATCATCTGCCAGAAGACCACCATCATTTCACATAATTGCTTTTTTTTTTTTGGTGGTGGTGGCATTGTGAGATAAAGTAACCACAAGGTCATATTGAACCACAAGGTCAGTGATTAAGAATCACCAGATGCTCCTTGGAAACACTATATAAGGGTTGTTATGAGTCAGAACTGACTCGACAGCACTTAACAACATATAAAAATAACATACCCTACATTTTAAATATATAAGTTAATATGTCCTATATTTTGTATCCTAAAGGCCTTAGGACATTTCTAAGCATTTATAAATAACCCAAAATTATTAAGATTATACATTTCAGGCAATTTTGCCCATACTGTCTTAATATTCAAGTACATGGCTTCCTTGGGGAAAACTAAACAAGGGACTAATGATATTAATTCATCTAAGTCTAAAAACATAAATGTCTTCATAGCTCTACCAAACCCTAGCTATGACCCCACACTACCTGCCAATAGGGTTTCTAAGATTCAATGTTCTGAAGCAAACGCTCATTTTACTGGTTCCTTGAAAGCTTGGAAGTCAGCAGAGCGCTCCAGTCCATAATCTTCCTGACTAACACATATCTCAGCTGAACAGAATCATAGTCACTTTACTTATTTCTCATTTCTGTTATTGCTGACAACATATTTCACAGACTAGATGACTTATTAAAGAAGACACGTGATACCTCTACTCTTCCACAGAGTGGTAATTAGATTGAGTCACCCCATATCTGTAGCCCCATATCTGGATGTCCTCTCCAGATATGCTTGGATATTTCTTCTGGGGTCTATAGTTACATTCCTCATTAACTTTAACAGGTATTCTGGAAACATACAAAATGGCAAGGTGACATCACTTTCCTCTCCTAAAACCAATAAAACCAAACTGACTGTCAAGTTGATTCTGACTTGTAGAGACCCAAGTGTGTCAGAGTAAAACCGTACTCCATAGAGTTTTCGATGGCTGTAAATTTTGAAAGTATATTACCATAACTTGCTCTGGGTGAACCTGAACTGCCAAACTTTCCATTAGCAACCACCAAGTAAGTTCACCATTTGCAACATCATAGACTCCATTGATATATGTATCAGTTGTCATTGAGATGAGTCCAACTCAAGGTGGCCCCATCTGGTACAGAGTAGAACTGAACTCCATAGGGTTTGCTTGCCTGTGGCACTGTAGGATCAGCACTGGACTGTGAACCCCAGGGTTGGCAGTTCAAACTCCAGGGTTGCTATGTGTCTGGACCGACTCAATGGTACTTAACAACAACCACCTTTATTATGGGAGCAGATCATCTGGTCTTTCTTTAGAAGTACTGCTAGGTGAGTTCTGGTTAGTTGCTGAGAGTAACTCATTTGATCCATCCAGGAATCTCATTTTCTTTGGAGAAAAATGTCTTTGTCAAGGAAAGTGCTCAACAAATAAATAAAGAAGGATCTCTCTTTTTTTTAACTCCTAAGTCATTAGAAAACACATATCACATTCAAAAGGAAATGAGAATTAGGCTTTTCCTCCCCCAATCGCTCTACTGAAAGCCGTTAGTAGTTGCAAATCGATTAGGTTAAATTGTCTCATCACATTTTCTGCACCACAATCTAGGGAATGTGGAGTTGCAGGGGTAGGAGAAAGAACTCAGCCGGTGATGCAGGAAGATTTGAGCCCACAAAACTGGTGGGATGTACCTGTTGACAAGAGCAGGCTCTCAGGAGAGGTGAACAGCCCTGGGGTTTTGCATCAATTCTGTTTGCAACTAGCACAGTGTAGATAATATAGAAATTTGATAATTATATAAACTTGTTCATTGTTATTGTAGTTTGACCGTTTCTTTAGTTAGTGTCTCCCAATTCCTATGTTATATCAACCAACAAATAAATAGGTAAGGTTGTTTATCTAAGGATAATGTGGAAAACACCCAATAGCAATGCCCTCTCTAGTTAAAGATATATTCTTTCTAGACCCCAAGACCTTTGGTTCTTAGAAATATTCCCACTACTTTAACATTTGAATGTTTTGTTATTGCTTATTCAAATATATCTTAAATTTTCAAATGCTTAAATATAAATAATCATTTGCTGAATCATCCAGAAACTAGTGTGTTTTCTCATTTTTGCTTCAGCAATAAAGCAATAAAGGGATTTGGTGACAAGCAAGGTGAAAAGCAGGGTTGCCCTTTCTGAATTCTGTCTTTCAGCTTCCTGAGGGGCAACACTGCCACACAGAAGTGAGAATATGGGCTTCTCTTTCTTGGAAGCAGGCACGCCTGAGCCCCATTCACGCTAAGTATATCACTAGCTGTGCAACCTTGAGCGAGTTACCTAATTCTTCTGGCCCTCATTATTTCATCAGTAAATGTACCTACCTTGTGAAAAATCAATAGGATAAGCTGTGGGAAACAATTAGCATGGTATTAACGGATGGTAGCAATTATACTTACTAGGCACATAAAAGTCAGTTGGTCTGACTTTTTTTCACTCAGCCCGCTCAGTCACTCTTTTGGAATCGGCTTGCCTCCCATGCTGTGTGACATGAAAAGCTAGGGTCTCCACCAAGTTCAAGTAATTTTTATATCACTCAAAGCCACCCCTCACCACCCACGACTAAAGTAGGAAAATAGAAAGCAACACACATCTGGAAAGCAAGTTGAATTATGGGCTTGACAAAGAATATTGACTAGACTGTAGACTATCAGAAGAATGAACAAATCAGTCTTAGAACATCTGGAATGTTCCTTAGAAACAAGGATGGCAAGACTTCAACTCACTTATTTTGGACATAGCACCGAGAAAGACCACTCACTAGAAAAAAAAACACTTAGTAAAGCGGAGAGTCGATAAAAATAGGGAGAATGCTCCATAAGATGGAATGATCCAATGGCCACAACTTTGGCCTCAAACATATCAAAGATCATGGAGGCGACATGGGACCAGGTATTGTTAGGTTACACATAAGATCACAATGAGCTGGTGCTAACTCAACAGTAACAAACAACAAAAGATTACTTTGGAAATCAACATTGTTGGGGGAAGTATCTATTCCATCTAATTTCAACCATGAAGTCAGGATATCATCCTATGTGGTGCTGTGGGCTAATGCGCCAGACTGCAAAGCCGTTTGAATTGCAAGGTCGGCAGTTCAAGCTCACCGGCTGCTCCTTGGAAACCATATACAGGATCACTATGGGTCAGAACCGACTTGACAGCACTTCACAACAACAACAACCCTCATCCTGGTGTGGCACTGTGGGTTAATGAACCAGAATGCAAAGCCGTTTGAATGCAAAGTTGGTGGTTCAAGCTCACCAGCTACTCCTCGGAAACCATATACAGGGTCACTATGGGTCATAGTCGACTCAAGGGCACTTAACAACAACAACAACAACCCTCATCTCCAGGGTAGATCGTGATGGATCTGTGCCATTCGGTTTAATTATGAGTTCAGGCATGAGCATGTATCTCAAGCTAAATTAATCATAGGGGAAGCTAGGATTTGATTTAGTAGTTGAGGCAGGACGATTAGCATTAATAACTTGTGGTGCCCCGCCCTCTGCTTACTCATACATTCAAATGGGATGTGTGAGTTATATGTTATTGTTATTGTTATTGCTAGATGCTATCAAGTCCATTCCAATTCAACATTCTACGTATGTACAACCACAAAACAATATTGACAAAAAAATATATATATATATATATTGCCAAGTCCAGCACCATCTTCACAATCATCCCTGTTGGAGCCATTGCTGCCCACTGTGTCAATCCATCTCTTTAAGGGTCTTCTGCTTTTTCTCTGACTCTCTACCAGGCATGGTATCCTTCTCTAGGGCCTGGTCTTTCCTCATAACACATAACACTAGATAAAGGTTCACAATCCTCACTTCTAATGAACATTCTAGCAGTACTTCTTCCAAAACAGATTTGTTCATTCTTCTGGCAGTCATTTCAATATTCTTCACCAATACCAATTCAAATGCATCAATTCTTCTTTGGTCTTCCTTATTCATTACCCAGTTTTTGCATGCATTTGAGGTGATTGGGAAGATCATAGTTTGGGTAAGGCACATCCTAGTCCTCAAAGTGACATCTTTGCTTTTTTACACTTAAAGGAAGGCTTTTGCAGCAGATTTGTCCACTGCAATATGTCATTGTTTTTCTTGACTGCTGCTTCCATGGGGACTAATTGTGGATCCAGTAAAATAAAATCCTTTTGTCTGGTTCTCAAGATGTTGCTTATTGTTCCAGTTGTGAGGATTGTTGTTATCATTACGTTAGGATATAATCAATGCTGAAGGAATGATCCTCATCAGTAAGTGCTACAAGTCCTTTCGCTTTGAGCAAGAAGGTTGTGTCATTTGCATATCACAAGTAAAGGAAGCTTCCTCCAGTTCTGATGCCACATTCTTCTTCCTTTAGTCCACATTACTTGCTCAGCATGCAGGCTGAATACGTATGCTGAAAGACACATTCCTGACACACAGTTTTTTTCTGATTTTAAACTACATGGTATGCCCTTGTTCTGTTAGAACAAGTGTTTCTTGGTCATATTATATACAGGGTCCACATAAACACAATAAAGTGTTCTAGAATTCCCATTCTTCACAACATTGTCTATAAAATTGTTTTGATCCACAGAGTCAAAATGCCTTGCATAGTTCATCTAAACACAAATAATCATCTTCCTGGTATTCTCTGATTTTAACCAAGATGCATCTGGCATCAACAATGATTTCCCTTAGGGTGCCACATCTTTGACTCAGAGATGGATTTCTGGCAGATCTTTTTCACTGTCCTACTGAAAATGTTGTTGAATTATCTTCAGAAAAACTTCATATGCACAGCATACTTCATAAAGACCATGTTCTACATCTTACTTTGGTGAATAATGACTGGAATATTAGAAGGTCATGAGGGGCCATCTAAGGTCCAAATATGAATCTCTGTCTGGTGGAAAGAAGAGTGATGAAAACTGACGATGCCTGGAAGCAATGAGTCCAACAGGCTAATGGGCCACATGCTCATCCAGTGTCCATGACCCTAAAATCAGAAGAACTATATGGTGCCTGGCTAACACTACCAACTGCTCTGAAAGGGATCAGGTTTGGTCCTAGATAGAAGGCCACGGATAGAATGGGAGAAAATGTGGAACAAAACTCAAAATCATAAAAAAAAAAAAAAAAACAGAGGCCAGCTGTATTGGTCAGATAGAGACTGGTAGGATCAACCCAATTAAAATACAGGCACACAACATGAACATATGCTTCACCAAGGAAGACACTCAGGCAGCCAACAAACAGGAAGAACTGTTTACAATCATTAGCCATTAGAGAGATGCAAATCAAAACAACAATGAGATATTATCTCATATCAGAAGTAACAGCTAAGTTCAAAAAAGCAGAGGACAATGAATGCAGGCATTGCTGATGGGACTGTAAAATGGTTTAACCACTCTGGTAAACAGTATGGTGCCTACTCAGAAAGTTGGAAATAGAAATACCTTATGGCCCAGTGTCTTAAGCCGGGTTATCTAAAGAAATAAAACCAGTGAAACATACATATGCATATATAAAGAGAAGTTTATTATCAAGGAAATGGCTTACAATTGCAGAGTCCCAAGTCCCCAGTGCAAGAGACAGAGAGCCTTTCCCGCACTCCATTATTTGGGAGCAGGCCACACCCCCCAAGGAAGCATCCCTTCAATTGACTGGCTGCTTATAACCAATCATCACAGAGTTAACTATGTCAATATTAGGTTTCACCAGCATGGGAATAAGCACATCCCAACTGCTAAACCCCCGAAATCTTGGCCCAGTCAAAGTTGATGAAGAACCCTAACTATTAAAGCCCACATTTGTCAACTTGACACCTATAGGCTTAATCTCTAAACAAACAAAAAAAAAAATGTTTAAGTCATACTTGCACCTAACATGACATAACTAAAACACATAAAACCAAAAATGCACTGGCCCCATTTACATCTTATATGTCACAAATTAACAAAGCAAAAGCATCTGATGCACACATACAAATTAAAACAAAAAATATATATTCATTCAAGTGACCAAAAGGCACATTCTGCAAGCCAGCCTCCTGCCTGTAAGCACACAGCCTTACTCAGGCCATGGGCCTAGAGTCCATAGCTGCTCTGTCTCACCACCTCTGCCACTGTCTCAGTTTTCACTGCTTTTCTAGGCAAAGATCCCACACTTCACTCGTGTTCTTCCTGGGATCCTCTGTTCCTGAAATGAAAGATAACTACTCCCTCCTTTTGGTTACACATCTTCTACAATTACAGTTTTGACAATCACAATTAATCCTGCCACTGACTATTTATAATTAAAATTATAAAATCCTATCACCATCATCTTCCATACTCCCTTTCACCAGACCCATCTGGAAAAGACAAAGACTAATCAGTTGGGATTCTCCTTTGTCCTCTCATTCTAAAACTAAGCACACCCATAAAAGCTTGTAAGCCAACCACTTCATGCCTTTATAGCCTCCTATTATACATTATTGATAGTCAGTGTCTAAATTGCCATCACGATCAACTCAGAACACTAAGGAGCCAATCATGTAACTTGATCTGAAGAATTTTCCACTGTGGTTGGAATTTTCATCAATTGCATCTATAAGCAAAAACGCAGTTTACCAAATTGTAGCAATTTACACTTGTTCACAGTATCAAACACCTTTATGTTCATCTGGTCAGATTCTGGTAAGCTCAGCCCTAGGTAAAATGGGTACAAGCTGTCAGTTTGGCAGTTCACACACACATCTTCCTGTACTTCAAACTAGCTGGTTCATTCCCTCTCAGCCCTAGCCTACGGGCTCAGAAATTCACACAACTCCCTAAACTTCAGACTAGCCAGACTTCCCTCTCTTCTTATCTCAAGATCAATGGGTGCCAATAGAACATGTCCAAATTCAGCCCGTGTCTGCATTGCTGCATTTCCCCCACTTCCACTCACGAGTAGATCCAGGTGGTCATGAGCAACCATATGGCTCACTGGTTCCCCTTTAACTTTTGGTCCTAGAAGGAGTTTATTTTCTGATGAGCTGATTTTCCTTGCCTTGATGCCTCAGAAATTCAAAACACCAAATTATCCACTTTTTTCCTCGGCTTTATTTCCATCATGAATCTCATATTCTCCCAGTAGTTCTGGGTTGGTCTGCATGTCTTTTCAAAAGCCAATGTCTCATCTCTGAAAGTTCTGGGAGGGGCTCAGGTTTCTACCCAAGGCCCCAAACTCTACAAAGGCTTAAACTAAGAAGCCTATTTTTTCCAAGCAAATTCTAACTCCCCTTTTAGCAAATCCAATCATGTATAGGCTAAACAACTACACCCAGAAATCCCTCTACTCGGTATAAGGTTGTGGCGGTGATGTGCCGTGGAGTGGGTTCCGACTCATAGCAACCCTGTACAGCATTTCTGAGGCTGTAAATCTTCATGGGAACAGAAAGCCTCATCTTTCTCCCATGGAAAAACTGGTAGTTTCGAACTGCTGACTGTGAGATTAGCAGCCTGACTTGTAACCAGAACTCACTGATATATACCCACAGGAAATATACCACACCAATTTTCATCACAGCATTATTCACAATAGCAAAAAGGTAGAGACAACCTAAGATGGAATACGATGCAAACTTGAAGCATAATGATGAATTTGCAAAGCACCTCCTAACGTGGATGAACCTGGAGGACATTATGCTGAGTGAAATTAGTTAATCACAAAAGGAAATTTTTGTAGGAGACCATTATAATAAAAGTTTAAGGAAAGGTTTCCATACTAAAAGAAACATTCTTGTATGGTTACCAGGGGTGTGAAGGAGGGGAGAATAATTCACTGGCTAGAGATCAGACACATGTTAGCTTGGGTGATGGGGAGGACAAGACATAAGAAGAGTGTAAGTGGCCACTGAACAGTGAAGATAGGGAAGACTTAGAGAGGTATGTAAGGACTAAATGAGTTAGAGGTTGTTGTTGTTGTAATGTGCCATCGAGTCAGTTCTGACTCATAGTGACCAGGCACAGGGTTTCCGAGGCTGTAAATCTTTACAGGAGCAGAAAGCCTCATCTTTCTCCCACGCAACAGCTGGTAGTTTTGAACTGCTGACCTTAAGGTGCACAGCCCAATTCATAACCATTATGCTACCAGAGCTCCTTAAATGAGTTAGAGGTACATAGTGCTTTATACATAACCTTGGAACAGCAGTGTTCTGTGAGTAGATATATGGATTGAGATATAGACTGAATGGGGAATGGAGAGGGAAAAGTTTATGTGTTTAACTGTCTTGTGGATATTGGTTTTCCCTGCCTACTACTGTAAAATGGACATTTATGTGTGATAGAAATGAATATTGGGAATTATGATTACAGAAAGCTTGTAAACCTGTCTTCAGCCTATAACTGATTGGATTTTGTAAAGGGGGTACTAGAATTTATTTGTCCAGGAAAACAGGAATCCTGAGCCCCATCCAGAACCTTCTGATTTGGGACACTCCCACTTGAAAAGACATGTAGACCAAATTAAGAACTGCTGGGGAAACAGAAGATGCTTACTGAAAGAAAAATATACAGAAGGAAAAAGCAGACTGTTTGGCTGTTTGAATATCAAGCAAGCTGTTTATTTGGAGGCACCAAGTGAAGAAAAGTCAGCCCATCAGGGAACACTCTGTTCTAGGACTGAAATTTAAGGGAACCCACAAGCAGTCTAGTACGCTCGCTGGTGGCCACCTGGGTCTAGTTGTGAGTAGAAGTGGGGGAAATGCAACAATGAAGACATGGGCTGAGTTTGGACAAGTTCCATTGACACCCATTGACCTTGAGATGGCAGAGAGAAGAAGAAGGGCTGGCTGGTCTGAAGGGAGATGTGTGAACTCCTGAGCCCATGGGTGCTGACCTAGCCCCTAGGTATTAGGGCTGAGAGTGAAGTGGCCAGCTGATCTGAAGTGCAGGGAGGTGTGCATGAACTCCCAACCCTGTAGTTAGTACCCATTTGACTTAGCCTGGATGGCTAGCTGACCAGAACTCAACCAGATGAAGATAACGATGTTTGATACTATAAGCAAGTGTAAATTGATACATTTTGATGAACTGGACTTATGGATACAGTTGCTTAATATTCCAACTGTAATGGAAGGATTTTTCATATCAAGGAACAAGTTTGTTTCCCTAGTGTACTAGGCTGATAGGGACGGGCAATTTAGACATTGGCTATCAAAAACAGAAGGGACCATAAAGGAGTGAATTGGCTGGCTTATAAGCTTTCATGAGTGTGCTTAGTTTCAAAATGAGGGGAGTATGGGGGAATCCTCACTGAATAGCCTTCCTCTTTCCCAGATGGAACTGGTGAAAGGGGATAGGGGGTAATAGTATTAGGATTTTATGATTCAACTGTGAGTAACTGTTAGCAGGATTAATTGTGATTGTCAAAACTGTAATTGTAGATGTGCAATTAAAAGAGGAAGGAGCTCTAGTAGCGTAGTGGTTAGGAATCAGACTGCGAACCTTAAGGTCAGCAATTCAAAACTACCAGCCACTCCGCAGGAGAAAGATGAGGCTTTCTGTTCCAGAAAAGATTTACAGCCTCGGAAACCCTGTACAGGGAGGGTCACTATGGGTTGGAACCGACTCAACCGCACTTAACAACAACAATTAAAAGTGGGGAATAGTTAATCTTTCAATTCTGGAAAAGACAACCCCAGGACCATCAAGAAGGAAGAGCATGAATGGAGCATGAGATCCTACCGAGAAAAGTGGCAACAGCAGAGATGGTGGCAGGGGTGATGGCATGGAGAGACAGAGCAGTTATGGACACTAGGCCCGTGGACTGAGAAAGGCTGTATGCCTGTGGGCAC
>NW_006408578.1:8744105-8751296 GCF_000296735.1 Chrysochloris asiatica | reverse complement strand
TTTTTTTATATGTGCACACCAAATATTTTTGCTTTGTTCATTTGTGAAATATAAGATGTAAATGGTGAGCCACAGGGAGGAAGAAGGATAACTTCTGTTACAGGGAGGGGACTGTAATCATTGAGAGGAAGCAAAGTGTATAATTTGTTGAATGTAAAGCTGTTGATCTTGTCTGTAAACCTTCACTCAACTCACAATAAAAAGTTTACAAAAAAAAAAAGAATAAGAAGATGAAAACAGCATGTGTGAGGAGAAGACCAGGAAAATTGTACTGCGAAGTTTTTTTCATTATGACTGTGCTCATTCTTCGAGGGTGACAAGGACTATCCTACATGAATTTCATTGGGAAAGATTACTCCATTCACCCTACAGCCCTGATCTTTCCTCTTCAGACTTCTGTTTGTTCCCAACATTCAGAGAACATTTAAAATGAGCATGATTTGAATCCCTCACGGATGCTGACATGACATGGAGTAAACTGAAGAGCACACAATGCTTTGGGAAAGAGTTACAGAGATAAAAACACCATGTTCAGAAGTGTATACATATGTTGATATGTGGAGAAGCAATAGCTTCACATTTCAATATTTTTGTTTAATAACGTTTTCTATGATTTGATAGCAATACTTTTGGATTTACTCTCAAGTATGTGTGTGTGTGCATCTTAGTTATTCATGATGTAACTTCTTTCTATATGTGACTACAATACTAGTATTTGACCACAAGGTCAGTTTGAACCACAAGGTCAACAGTTTAAACTACTAGCTGCTCTTCAGAAACCCTATACAGGGTCACTAAGAGTCAGAACCAACTTGACGGCACTTAAAAACAACAACCTAATACTAGTGTTTGAAAACAAAGTTGGCATGTGCCATTTTAGCAAAATGAGATTAATTGGAGTGTAAAAGTTTTAGCAAATGTGAAATACTAATATTGTCACCACATACCACATTTTCTACGAAAAGAATATTACACGTTTTACAACAAAGAAAATGAGTCAGTGAACTTAGCTGTTTCAAAATCCATGTAAAATGTTAGTGATCCCCACAACAAAAAACTGACGCTGTCACACTGTAGAGCTGGCATCAGTTTCATGTAGTGCCCGGCCATTTCGCTTCCACTGTGTCACTAACTCTTCCTTGAGTCCTATATGTTGGACATCTGTTGATCTTGGTTTTCACAGCTAATATCTCTGTGTCGTTGATGCCTTAAGACTGTACTTACCTTGCTTGTTGAGTGGTCTGTCCTTAGACTGAAAGAAAAAACAGTCTCTTTTCCTTTGGGAAGTTATGTCTTGCACGTTGAAAAGCCTAGCACTTCTACAACCATTTTCTACCATGGGAGAATCCAAAGTGAGAATGAAGCCAATAGCCAGAGGAAAACAAAGCCAGTGGAATCAGAGAAATGAAGTTGGAGACCTGCTCAAAACCCACCTGAAGCATACTAGTATGCTGAATGAATAGTCCCTTTGCTGTTGTTGTTAGTACGGTCAAGTTGGTTCCGACTCATGGCAACCCTGTATAGGGTTTCCAAGGAGCAGCTGGTGAGTTTGAACTAATGACCTTGCGATGCACAGTCCAGTGCTGATCCACAGTGCCACAGCAGGAGTCCATTTAGGTCCATTTAAAATTAGGTTTTATGATATGTGTTGCCTAGTGTGTCTTCACTGAGTAAACACTATTGTGAGTCACTATTTTGCCACAACCTATTTAGGGTTGACACGTTGTTGTTGTTGTGTTGTTAGGTGCCATTAAGTCAGTTCCAACTCATAGCAACCCTATGTACAACAGAACAAAACACTAGTCATCCTCGAAATTGTTTCTTGGTTTGAGTCCACTGTTGCAGCCACTGTACCCCTCCATCTCATTGAGGGTCTTCCTCTCTTTTGCTGACTCTTTATTAAGCATGATGCTCTTTCCATGGACTGATCTGATCCCTCCTTATAACGTGTCCAAAATACACAAGAGAAGTCTCACCACCTCCCGTCTAAGGAGCATTCTGGCTGTACTTCTTCCAAGACAGATTTGTTTGTTTTTTTTGACAACCCCTGGTATATTCAAAATTCTTCACCAACAACATAATTCAAAGGCATTAATTCTGCTTTCACTTTTTGTATTCACTGTCCAGCATTTGCATGCATATGAGGCAACTGAAACCATAGAAACTGAATACATGTTTCTGCATCTTCTGACAACCTAGTCTTGAAGGCATCATGTTACTTACTGTTCCTTAAACCTGAATTCAAATAATATTGGGAGGGAAGAAGATTACTTCTAGAGAATTTACATGCTATCATTTTCCAAACTATGACCTCTATATATCAACTTAATTTTATTTTTATCTCAACTGCCTGGAACAACATCATGTTGGCAATCTTGGTGATGAGAACTGCAGGGACCTTGGCAATTGTGAAAATGGGAAGATAAAAGAAGCTGAGTATTTGGTTATCTGGGTGCTCAACATTATGGGACATCAACAAGCATGGGAACTGAATATGTTTGGGATGACAGACAGTTGCACCAAGGGTGTTATGCTCTAAATGCATCCTCCAAACAAAAGATACACTGAACTTTTCTAATGTTCAATACCTATGAATATGCCCTTGTGGGGAAAGATATTCTTGAAAGGTGTGACCAGAGATCCATATGTACTATGTCTGGTATGCTTATGAAAAGAGAAGAGATACAGAGGCAGACAAGGGGGAGAATCATGTGGACACAGAGGCAGAGATTGCAGTAAAACGTCTGCAGGTCAGAGAAATGTCAATGACTGTCAGAAACCATGAGAAGTTGGGAGAGGCCAGGAAGGATCTTCCCCCAAGGGCCTCCGGAAAGAGCATGACCCTGCCAACACCCTAAATTCAGATTTCTAGCCTCCAGTCATGTGAGGCAATCATTTTTTGTTGTTATAAGTCACCTACTTTGTGATACTTTGTTATAGCTGCCCTAAGACACTAATATAGGGTATTGTTGGTGCCGTTGTTAAGGGCTTGATAAGAGTCCGGTTCCAACTCATTAGAGACCCTATATAGGGTTTTTGAGTAATAGTTGATGGGTTTGAATTGCTGACCTAGTGGCTAGTAGTCTAGTGCTAATCCTATAGCACCACACCAGGAGTCCAATACAGGGGGTAGATGTGCTTAAAGGGTTAGAGCAGCTTAGCTAGAGTTGGGCACATAGTAGACCCTACATAAATAGATATTCTCTTCAAAAGCAGCATTTCTAAAAGTGAGCATGTATTTGCTGAATTCAAAACCAATTTGCCTTTTAACTTAGACTCAAGTCCCAATTAAAAATTTAAAATAAATAAAAGTGAGCATGAGAACTGTCCACATCAGATCCACGTAAGGAAGAGGGCGCAGTTGTTGAGAACAAAGATTCCTGGGTTTCACCCTGAGTCAACTGAATCAGATTCTAGGGTGACCTTGGAAAACCTGTGTGCTCAAAGTACTCCTAACCGAATGGCATGTGTGCTAAATCTTCTAAATTTGTCTGGCCACAAAACTGACCTAGAACACTTTTATAATACAGTCCAGTGTCCCAACCCAGAACTCATGAATCATGAAGGAAAGGATCTAGGAATATTCATATTTAAGAAGCACCCTCAAAGAAATGCTCATGATCAGGTTAGTTGAGAAAATGTTTCCCTAGAGAATCCTAGAAGTCCCCTGACACAAGAGTTCAGGGGTTCCCACACTGCAGAGCATAGTTTCTTGGTCTACTAGACAGTGGAGGAATCTAACAGGACCACAGGGCATTGGCAGCTGTGGTAAGGTCATCAGATCCAAGATCTAGAAAGTATGACTTGCTTCCAAGTCCCTCTAGATGGTAAACTTGATGCCCCATAGGTTTCCCATACCTGCCAGGCACAAGTTCAACACTGCTGATTGGGGTACTCAAGTTCAGGGGCAAGTGCCCAAAGGAAACCAAAGCCAGGCACAGAGAGACAGGATTGGCACTTAACCACAGTGGTCCTGTGTCTTAGTCTCCTAGTGCTGCACTAACAGAAATATCACAAGTGAATGGTGTTAACAAACAAATGCATTCTCTTACCCTTCAGGATGCTGTAAGTCCAAAGCCAGGGTGCCAGCTCTAGTAGAAGGCTTTCTGGCTCTGTTGGCTCTGCAGGAAGATCCTTGGCTCCTTTCAACATCTGTGGGCCCAGCATTCCTTGAAAGTCTCCATGTGTCTTGGTCTCCATCCTCCGCTGGATCTAGGAGGTTTTCAGCACAGGGATCTTGAGTCTAAAGGATTCAATCCTTTCCAGCTCTTTTGTTCTTGGTGATACTAGGTCCCTATGATCTCTGTTCACTTATTTCATCTATTTTATGTCTCAAAAGAAATTGACTCTAAAAAAAGAGAGAGATACAACCAAATTCTGTCGATTGTACCCTGCCTCATTAATAACTGTTTGTTGTTACGTGCCATTGAATCAGTTCCAACTCATAGCGACCCTGTATAGGGTTTCTGAGACGCCTCTCATCCTGTGTATTAATGTTAAAGAGATTAGGATCTATAACACTTATGTTCATTATATCAGTTCACATGATGGAGAATAAATAAATAATACTGAGAATCATGGCCCAACCAAGTTGGCACATATTTGTGTTTTGGGGGGAGGGTCACATAATTCAATCTACTACACCCTCCCAATGGAAAGCCCACTTTCCTCATCCTGCCTTAGCCTTGATTCTCCACCTTGGCAAATTTAGGTCACCTGGGGAGATTTCAGTCACTTGTGATTTTCAGTTGTCATTTTGTCAGCTCGATGTACAACAGAATGAAACTTTGTCCCGTCCCATCCCATTGCCATGGATGAGACCCCTATTGTGGCCATTGTATATTTGTAGTGCCTTCCAACCTAAAAGGAGTCATTTTCCAGCACAATATCTGAAAATACTCTGTTGAGATCCATGGAGTTTTCATTGACTGATATTTAAACTAGATTGCCAGGCCTTTCTTCCTAGTCTTAATCTGGAAGCGCCCCTGAAATCTGTCCACCATGGATGACTGTGCTGGTATTTGAAATACTGGTGATATAGCTTCTGGCATCATAGCAACACAACAAATTGACAGCTAGGTGGTGGTTAAGTCACCTGGAAAGCTGTAAATAAAATCTATGCAAGGCTAATTAAATCTGAATGGTGGGGGCTCCGCAGATCACGATTTTATATTCAACTTTCCATCCCTCCCCTAGCTGACTCATATGTGCAGCTATGATGTAGAAACACTGCCAGTTGCCTCCATTCTTTATCTTATCTTGACTACCAATTGCTCCTTCTCAGCATTTTTATTTTAAAAAGAACCTCTTTAACATTGTTGCATATGGGTGTGAGAATTCATTAAAACATTTAATTGACTTGTTAATTCAGTCAAATAACCAGTGAGTTCATTTTGAAAATACCCAGCATGCAGGTGAGTAGACTCTTTTGATCCTTCCTCCATAATCAGATCTAAATCATAAGGAATTCTGAGGGCAGAATTTTACATTCTGCTTACCTCTGTACAATTCAGTATTTATCACTCCTACGGACTCCTGGCGTGGTGATGTAGGATCAGCACTAGACTGTGAACCACAAGGTCAGCAGTTCAAATCCACCAGCTGCTCCTTGGAAACTTGATACAGGGTTGCTATGAGTCAGAACCAACTCGATGGCACATAACAACAACAACACAGAGCTGGTAAATCAGTGGCAGATTCTTCACTGTGGAGACTCTGGTGCCATCCCAGCCTATGCCCCTCATTTCAGCCACCATCTACGGGTCAGGGGAGGTCTGTGTGCTGCTATAATAGGGAACTCAGTCCATCACAGAAATGACATAGGAACAGGAAGCATGTTCTTCTATTGTGCACGGGGTCACCAGGATCTGGAGCTGACTCAGGGACAGCTAACAATAACAATATAGGACAAGAAATCAAACCGACATAAACATGAAAAAGCAGCTTCCTTGGTGACACCTGACTGGAGGTTTGAGTCCGCCACAGTCTTTGGTCCACTCACTCAGAAAGTGCTCCAAGAATCCTGGACTGCACAAGAGGGAAAACACATTGGATTGTAACCACACCTCTTCCCCTTTTCAATGCAACAGTGAGTAAAGAATCCCATAAGCAAAAGTTTCTCATCACGATGTGAACCACTAGGGTGTAAATTCAAAAGCGGTCACTTTGAAATCACATTGGAAAGAAATTCAATGTGTCCAAGGGCATCTTTCTAAGGGCTTTTAATCATGGGATACATTCAACATGAACCTAGACTCTGGTGGAACAGCCCACCACCACAGCGTGCATAGTCAAAGTCCCACCCCCTCCCAGATTAATTTCTTCTACAACATGTGGGGATTTCCTCTGCATCCTGCCTTTGTGGGCACTCAGCCGAACATGTTTAACTTTGCTGAAAATGGCAAGGAGGGTGGAAGAGCAGCATCACCGGAAAGACAAATGTATGGAAAAGATGGAAGGATTTGGAAAGATTTGGTGTGAGAAAATTAATGAAACAAACCCAACTCTGGTGGAAGAAAAGCTCTTGGGAAGTAGAGCTGAAAATTATCATCACCACCATTTATGGTGGTGGTGGTTATGTGCCGTGGAGTCAGTTCTGACTCATAGTGACCCTGTATAGGGTTTCTCAGGCTGTAAATCTTTACGGGGACAGAAAGCTTCATCTTTCTCCTGCAAAATGGCTGGTAGTTTTGAACTGCTGACCTTGAGATTAGCAGCCCGACTCATAATCACTATGCTACCAGAGCTCCTTCTAGATAGCCATATACTTTAGAAATTGTTTATAGGCTTGATCTTGAATGTGGTGGAAAGAGCTATAGAATTAATGACCAAAGGCTTAGTCCTCAATCCCAGCTCTGGTACGAAGCAGTTTTGTGATCTCAGACACCTCTGGAACCTTCTGGATCTTAGTTCCCTCTTCTAAAAAAGGGGGACAATAGTTTTTACCTTCCAAGATTGTATTATAAAGCAAAGTCATTGTAAGGAAGTCCTTGGAAAATAACCTTTCTTGTAAAATGTAAGATGTTGTTACGAGTTCTTTGTCCTGGGTGACATTCACTATTAACTGTCAAGTTGGCAGTTCAAATGTGCACAGAGGCTACCTGGTAGACGGCAGACAAACCCGGCAATCTGCTTCCAAACGATCCCAGCCTTGAGAACCCTGAGGAGCAGTTCGACTGCACACATGGGGTC
>NW_006408578.1:8742901-8743848 GCF_000296735.1 Chrysochloris asiatica | reverse complement strand
GTGTAGTTATACTCATGTAAAAGTACAGTTGGACATCTAGAAACCGTGTAGTTATACTCATGTAAAAGTACAGTTGGGCATCTAGAAATCGTGTCGTTAAACCTTCTAGCTGAGACTTGTGAGCAATTAGGTGCTTCCTAGCAAAATGCAGGCCATGGAGAACTTGGAGAAGATTCAGAAGAGAGCCACAGAGATGATTAAAGGGATGGAAAATCAAAACCATCCTTAGGAAAGGTTGAAAGAAGTGAGTTCATTCTGCTTGGAGAAGACAAGTCTATGTGGTAATTGAATCGATGTTTACAAGCACACACAGCCTGGTGGCCAGCTGTGCTTTCCTATGGGCAGAAGAAAAGAAAGTAGAGCAGGCCCTTGGTCCTGGCAGATTTGACATACGAGGTTTCAAATCATGGTACATGACTGAAGGTCTATGGCATGTAACAATTTGTCATTTTTCTTCAACACGCATTCTAGCCACAGTGCATGAAGAGGTCCCATTAGCTGGTCAGTGACTGAGTCTACCCAACTTCCCACTAAGACATTTCAAGGGGAATATCTCATTCATCCTCCACTAATTGCCTTATACACAATAATTCTCAGAAATAACAATAGATATCCCTGAGTATTTACTCTGTATCAAGTGATTTGTGCTAAGTGCTGTGTGGGCAGTATTTCACTTAATGGATAAGGAAAATGAGGCAAGTAATCAGCTTAAGGTCACACAGCTAGAATGTAGATGTTGGTAGATGCTGTTACGGTTACGGTTCTGTGTCAACTTGACTAAGGATTTCCAGAGGTTTAGCAGTTAGGATGTGCTGATTCCCATGGTGATGAAGCCTCATACAGGTATAGGTTACTCTATGATGAGTGCCTATGGGCAGCCAATCAATTCAAAAGGAGGCTTCCTTGAGGGTATGGCCTGCTCCCATATAGTGGACACACAGGAAAGA
>NW_006408578.1:8732177-8742801 GCF_000296735.1 Chrysochloris asiatica | reverse complement strand
GGTTACGAATCAGGCTGTGAGCCGCAAGGTCAGCAGCTCGAAACTAACAGCTGTTCCGCGGGAGAAAGATGAGGCTTTCTGCTCCTGTAAAGATTACCAGCGTCGGAAACCCTGTGCAGGGTTGCTATGAGTTGGAACCGACTCCACGGCACATAACAACAACATATATACAGAAGGAGCTCTGGTAACGTAGTGGTTACAAATCGGGCTGTGAACCGCAAGGTCAGCAGTCTGAAACTAACAGCTGCTCCGCGGGAGAAAGATGAGGCTTTCTGCTCCCATAAAGATTTACAGCCTCGGAAACCCAGCGCAGGGTTGCTATGAGTCGGAACCGATTCCACGGCACATAACCACCACCACCACCATCCAACTCAGAATTTGGCATTTCAATCTGTTGTACTGACACTTTTGGAAATGTTCTCTATCTGCAATTTTTATTCTGTCTTCCTGGTTCAATTCTAATTGGACTTTGATCATCTTTTGGTCAATACTTGTCTATGCAGCTTTCTGTGCTTACTGTTTACACAAAGACGTTAACTCAACATCACATAAGAGCCTCCTTTTTGTTTCTGCCACACCTCCCCATGTTCTTCTGTTTCCCCCAGTCTAATCGCAGTATTTGTACTTTCTGGTTATGTTAGTCCATTCACTTTCACAGAGTCTGAGATAAGCCAAGCCTGAGTGTTAGCGTTTGAGGCTGGAGCTGAGGTAAGATCCAAGGGGCTAGTAGGTTGAGTTGTTACCAAGACAAGTTAGAAGTAGACTGTGAGAACAGAAATTACAAACCAGACCAAGAGGTGAATCAAGGAAAAGACCAGAAGAATAATATCAAGATTCAGATTTCAGAGAAGCCATCAGCAAGAAAAGAGTCAGAAGCCAAGCGGATAGAGGACTCAGAGTAGGTGAAAGGTGCTATGCTAGGAGCTTCATGGGAACTATATAGCATTTGGTCCTCATGATAGCCCTTGGAAATAAGGACTCTTATCATCACAAAGGAGCTCTGGTAGCGTAGTGGTTACGAATCCGGCTGCGAACCTTAAGGTCAGTGGTTCGAAACTACCAGCCGCTCCGCGGGAGAAAGATGAGGGTTTCTACTCCCGTAAAGATTTGCAGCCTCGGAAACCCTGTACAGGGTCGCTATGGGTCGGAACCGACTCGACGGCACTTAACAACAACAACATCATCACCATTTTACTAAAGAGGATACTGAGCAACAGAGAGGTCAAGTAATTTGCCCAAGGTCACCCAATAAATGGAAAAGCAAGATTTCAAACCACAAGGGGCTCAGTCCTGAGCCATACCCTTGACACTACATTATACAACATTCCTCAAGAAAACGTAAGAAATAACTTAAATAAACTAATCAAGAAGCAAATTCTAGATTTAAGCATATTTGCCAAATACTTATACCACATGCTAACTTGGAAGCGTAATATTAATATTTTATCTGTATCAACTAGTCTATGATTTTTAAGATCAATACTTTCTATGAGACTTAAAAATACTGTCAGTTTTACTAATTTTCATTCACTTCTGGGCCTCAGCATTTCATTTTGATTTCTGAGTTATTTTTACCAAATTTAGGTGTATATGACTATAATGAACAAGTGATTTTCTATTATCTGAAATACAAACTGTAAGAAAGCAGGGCGATTCTAATTTTTTCCCATATTTTATCTAATATAGGCTTATTATTTGTCAAAATACTTGCCAAAAGCGAAAACCATGGCACTGTCAGCTTCTGTGAGCTTCCAGTTCTCACACTCTGATGATGAACTCGGCTGGTTCATCATAACCCTCCAAGCAGCCAGTCTTTCTAGGGCCACAGGCACAGAAGATTAGCTAACAATGCAACTCATTCACAGTATTTAGATGAACACCTTTAGAATGAAAGCTTTTCGAGTTATTAGAACCAAACTCTTAAAAGAGCCAAGAAAATCAGTTCTGCTGCTGGCCCCAGGATGTGCTCCAGGGAATCAGACCAGCAGGTTTCCAGGAGTTCCACCAGAGAACTGGGCTCTGGTGCTACCTGGTGTCGATTCTTATGGTGTGTTGAGTTTGCAACAAATTCAGTCTGAAGCAAAAATGTGAAATACCTGAGCTGAAACAAAAACCAAACACTTATCCAGCTGAAGGCATCCTCAATTGGCTGTTGATGTGGATGTTCAGAAAGTGCAGAACATCCACATTCCTGCGAATTATTTTTCAAGTCATAGTTCTCTTCAAGTTCTAGGTATTGATTAAAACTGGAGGGAAAACAATGACACTTGGAATTGATTTAACCTGCTTATGAGAAGCACGGTTCCCAGAAGACTACCAGGCTATGTCCTTACCTCTGAGTTTGAACTAACAGACAGCACTGAGATACATAAGACCAAAAGTTGTGCTTTTAGAGAGGCACTCACTAGAAAATCTTTTTGGACGCTCGTGCTCTCTCTAGAAAGACAAGCGTACTCATTTCAGAGTGTAGTGTTTCCCACTGGATCTCTGGTACACGCCCACCCAGCCCAAAAACGCAACATCACTCTGGAAAACCTCTAGGAGAATCCTAAATTCAGCATCTTCTAAAAGGTTTTATTCCTTTCTGATCGTCTCTGTCAAACCTAATCCTTATATTAAGGGCTAGTATGCATTTTCTAAAATAGAAGGACAATGTCTCTTCACCACCCATAATAATGACAGTGTGGACTAAATGCAGGATTCCATGAAATATACCAGCCCAGTTCTGCCCTGGAGGGACTGAGTTAGAATGTGGTGAAGATCCCATCCCTATCTTGTTTGTACAAAGGTGAAGCTTAGAAGAGCAGGAAGAGGGTTGAATTAGGACTCAGAAGAGCAGAATCCCAATCTTGGTTCTGTTCATGGCGGTTTTGTGATGTCTAACTGCTGTACATTTGCTTTCACATGTGTGAACTGATTCTGGCAAAAACTAGATGCTGGTGCTCATGAAGCGATTGTGAAGATGATGTGATATAAAATTACTCTGAGAATACACTAATCTAGATATGTAGACATACATATCTTAAGAGGGTCCCACATGACTCTACACAAAATGATGCCATGGGCAGTCACTCCACCTCCTCACTAGGCTGTCTTCTAGGGACTGTGCTCTTTGGTCAAATATTCTAGGAACTATTTCAGCTATATTCCGTTTCAGCTGTATTCGCTCTCTCTCCTCCTAGCATTTTGCCCATCACCCACACAATGAACTCTATTTATCCCCTTAAGGCTCATGCCCCAGTGATTTCCAACTCTCCACAGTAGCATAATGGATTATGAGTTGAGCTGTTAACCACAAGGTCAGCAGTTTGAATCTACCAGCCACTCTTTGGGAGAAAGATGAGGCTTTCTGCTCCTATAAAGACTTACAGCCTTGGAAACCCTACATAGGGTTGTGATGAGTTGGAACCTACTCAGCGGCACACAACCAACCACGACCACCATAGTGACCATTAGCCAGAACAGCAACCTCCTTCCTGCCATAATTGGAGAAGATATTCCTTCCACACCCTTTCAAAGATGCCATATCGAATTTTTTTAACATTAACCAATACTACCAAATGTGTTGTGTAGCTCAGAGGGAGGAGTCTAATCATAGAAATGCTAATCTAAAAAATTTTAATTGGACACAAAATGGTATCTCAAAGAGGGTGATGTTTGAGAAGAGAGAAAGCCAAATAAATATCTCAAATTCCTCCATATCTATACTACGTCTAAGTCTCCTGGTGGGACTTGTAACACAAATACCACAAGTGAGTGGCTTTAAAGAACAGAAATCTATTTCTTCTCCATCCTGGAGGCTAAAAGTCCAAATCAGGGTCTCAGCCTGTTGATGCCTTTCTTATAGGTAGTCCTAGGCATTCCTTGGCTCGTTGGTGATTCTCACAAAATATCTGTCTTTCCCTGTGTGCAAAAGTGTGTCTGCTCTTTTTATAACTCAGAAGTCATTAGATTTAAAACTCACACTACCTGGCTAATGGGTAATTAACATAAAAAAGAAAATCCTGTTCCCAAACATGGTCACATTCATAGGTGCAGGGGTTAAAATTACAACACATATTTTTCTGGAGGATCCAAATTAGTCCATCACAAGTGTTTTTGTCTACTCACGCTGATCCTGTAGCTATACAAGAGTCTTCAAAACGTTCTTGGAAAAAGTTTCCATTATGTTTTCATTCCATTTTTCCATGAACTTTTTCAACCCTCTTGTATTATTGGAGAATTTCACAAGTTACTTGAGCGTCACCACAGCAGATAGGCAGCTGGGAACTTTCTTCCCACAAATTCCCTTTGTGTCAGAGCAGTAATCTGAGAAAAATGTTTACTCAGTGGAGACAACATGGTTACAAATTCAGGAAGTTGCCTACCAATTTTTACACACATACACTGAGCTTCTTTCTCCTTCCCTTTTCTCCAGAGAACCAATCATATCTAGGACTAGAAGGCAAAATAAAGACCATCTCATTCAAATTTGATATTGAGTCCCAGTACAAATTAAAAGACTTGCCCAAAGTCATCTAGCTACTCAAAGGCAAAGAATTAGAGCAAAGCTCCTGTGATACAAGCACTGATTTGGGTGAATTAAGAAAACTACAATCATCATTTTGATAGTTAATATTCATTAACCACTTACTATAATATTCCCTGGCATCTGTAAGAGTCCATAAATCACGAAACTTTACCATTATTTTGTGAACCACTAAGAAAGAAAATGCTGCCAATTAAATTATGACGCATCATCAATTATAAGACATTATTTCAGAGATATTAAGATGTGAAACAAAACAAAACAAAAAAAATGAGTCTCACAATCAATGAAATATGGTCTGTCCCAGGGACTCTATGTCCTAATTGCATTTAATTCTCAAATTAAACTTCTGAGGCAGGTGCTATTATGTGCCTATTTTTCAGATGAGGAAAGAAATAAAGGCTCAAATTTTTCATAAGTGGCAGAGCCAAGAGTCAAATCCATGCTTGTTTTTCTCCAGAGTTTGAGCTCATAGCCACCCTGCCTCTCTGAGGGCTTACCTACAAGTAATAGAACCGAAAAAAGATCATGGGAACTAACTTTTATGTCTCAAAACTACTGCTTTTCCTAAAAACTACAGCAGTAACAACAAACTCCCTGATTTCTGTTCCACACCACACATGCAAGAAAGTAATTTCCTCTCTTGTGTCCTGGATGTATTTGGCAGTTCCCAGAGTACCGAACCTAATTTAAACTGACCATCTTTCTTCGTCTCCGCCTCCTCTTCCTCTTCCTTCTCCTCCATCTTTTTAATTTTTTATTGTGATTTATATAAAAAGTCACAGAGCGAGTTAGTTTTCCATTCAACAACTCGTGCACATTTTGTTTTGTTGCACGATCGCAGTCCCCACGGTGTTACGGTGTTACTTTTCCCACTTCTTCCCTGAGTTTACTTGTTTCCGTTCCTACTTCTTTCCTATCCTTTCCCGTTTTCTGAGCTTTATCCCTGAGCAAACACTGTCCTTTCGATCATGTAGAGTTGGTTGTTCTAATGAATGTGCACTACTTTGGTATTATTGTTCCCCTTGTAGGCCTGTCTATCATGTAGCTGAAAATTCAGCCACAAGAGTGATTTCAGTTCTAGACTTGAGCGGTGTCTGAGGACCATCGTCTTATAGGTTCTACTAGTCTCTATCAGACCACTAAGCCTGGTCTTTTCTTAGGATTTGACTCCACATTTTTCTCCCACTTTAACCAGGACCTCGGCCTGTGATCTCTTTCAAAGTGGTAAGCAGTGATAGCCGAGCACAATCTAGTTCTGATCTCAGGGTTATGGAGTCTGGATTTTGCATGGTCCATACAGGGTTTGTTGTAAGTGCCGTCAAGTCAGTTCCGACCCATAGCAACCCCGTACAGGGTTTCCAAGGAGCAACTGGTAAGCTTGAACCGTCAACCTTGTGGTTACAAACTGACTTGCAGTCCAGCGCATTAGCCTACAGTGCCACACCAGCTGCTCCTCCTCGGAAATCCTATACCAGACCGCTGTGGGTTGGAATCGACTCGACAGCACTAAACAACAACAACAACTCAACAACAACAATTTTGAGAACCTCTGGTAGCGTAGTGGTGTCGAGTTGGGCTGTGATTTTCAAGGTCAGCAGTACGAAACCACCAGAGGGGCTGTGAATGAAAGCTTACTTTACACTCTGGAGTCCTGGTGTGGTGCTGCGGGCTAATGCATCAGACTGCAAAGTCATTTTAACTGCAAAGTCAGTGGTTCAAGCTCACCAGCTGCTTGCTCCTTGGAAACCCTATACTGGGTCACTACGCGTCGGAATCGACTTGAGGGTACTTAACAACAACAACATACAGGGTTACCATGAGCAGAAACCAACCTGACGGCACTTAACAACAACAATTATTCTTTTGGATTGTTTCCTTGCAGGTTTCATTTTTTTCACTCTTCTTTGTTCCAGACATGATGTAATTGTGCCTGCTATCTTCTTTCAAAATAAGAAGCACAATATTCTAAGGATTAGTAAAATTTTCTGGGATTTGTTGTTGTTGTCAAGTCAACGCTGACTCATAGCCATCCTGTATAGGCTGTCCAAGGAGCAGCTTGAAGTCCAGTGCTTATCCTATAGTGCTGTGCCAGGAGTCTGGGATTTAGAGGTTCATTATCCATTGTGTTTAAATTCTTTTATTAAAAAAAAAAAATTTAATCAATTCTAGCCAAGCAGTAGATAGGTGTTTTAAAGGGACAACAACACTTGTAAGATAGGCTCACCATACAATGATCAACCATTCGAGGTCAAGAGGGCAGCATTTACCCAAGGGTCAAATTCAGAAGGGTTGGAAAGGAGGAGGAATGCAAACAGGAGAACTAGGGAGGAAGTGGGAGATGGGATGTTACATGGAGGGGACTGCAATCAGTGAATTGAAACAAAGCATATGATTGGTTCAATGTAAGACTGATGATCTGCTCTGTAAATATTCACTGAATTCACAATAAAAAGTTAAAAAAATTAATCAGTTTCTCATCTATTAAATGAAATTTAAAAATTGATACGTGTAAAAAATTGAAAAACAAAATCAGTCAGAATCTGACATTGTATTGGCATATATGCTACCATTGGGGCCACTGATGGTTCCGTGGTACACTTCAGCCAGTGTACCTCAGGTACTGCCGTCACCCATCCATTAAAGGTGACTTGTGTGTTGCTAAGATGCTTAACAGGTTTCAGTGGAGCTTCTCAACTGAGACAGACTAGGAAGAAAGACCTGGTGATCTGCTTATAAAAATCAGCCAATGAAAACCCTATGCATCAAAACAGTCCTAACTACAACTCACTGTGACGATGGCTCAGGACTGGCCAGTATTTCACCTATTCATACATGAGGTTGCCATGAGTCCGTTGCAGCTAACAACAGCAGCAAGATACTATTATTGAATCTTTTAGGTATCATTTATTGAATGTTTGCTATTTGCCATAACTCTAATCTCACTTAAAGTCATATACCTGAACAACTGGCGGAGCTCAAGGCCATCCTAAAATATCTACAAGACGCTGTGCATGTACAGTGGAGAGAGTGACTTGTTCTGAGATTTTAGAGAAGAAAATGTTGGATTCATGTCTTGAAGGATAATTAGGTGTTCAGTGTTAGAATGGCATGAGAAAGACAACTACACGTCCAATGACCACAGTATGAAAGTCTTTAAGAAAAGATTTCAGGAAACTAAAAGTAGAAATAGAAACTTTTCTTATGATGATGCCTCAGAAATATTTAAAACTCACAAAAACCTTTTACACAGATTGAGTTTTGTGGATGAAGGGTTAGTGTTTTATGAGGATTCTACCTTTTTATTCCATGAACTCAGTGTATCGATTACGTAGTTTAAATAGTAACCGTGAGGTGCAATACAATTGATTCATTTATATTCACATAAAGAAGAAGTGCCTTATCCTGCCCATACTTTCAGTGGCTTTCTAGGAAAAGCAGGTGTGTGTGTGTTTGTGTGTGTGTGTCTGTGTACTCACACACCTGCTCAGGAAACAAATATATCAGCAAGCCTAATGTAGTTTCTATCTGAACAGTCAAAAACTAGGATATCAGATTGTTTAGTTTAAAAAAAAAATAGTAATGATGCACTCTACCAAGCTCATCCGTTGCTAGTGGGAATGTAAAATGGCACAGCCACTGTGGAAAGGAGTCTTGTGGTTCCTTAAAAAGTGAAATATGGAATTACCATTGATGCTGTTGTTGAGTGTCATTGAGTCAATTCCAACTTATAGCAACCCTTAAGGGTTTCCTAGGAACTGCTGGTGGGTTTGAACTGCTGATTCTACAGTTCAGTTTGCAGTCCAGTGCTGAGTCTACAGTGCCAAGCCAGCAGGCTCATCAATCATAGTAATACCACAAAGAGCTGAAACAGGAAAAGGAACAAAAACAGAAACCTGTACTCCAGTGTTGTTGCAGCACGATACAAAATAGCAAAAAGATGGAAACAACCTATAGGGCCATCAGCAGATGAGTGCATGAAGGCACACTGCACATCCAAACAAGGGAATGTTCCTCAGCCCTAAAGAGAAATGAAGTTCTGATGCATGGCACACATGGATGAACCTTGAAAACGTCATTTTGAGTGAAATAAATCAGTCACCAAAGGACAACTATTGTATGATCCCGCCTACATGAAATAGGCAAACCCATAGAGAACAACATTTATTACCGGTTCCCCAGTGTGGGAGGGAGGGGATAGGAAGCTTCGGGGGCACTGAGTTTTATGTTGGTTGTTGTGGAATGGATTCTAAAGGGGTCGCAGTAATGGCGACACAACATAGTGCACATAACCAGTGTTGCTGAATCATATGTGTACAGAAGTATTGAATTGACAAATGTTTTGGTATATATAAACATTTTTACCGGAAGAAAACTTTTTTCGATGTTTAAAACATAAATAGATAAAACAAAAACGCTTTCCATTTGAGCATTTGCACAAAATGACTGAAAAATATATATATTAACTCATTTGCCTCAAACAGCAAAAAACCGGGGAAGGGTCAATTCTTGGCAAAGCAGCAGATTCTTGACTCTCCAACGGCAGTGGGGTGATTCTGCTTAAGCCCCATTCAGCCTGGCATCCCCAAGCTAAGATGAGTGGGGACTTCTCTAATGGCTGAGCCCAGGGTGGACACAGGGGATAAAGGACGAGGGTGGAGAGAGAAAGAGAAAAGGAATGAATGCACTCAAAGTGGACTTGGGACAGAGAGAATGTTGTTCACTGAGAAGCTGGCAGGTTAGCAATTCCTCCCTGGGTGGTACAAATAGTTAATGTGCTTGAGTTCTAACTACAAAGTTTAAGTCCACCCAGAGGTACCTCATGGAGTAAGGTGGCTCTGTATGATAAGCACTTGACTGGGAACCACAAGGTTGGTGGTTCAAGCCCACCAGCCACTCTTAAGGAGAAAGGTGAGGCTTTCTACTCCTGCAAAAATGTGCAGACTCAAAAACCCTATACAGGGTCACTATAAGTCAGAACCAACTCAACTGAACAACTGAACTGAAGAGAAATTTTAGAAGAAACACTTCTGAAATATATGGACATTAAAAATTCTTAGGAACTCAGTTGTCCTCTGACATATGTTTGAGTTGACATAAGTTGGAATTGGCTCTACTCTGATATACGCATTGGGGTTGCCACAAATTGATGTGTGTGAGTGTGTGTGTGTGTGTGTGTGTAAGGAAATGTGGACAACAAAGTTGCTGAAAAGCTGATGATGAATTCTGATAAGTAAGTCTCAATCTGCAGGCCCCTGCACACGTTGGTCCCGGAGAAAATAATCAGTTATTAGATTGAAATGTTGCATTAATAGTGTTATTTTTGGGATACTTGGCTTTATTTCAAACATATCATTCTTCTGTTCCACCACACAAATAATTTGTTTTTACTATCACTCATCTGTCAGTGTGACATACCGTGGTGGCTTGCATAATGTTGTGATGTTGAAAGCAATGCCACCGATATTTTAAATACCAGTAGGCTAACCCATGGTAGACAGGTTTCAGCTGACATTCCAAAGACAGGGTAAGAAAGAGAGACATCTATTTCTGAATATTTAGCCTTTGAACGCATGTGAAGAGCAGCAGAACATTGCCAGATATTGTTGTTGTTGTTAAATGCTATCGAGTCAATTCCGACTCATGTTGGCCCTGTATAGAGTTTCCAAGGAGTGACTGGTGAGTTTGAACTACCGACCTATGGTTCAACACAGCCTTAGGTCGAATGCTTATCCTACGGCACCACATTAGGACTCCTTGTTAGATATAGTGCCAGAAAATAAAAGTATTATGAATACCACCAATGTATTTTCAGATATTGTGCTAGAAGATGAGCCCTTCAGGTTAGAACTGCTTCCTCAAAGTAGAGTTAATAGTGGTGACACAAAGGGAATGAAGCTTTTGCAACCTTCATTTGCTAATGGGGCACAATGCAAAATGAGGAGAAAGAGCTGCAAATATCCATTAATAATCAGAACATGGAATGTACAAAGTATGAATCTAAGAAAATTGGAAGCTGTCAAAAATGAAATGGAACGCATAAAGATTAATATCCTAGGCATTAGTGAGCTGAAATGGACTGGTATTGGCCATTTT
>NW_006408578.1:8729840-8731412 GCF_000296735.1 Chrysochloris asiatica | reverse complement strand
GGGGGAAAGCTCAATATCATCAGCCAAAACAGGGTCAGGAGCTCATTTACCATAAATCCCTCATGTGCAAGCTCAGGTTGAAGCTGAAGAAAATTAAAACAAGTCCATGAGAGCCGAAATATGACCTTGCACATATCCAGGTGAATTTAGAGACCATGTCAAGAGCAGATTTGATGCATCGGACACTAGTGACCAAAGACCAGAAGAGGTGTGGAGTGGCACTGAGAACATTATACAGGAAGAAAGCAAAAGGTCCTTAAGACAAGAAAGGGGGGACTTGACGGCAGATTATAGAGAAGTGCGGTGCAGACCTCCTATAGCAATAACACAGAATACTGCATGAAGCAGGTTCAAGGGACCGTCCTAGAACTCTGAACTACAGATAAAGGAATATTTAGAAGGATCAAAGGCTTACCGCTAGTGAAATTGTTAGCAGAAGGAAGTAAAGTGGTGTTTTCTGATCTGCGACTGCCAGCAGGTGCTGGAGCAGGATCGGGATCAGAGGAGCACTCCCACCACAGAGGTCTGACCCATCCTTGGAGATACAGGTGTGAAGATTTTTTTCCTGTTCATTGGTCCCTCACTGTCTGCACACCTCCAATCTGGTGATGAGAGGGAGTGCCTGAACAAGTGGATGCCTTCCCTACCCACACCCCCACTCCCAAGGGTTCTACTACACTGAAGGAAGAAATCCAAGCTGCACTGGAGGCATTGGCAAAAAATAAATAAATAAATAAGGCACCAAAAATTGATATGATACAAATTGAAATATTTCAACAAACAGGTGTAGTACTGGAGACACTCACTCATAGATATCAAGGAATTTGGAAGAGCATTACCTGACAAACTCATAGGAAATCCACATTTTTTGCCCATTCCAACAAGAGGCTACCCAAAGGAATGCAGAAATCATTGAAAAATATGGTTAATATAATTTACAAGTAAAATTTTCCTGAAGATAATTCAAATAGATAAGGAACTGCCAGAAATTCAAGCTGAATTCAGAAGAGGACATGGAACTAGGGCTTTCATTGCTGACATCAGATGGATCTTGGCCTAAAGTAGAGAAGACCTGAAAGATATTTATTTGTGCTTTATTGACTATGCAAAGGTTTTCAACTGTGTGGATCATGACAAGCTATAGATACCATTGTGAAAATGGGTATTTCAGAACACTTGATTGTATTCTGAACCTATACATATACCAAGAGGCATTCACTGAAATAGAACAAGGGGATAGTGAATGGTTTAAAAGAAGTAAAGGTGTGTACCAGGGCTGTATCCTTTCACCATACTTATTCAATCTGTATGCTAAGTAAATAATCTAAGAAACTGGATTGTATGAAAAAAGGAACTTAGTATCAAGATTGATGGAAGACGCATTGTAACATATAATATGCAGATGATATAACCTTGCTTACTGGAAGGGAAGAGGACTTAAAATACTAACTGTTGAAGATCAAAGATGACAGCCTTCAGTATGGATTGCACCTCAATATAAAGAAAACAAAAATCCTCACCACTAGACCAATAAATAACATATAAATGGAGAGAAGATTGAAGTTATCAAAG
>NW_006408578.1:8714538-8728580 GCF_000296735.1 Chrysochloris asiatica | reverse complement strand
TGATGCATTTGAATTATGGCGTTGGTGAGAAATATTGAAAATACCATGGACTAACAGAAGAACAAACACATCTCTGCTGGAAGAAGTACAGGCAGAATGCTCCTTGGAAACCAAGATGGCGAAACTTCATCATTCATACTTAAGACATATTATCAGGAGGGACCAGTTCCTAGAGAAGGACATTAAGCTTGGTAAAGCAGCAGGTGAGTGAAAAAGAGGAAAACTGCCAATGATATGGGTTGGCATGGTGGCTGCAGCAATGGGCTCAAGTATAACAACAATGGTGAGGATGGTGCAGGACTGGGTAGGGTTTTGTTCTGTTGTGCATAGGGTCAGAACTGACTTGAAGGCACCTAATAACAACAACCTAACAAGAAAGGCGCTCTGGTAGCGTAGTGGTTACGATTCAGGCTGCAAACCGCTAGGTCAGCAGTTTGAAACTACCAGCTGTTCCGTGGGAGAAAGAGGAGGCTTTCTGCTCCCGTAAAGATTAACAACCTCGGAAATCCTGTACAGGGTCACTATTAGTAGAAACCGACTCGACGGCGGCACATAACAACAACAACAAGTTCACATCTATTCTACTGTAATTAAATTGCTACCCTCCACATGCATATTTTTTGTTAATTGGGCCTGCATTCTCAGATACCTCAGAATATTTGTTAGAATATTGCTTATTCATCTACTTTGATTATCACAATGATAGCTCAGTGAAGCCAGGACGTCAACAGATACATCTCAAGTATAAAGCAAATGAGAAGGGTGGAGTTTGCAAATGGAAATAAGTAAACCCATTAGTCAAAAGCAGAGAAAAAGCACTAGTTCATGTGAAAGGATTTTTTCTTAATGGAAGGATATCATGAAACTGAAAATTTAAAATTGAATTAATTGTCATGAAATAAGATAGTATCTTTGCTAAGGGAGCACCAATCCAGAAGTTGATTTCAATCCCTTGGTCATGTAACCATATATAATATCTTGAATTCTTTTCAGTACAACCTTTTATTTATCTTGTCATAGTTGGTATGTGCATTTCTTCACCAAGATGTATAGATGGATGGATGGATGGATGGATAGATGGATGGGTGGATGGACAGACAGATGGATGGATGGATAGGTAGACAGATAAATGCTGTTATTAGGTGTCATCGAATCAGTTCCAACTCATAGCAACCCTATGTACAACAGAATGAAACACTGCCTATTCCTGGGCCATCCTCACAACTGTTGTTACAATCCATCTCGTTAAAGAGCTTCCTCTTTTTTGGTGACTCACCACTTTACCAAATATGATGTCCTGATCTAGGGACCGGTCCTTCCTAACAACGTGTCCAACGTACAAGAGATGAAGTATCACCATTCTGGATTTTAAGGACCATTCTATCTGTACTTCTTCCAACACAGATTTGTTTGTTCTTTTGGCAGTCCATGGTAGTTTCAATATTCTTTACCAACACTACAATTCAAATGCATCAATTCTTCTACTTGAAATACTTATTGATATAGATCAAAGACTAGAGCTGCCAGTATGGATTGCACTTCAATGTAAAGAAAATGACAAATTTCACAACTGGACCAATAAATACCGTCATGATAACCAGTGAAAATATTAAAGTTGTCAAAGACTTCATTTTGTTTAGATCCACAATCTTCGTGGAAGCAGCAGTCAAAACATCAAATGCATTAGGCAAACCTACTGCACAAGATCTCTTGAAAGTGTTCAGGGGCAAAAATGTCACTTTGAGGACTAAAGTGCACCCGACCCAAGTATTTTCAATCATTTCATATACATGTGAAAGTTGGATAATGAATTAGGAGGACTGTAGAAAAACCAATGCATTTGTAGATGATAGCTAGATAGATAGCTAGATATAGGGATAGGTAGATAAATAGATAGATAGATGGACTCCTGATATGATGCTGTAGAATACGCTCTGGATTGCAAACTACAAGGTCTGTGGTTCAAATCCACCAGCTGCTCCTTGGAAACCCTATGTAGGGTCATTATGAGTGGGAACTGACTAGACAGCACTTAACAGACAGATGTCATTGAATTAACTCCAATGCATGTACAAAAGAACAAAACCTTGTGTCGACCTGCATCATCCTCACCATCACTGGGATTTGGGGCCCATCAATGCAGTCTTTGTGTGAACCCATGTCTCCCTGGCCCTTACTGACCCTCTAGTTACCAATATGATATCCTCCTCCAGCAATGAATCCCCCCTAAAGGATTTCTCCAAAGCAATAAGGTTCGCACTGGCTAATTTTCAGATGTAGATCATCAGGCCTTTTGTCCTATTCTGTCTTAGTCTAAAAAAGTGCTGCTGAAACCTGTCCACCATGGGTAATTCTGCCGGCATTTGAAATACCAGTAGTTTACCTTCCAGCATCATGTGAGCCACCACAGTATGACAAACTGACAGACATGGTGAAATTTGTATGTCTATAAACTATGTAGTGTAGAGACAGTGTCTTCTCTTACACAGTTGATAAAATACTCTGGAAACTCATTCACTCAGGTTCTGAACTTAAATCTGAACTCGTGTGCTTTGAGGATTTTATGTTCCTATTGAGAATTGTTATTGCCACTTTGACCCACAAGGACCACGTGAGAACAGCTGCCAGCAGAAGATGCTGTGATGAGCAGACACTCCTCACTCAGTCTGCTTCAGTCATTTCCTTTGTCCACAGCATTCTAAAGAGGACCATCCTCCCAGAATTCCTGATGCAGAAACTGCTAAATCAAGACAGTCAAGTCGTAAAAAGTTGCATGGGTAACTTCTGTTTTGTTTTCTAGTCTTGTCTGTCTGCTGAAGTGCAGCATTAAAAAACATTTAGTCCCTGACTATCTAACCGTAGGCCGTGAACCCCAGACTAGTGCAGCTCTCCTCTAGGATCCAGATTGTTTTCCCAGGAATTTCTGAATCAGGAGGCCCAGGGAAGAAGAGAAAGTTGTGTGTGCGTGCATTCACAGGCACACAAATACAAAATCCACCCTCCACTGAGGCACACAGCCTGCCGCACAGTGGTAACCAAGAGACACCAGACTGCCCCTAAAGCAGATGCAAGTTTTCCGGGCTCCAGTTCAGCTGGGAATGCGCACTGCAGAGCAAAAATAAATCACACCGAACTTGCTGTCATCTCTCTATCTTCCTGCGAAACCCTCTGACACCACTGCCTGACTGGCTGGAGCTGCTGTAGTTTTTAAATGAAGGCTGGAGACTGGCAGCAGCAGCACTGCCTAATTTTTAGCGAATACCTTTGTGGGTTCTGCGTTCGCATCTGGCCAGTGCCATCATGCTGGGTCTGATTAGAATAGGTTACTGCTCTTTCCTAAGCAGGAAGCTGGAGTTCTAACCAACAGCCTAACTGGAGCCTTGTTCCAAACACAACAGCACATCACAGCCAGAGAAGGGTCTGCGGTGTGGGACTTCTCCCAAGGCATAAAAAAAAGAGAGAGAGAGAGAGAGAGAGAAATGTGTTAACTGTGCTAACAGTGCCAAGTAATATGCTTCGTTAAAAATTTAATCACCTACAAGTGCAAAACAAGTGCAAAGCAATCATGTTGTAATTAGCACAGCAATTAACACCTCCCTTTTCGATAGCGCATGCATCCCAGGAAGTGCAGGATTGCAAGTGTTTATGCTGCTGACAGCCTCGATTCCTATAGAGAGGGAAAAATTGCTTAAATAGAATTTTTTGGGTTTTGGCATTGGAGCTACAATGTGTTCATGAAACCTCCGAACCAGCTGCCATGTTGGTTTTGTGTGAACGTTGTTCTGCTATGTCGTTTCAGTAACGTGTTAGTGTTCTCTAAAGCTTGTCTCTAGCATCACTTTCCCCTTTTCAAACATTAAAATACAACTAAATCCGTATGGGAACCAAATTTGCCATGCATGTCAACACAATTTGCATGCTAAATGGTGCTTCCTACAGATAAAGAATTATGTTCCTTGATTCTTTATCAGCAACAATATACTCAATGCCAGGATAAATGTTTCTTGGGGAAATGGTCTGAGAAGTATTCATTTTATCATGTGGAAAACCTTAGGTCTCCTTTATGCCACCAAGGCTGGTCATTGATGCAAAGATCCACTTAGAGGGTAAGTACCAAGTTTTCAAGAAGTGAGACAAAGAAGGAAGGTGGGCAGTTTCTCCCTATGCCCACCATATCAAATAACAGGTCCAAATCAAATAACTGGCCTAAAAAGTGACACCAGAATTATCTGCCATTACCTGTGAAGTACCTGTTACTAGCTTTGTTGTTGTTGTTGGGTACCACTGAGTTGGTTCTGTCTCAGAGCGTTTCTGTGCACAACAGAACAAAACACTGCCCGGTCCTGCACCATAGTCACAATTGTTATGATTGATATACTGCCGCTGCCACTGTAGCAATCCATCTCATTGGGGTCTTTCTCTTTTTTTGCCAACCCTCCAGTATACCATTCATGATGTCCTCCAAGGACCCCGTGGAGCACAGTTCTACTGTGGCGCACATGGGACCACCAATGAGTCAGAGTCAACTCAAGGGTGATTGGAACCTGATTTACAGGTGCCCCGCTGTCTTCCAACATTTACATGACATGTGAGAAAAACAGCCAGGCAGATAGAGCAAGTCATCTTCAATCCACCACTGGAGAAAGAGAGTTGCAATACCTTTTAACTCTCCAACTGATCTATATTCCCAGAGAGATCAAGGTAGGTTAGAGGTTTGCAGTCTCAGAAATATTAAAAAATCCAAATTCAGTTTCCCTTCAGCTCAACTCTGATTCCTGGTAACCTCATGTCTGTTAGAGTAGACAGGGTTTTCAATGGTTGATTTTTTTTTTTTTTTTAAGTAGATCACCAGGACTTTCATCCAAGTCACCAGCCAAGCATATTAATAGTTTGCACCACTCAGGAACTACTCTGAGATGTTATTGTTGTTGTTGTTGTTGTTGTTGTTGTTGTTGTTGTTGTCTCGAGTCAGTCTAACTAAAATAGGGTTTTCAAGGAGTGGCTGGTGAGTTTGAACTGCTGACCTTGCAGTTCAACTTACTAAAAATTCATCCAACATCCTTGGCAGGGTAGAAATGACTCATCATGGAAATGGAAGCTAACTAGTGACTCTAAAACTTCAAATGTGTTTGAGAGGAGTTCTATGGAACACTCAGGGATTTGAGAATTTAGGGAACAGCATGAAAAGTAGATTCAACCTTCCGGATGAATCTGTCTTACTCTAATCAGTCATTGCTAATAGAACTAAGGAGCAGAGGAAACACTAAAGTAAGATGCTTGAGGAGTAGATAAGCAGTTGCCTACGCCTCCCATTTCTAGAACTGACTTTGTACCAACACTGCTAAGAGTCTTAAGAACTGGCTAACATCTGACATTTTGCAGAGTCCATAGAAAAAGCAGATATTCTGAGCAGCTATTCCCTTTCCTGGTTTGCCATTTCCCTTTCCCAGCAATTCTTTTGTTGAGGCTCTGAAGCCCAGCCCTGCAAGCTGAGAGAAGAAAGAGACCTCAGCAAGAGTGAAGACACACTTTCTAAGTGGGGCAAACTGTAATAGAAAATTCACACTGGAAAGCTCAGTGGGAAGTAAAATGAAACCCCTGTCTCACATACAAAGAGGACAAATGTCCTATTATGCTAAAAAGCCTTAAATTAAGTGTGTAGAGCTCGTTGGAATAGACATTCCTAGAGTCATTGTTTGTATTCATTCTTACAAAAATACATCTTTTAAAACCGACGTTCTTTCAATACTGTCATCATTTGTAAAGCTGGCTGAAAGTGTCTACTGTATTATAGCCGTAATCCAAAGACCCAGATGATATATTCCTGTATTGTATCTATTTCTAGTAAATATTTTGTGTCTGTGGCTCAATTTGTACTTTCTCTTTCATCAGGAAGACTTAAATTCCAGAACGGTTAAAAACAAACTCATTATGTAACTTTAGTAATCTTAGCACCTTACATACCTGCTATTCATTCATCCATTCGTTTAACAAAGAGTATTTACTATGCTCTAGGCCTTGGTCTAGGATTAGGCACTTTTCCATATAAAAATAAACTAACAATAACAGCAAAAGATAAGGACCTAAGGCTGTTGAGTTCCATGAGGACAAAAGCAAGCACTATTTTGTTCACAGTTATATCCCCAGTGTCTCACACACTGAATTAGTTAAATAAATGAGTGAATGAATGAATGGATCCATCTACCCAGCCCTAAGCTTACAATCTAGTAGAATGCATTATATAAATACCTCTTATTTGTTGTTGTTGCGAACTGCTGTCGAGTCATATGGAAGTGCCGACCCATAGCGACCCTGTGTAGGGTTTCCAAGGAGCAGCTGGTGAGCTTGAACTACCAACCTTGCAGTTCAAACAACTTTGCAATCTGACGCATTAGCCCACAGTGCCACAGCAGGACTCCAATAACTCTTATGGTGGTGGTGGTGATGTACCGTGGAATCAGTTCTGACTCATAACAACCCTGTATAGGGTTTCCGAGGCTATAAATCTTTACAGGAGTAGAAAGCATCATCTTTCTCCTGAGGAACCGCTAGTAGTTCCGAACAACTGACCTTAAGGTTAGCAGCCCTATTCATAATCACTATGCTACCAGAGCTCCTTAATACCTCTTTAAAGCGTCTAAATGTATGAGCACTTACAAGAGAGGCCTATGAAGTACTAAGGGAGGGTGGTGAGAATACTTGAATTTCGAGTAGTGGGGTTAGAAGAGGAAGTAAAGCAGATAGAGTAATAAGTATTTCAGTGTGGCAGGAATATGGTGTCCCCAATGGGAACCATGGAGTAAGATCCAACAACCACAAGGTTGGCATTGCAAACCCACCAGCTGTTCCTCAGAACCGACTCAACGTCACTGAACCACAACAGTGTTGGAAAGGTAGGTGGAGAACAAATCTCAGAGCCTTGAATGCCTGCCAAAGGAAATTAAGTTCAGAAAGAGAAGCCAGTAAAGGGAGATTAATCTGGCCACAAAGTGGAAAATCGATTAGACTGGAAATACACTGGAGGCAGAAGAACCGATTAGGGAGTTGTAGAATCTTGCGGGCAAGAATTAGAGTTCACCTAACCTGGTTCGGGGCCATGTGAGTGGCAGTGTTAGCTGCCTTCAAGCTGGCTCCAGCTCGTGGTGACCCTACGTAGCTCACGTAGAACAAAACGAAGTGGCATCCAGTCCTGCATCATCCTCAAAGTGGTTGGTTTGCTCAAGTCCAATTTATAGCCACTATGAATTTTGAGCGCCTTTCAATCTAAGAGGCTCATCTTCCAGTACTCTATGGGGAATCATCTGTTGTGATTCATAGGGCTTTCATTGGCTAACTTTCAGAAATACATCACTGGGACTTTCTTCTCTTTGAGTCTGTCTTACTCTGGAAGCTCTGCTGAAACCTGTCTACCATGGGCAATACTCAAGCTACCACAGGACGACAAACTGACAGAACAAGCTGCCACGTGTAAATGTAGAAAATGGTGACTTGCTAGAAGGAACTGACAGTAACAGCTGTGCAAGTAGACCAAAGGAAAAGACTAGCACCACTCTGAGGTGTCAATGCTCGGTGGCTAGGAAGGCAATGGTGCCATTCGCAGACATCGGGAACACAAAAACAGGAGAGTTTGAGGTGATAAGATAAAGCTTTGGGTTTTAGGCACACTACATTTGAAGAGCTGGCTGAACATTTGATGGCATATGAAAGCACTTAGAAATGTCAAACTGAAACTCAAGAAAGGAGTCAGTGCAAGAGGAGTTTAAAAAAAACAATCATATGTTTATATTTTTGGAGTCAGTCATGAGGCTAAAGTCATGGAATTGAAGGACAAAAGAAAAGTGGGAGTGGGGTAGAACCTTGAAGACTAGCCAAACATGGGAGGAAAAAGGGAAGCAAGTGGAAGAAGAGGATAATCAGGGCCTGAAAGCCAAGGAAAGGAGAATTTCCAAAAACGTGTGGTGTCGACTACCCACAGAAGCCTTCTACAGTTCAAGTCGAGGCTTGAATTTTTTTCTGCAGATCTTTCTGCTTGAGAAATGCTGGGCGTGTTCTTCCCTTTTGGTTTTCTAACTCCAGGTCTTTGCACATTTCATTATAATATTTAACTTTGTCTTTTTGAGCTGCCCTCTGAAAGTTTCTGTTCAGCTCTTTCACTTTATCGTTTCTTCCAGTCTTTTTTTGCTTCTCTACATTCAAGAGCAAGTTTCAGAGTCTATTCTGACATTCACTTTGGTGTTTTCCTTTTTTCCTGTCTTTTTGGTGACCTTCGGTTTTCTTCCTGTATGTCCTTGATGTCATCCCACAATTATTTTTGTCTTCAGTCATTAGTATTTAATGAGCAAATCTGGTCTTGCGATGGTCTTTAAATCCAGGCAGGATATATTCAAGATCGTAGATTGGCTCTCATTGAGTTGTTCCATTTCCTTCAGCTTCAGCCTGAACATGTTCATGAGCAATTGACAGTCTGTTCCATAGTTGGTCCCTGACCTTGTTTTGGCTTTTCCCTTTTCTCTTTCCACAGATGTAGCCAATTTCATTCCTGTGTATTCCATCTGGTGAGATGCAAGTATATGGTCACCTTTTATGCTGTTTAGCAAAAGGTATTTACATTATCATTATTCATTAAGTCACTTTGTTGTTGTTGTTGTTATTGTTATGTGCCGTGGAGTCGGTTCCGATTAATAGCGACCCAGTACAGGGTGTCCGAGGCTGTAAATCTTTACAGGAGCAGAAAGCCTCATCTTTCTCCCGTGGAACAGCTGGTAGTTTCAAACTGCTGACCTTGAGATTCGCAGCCCGACTCGTAACCACTATGCTACCAGAGCTCCTCATTAAGTCACTGGTCTTGGCAAAACTCTATCATGTGCTCTCTGGCATCATTTCTGTCACCAAGGCCACATTAGTGATCCTTCCTCTTTGTTTTCAACTTCTGCATTTCAATCACCAGTATTATCAAGTGAACCCTAAATGCATTAAAACCTAAAGAAATCCACAAGACACATCAAACTCAAACTTCAAGAAATGAAAGACAAATAAAAATTTTTGAAAGCAACAAAAGAAAAGACACCTCGCCTATAGAAGACAAATATTCAAATTATAACAGATTTCACATCAGAAACCATGGAAACCAGAGGGAAGTTCTCTAAGCAGAAAGTAAATAATTATCAGAAATGAAAAAAGAATTCAATAAGCAAAAATATGAGTAAATGCAATAGACTTTCCCTTCTTGAGTGTTCTAAATTATATTAGATGGTTCAAACAAAATTTTTAGCACTGTCTGATATAGTACTGGAAATATTACAGACAATTCTATTGTAAAGGAAACAGATATAAAAAGAGGGACTCCTGGTCTGGCACTGTAGGATCAACACTGGACTGCAAACCAGAAGGTCAGCAATTCAAACCCACCAAGGGCTTCTTGGAACCCCTCTACAGGGTCGTTATGAGTTGGAACCAACTCGATGGCACTTAGCAACAACAAGGTTCAATACTTCATTCAAACTGAAAAATGATGACCCCAGTACACTGCAATGTTATATATATATAATGTAGTAACTGGAGCAACCACTATAAAGATTATCTAAAGACATCATTCAAAACCAATATATACACATCAAAAGAGATTCTTTAGAGTGGTCTACACAAAAATAAATGAAATATAGAATAAACAAACATTTTTTAAACAAAAATTGCAGATCTGAGTCCTAATATACCAGCAATTACATTAAATGTAAATGGTCTGAATATGCTAATTAAAAATTTAGATTGCCAGTGTAGATTTCAAAACATAACCCAACTTTATACTGTCTACAAGAAACTCACTTTAAATTTAGCAATATAGGCAAGTTGAAAGTAAAAGAATGAATTGAAATATATAACGCACACAATAATCAAAAGCATTCAGGAGTGATAATACTGATATTGTTGTTGTTATTGTTAGGAGCCATCAAGCCGATTTTGACTCATATAGAGTATAGGGTTCCTGAGGCAGGTTTGAACCACAGACTTTGTGGTTCACAGTCCAGTGCTTATCCTATAGTGCTACACCAAGAGCCTAATACTAATATTGTTGTTATTAAGTGCCATCGAGTCTGTTCCAACCCATAGCAACCCTGTATAGGGTTTTCAAGGAGCAACTGGTGAGCTTAAACTGCCAACCTTTCAGTTCAAATGGCTTTGCAGTCTGGCGCATTAGCCCACAGTGCCACACCAGGACTCCACTGATATTAGATAAACTTAATTTTCCAGCAATGAAAATTACTATAGACTTGTTGTTGTTGGTAAGTGCCATCGAGTTGGTTCCAACTCAAAACAACCCTGACTAGGGTTTCCAAGGAGTGTGTGTCTGGTGGGTTTGAACTACCAACCTTTTGATTTGCTGTCCAGTGCTTATCCTACAGTGCCGCTCCAGGACTCCTATAACTTGTTGTTGTTGTTGTGAAGTGCTGTCGAGTCGATCCCCATCCATAGCGACCCTGCATAGGGTTTCCGAGGAGCAGATGGTGAGCTTGAACCGCTGATCTTGCAGTTCAAATGACTTTGCAGTCTGGCGCATTAACCTACAGAGCCACACCAGGACTTAGAGGGCCGTTATATAGTGAAGAATGGGTCCGTCACTAAGAAGAAATAGCATTCCTAAATGTGTATGCATTAAATAATAGGGCTACAAAAACATAGAAAGAAACCTAATAAAATTGAAAAAAGAAGTAGACAAATCCAGTATACTGGATATTTCAATGCTTCTCTCTTAACGACTGATGGAGCAACTACACAAAAGATCAGTAAGGATGGTGCCTTAGTTTGGTAACTCTAGAACATGGGTGGGAAGTACCCGCAAAATCATTTGGTCTGGCCCTGCCAAGGCAACCAGAGTTCCAGCCATCACATTAGGAGAGAGTTAATTAAATGTTTGACCAAATATAACAGGCTGATTTTTAAGCTGATAATTGTGTGACCCGCGAATGATGTTATAAATTTGGGTAGAAAAAGGTTCTGCACCCTTGCTCTAGATAATCAAATATATATAAAGAATATATATACAAATACACATAGAGAGAGATTTACTTCAAGGAAATGGCTCAGGCAATTCTGAGGGCTAACAAGTCCCAAATCCCTGGGTCAGACAGCAGGCTGAAGTCTTCTACTGACTCACATAGTTGCAAGGGCTTTAAAAAAAACACAAAATCAGCAGATCAGGCAGTAGGCGAAGGTTCCTCTAGTTATACAGGCTAATGAACCCAAAATCTGCATGTCAGGTGGTAGGCTCAAAGCTCCTACTGACTCACATCCCAAGAGCCAAAGATCAGAAGATGCGAAGTACTCAGACTTGAGGGAAAGAAAGGCTTTGTCAGAAGATCTATTTATATTCTGGAGACAGGCCCCACCCTCAAGAAAACGCCCCTTTCAGTTGGCTGAAAACTCACATCAAATCACGAAGTGGAAGGTGCTCACTGAGTGTCTGCCAACCTGCCGAGAATCCTAACCTAGCCACATTCACACATAGTATTAACAACCCCAGATATGAAAGCACTCAATAACCCCATTAGACAACAGGCACTCATCAACATTTACAGCAAACCCAACTCAACAACAGCAAAACCAATACCCTTTTTAATCCTCCATGCACTATAAACCATATCTTGAGCTATAAGACAAACTTCAACAATTTTAAAAGAGATAGAATCATAAGACTGTGTTCTCCAGCAGCTATGGAATCAAACTGGAAATCAAAAGCAGGAAAATCTATATCCACTTGGAAGCTAAGCAACATATTTCTAAATAATCCATGGATCAAAGAGGAAGTTTCTAGGGAAATCAAAAAATACAGTGAACGAAATGAAAATTTAGAGAAAGCATCAAAATGCACTTAAATCAGAACTGAGAAAAAGTTTTTATAGTACAAAATGCATATTTTAGAAGCAAGAACAGTCTCAAATCAATAAGTAAAGCTCCCACCTCAAAAACCCAAAAACGACAAACAAAACAAACCCAAGGCAAATGGAAGAAAGGAAATAAAAATGATAAGAAGTCAGTGAAATTTAAAACAGGAAAATAGAGAAAATTAATGAGGCGTGGAGTTAATTCTTTGAAATGATCAATAAAAATAACAAACCTCCAGCAAGACTGATAAAAAGAGAGAAGATATGCACGCACACACACAAAAAGAATATCACTGGAGAACCTGTGGATGTCAGAAGGATGGTAAGAGATTATTATGAACACCTCTATACATATAAATGTAACATCATAGATGAAACATCAATTTTTCAAAAGTACGAACCACCACAACTCACCCAATATGAAACAGATCATTGGAATCATTTTACAAATATTAAGGATATTAAATTTATAAATCTGAAATTCCTGAAAAACAAATATCCCCACCTGGATCACTTTGCAGATAGATGCATTCTTCTCAATTTTCAAAGAAGAATGAACACCAATTCTATACAATCTCCCAGAAAATAAAGAGAAGGTAGCACTTTTCATTTCTTTTTATTTGATATTACCCTGACACCAGCACAAGACAAAGACAGCATAAACAATAAAAACTACATGCAAATAAAAATCATTGATATAAATACAAAAATCCTTAAATATTAACAAAGAATTCAGCATGATATAAAACAAATTATACACCATAACTAAGTGGGTTTCATCTCAATGATGCAAAGCTAGATCGATATTTGAAATGCAATCAATGAAACCCATCATTAATAATCTAAAAAAGAATATTCAATTATATAAATTGAGACAAAAAAAACTTTTACAAAATTATGATTAAAAAAAAATTTCTCAAAAAAAACTTTTACAAAATTATGATTAAAAAAAAATTTCTCAAGATAATAGGAATAAAGTAGAACTTCCTCAACTTGATAAAGAGTAACTATAAAATTCTACAGTTAACATGATACTTAATGGTGAAATACTAAGTTATGCTTTGTGACAATAAGCCAGTCAGTCCCATGATATGACATACTGTGTGGTTTTCATTTTGTCAACATGATAGAACTGGAGAGCACATTAGTGGTTTGCCAGGGGTTGAGAAGTGAGTGAGGGCGGGCAGGAGATAGTCATAATGCTGGGGATCCCAGTGGTAATGGCAACATTCTCTCTCTTGATCGTATTCATGTCAATATCCTGGTTGTGATATTGTGTTATCATTTTGCAAGATGTTACCATTCAGGGAAATAGGGTAAAGCGTACATGGAATTGCTACCTTCCTTCCTACAACCACATGTGAATATACCATTATCCCAAAATCTTCAATAGTTTTGTTAGATGCTGTTGAATTCATTCCAACTCATAATGACTCTGTGTGCCAGAGTCGAACTGTCCCGTAGGATTTTCTTGGCTGTAATCTTTACAGGAGCAAATCACTAGGTCTTTCTCCCACAGAGCCTCTGAGTAGGTTTGAACTGTCAACCTTTCAGTTAGCAGATGAGTGTTTAACCTTATGTGCCACCAGGGCTCCTTTTTATCTCATAATAAAAGGTTTAATTAAAAAGAACATCAGAACTGTGGCTGATAGACAATAAGGAGAATATACGAATGCTTGCTGAGTAAAATAAACTATTACTCTGGTAGCATAGTGGTTACGAGTCAGGCTGCTAATCTCACGGACAGCAGTTTGAAACTACCACCTGTTACTTTCTGCTCCCATAAAGATTTACAGCCTCGGAAACTCTGTACAGGGTCGCTATGAGTCGTAACCGATTCCACGGCGCATAACTAAAATCCATTAGAAGTCTTGTGCTATTTATATAAGGACAGGATTAAAATGAAAACACCCTTAAAGGGTTAATTTGTCAAAGCTTTGTTATGAAGGTGAGTGATGGTAATTATTTAAATGACACATATATAATTTGATTTTGTTGCTATTTATGGTTCCCTAGTGGTGTTGATGGTAGTATTATTGGAGAAGAAAGCAGAAATTTATGGGAGCAGAAAGCCCCATCTGTCTCCCATAGAATGGCTGGTAGTTTTGAACTGCTGACCGTGAGGTTAGCAGTCCGACTCATAACCACTACACTACCAGAGCT
>NW_006408578.1:8640634-8713986 GCF_000296735.1 Chrysochloris asiatica | reverse complement strand
AAAAAGGTCTTGTGCAGCAGATTTGCCTAATGCGATACATCTGCTGCTTCCATGAGTGCTGCTTCCATGAGTGTTGATGGTTGATCCAAGAAGAATGATGTCCTTGACAACTTCAATCTTTTCTCCTTTGATAAGAATATTGTTCATTGGTCCAGTGGTGAGGATTTTTGTTTTCTTTACATTGAGATGCAATCCATACCTAAGGCTGTGCTCTTTGATCTTCATCAGAAAGTATTTTAAGTCCTCTTCACTTTCAGCAAGCAAGGCTGTATCATCTGCGTATCGCAGGTTGTTAATGAGTCTTCCTCCAATTAATAGATTTTAGAATGGAAATTCATCTCCCCTAAAGACTTGACAGCACTTAATAACAACAACAAATGTTTATTAGGATAAGCACCAGGTGACAAGGTGAGTTTCAACTGCAAAATCAGTGGTTCAAACTCCCCAGCCATGCCTTAGAAGCCCTATACAGGATGGCTATGAGTCAATACTGACTCGATGACACTTAACAACAACAACAACGTTTACTAAGGGTTCCTAGTGTGGCGCTATTGGATCAGCACTAGACTGTGAACCACAAGATAGTCAGTTCAAAACCCACCAGCTGCTCCTCAGAAACCCTATACAGGGTTGCTATGAGTCAGAACTGACTAGACAGCACTTCACAACAACATTTATTAAAGAATCCCACTGGCACAGTAATTCAGGTGTTCAACTGCTGACCAAAAAGCCTACTGGGATTTGAACCCGTCAGCCACTCCACAGGAGAAAAATGTGGCAGTCTGCTTCCATGAAGATTGACAGCTTTGGAAACCATTTTGGAGCATTTCTATTCCGTCCTATAAAGGAGCTCTGGTAGCGTAGTGGTTACGAATCGGGCTGCAAACCGCAAGGTCAGCAGTTCGAAACTACCAGCTGCTCTGCGGGAGAAAGATGAGGCATTCTGCTCCCGTAAAGACTAACAGCCTCGAAAACCCTGTGCAGGGTCACTATGAGTCGGAACCGACTCCATGGCACACAACAACAACTCTACCCTATGGGTCACTCTGAGCCAGAACGGACTCAACAGCACTGTGTTTTAGTGCTTACTCGCTAGGTTTCTAGATGTGGTTGAAATAACAACACAACCAGGAATCAAGATTACAGTACATTTTTGAAATAATAAAATGAGGATTCAAATATGTTCCAGAAATTAATAAGAGATACAGATCCACCAAGAAATGTGCCTGCTACAGAAGGAAGGCTTAACCAAAGAAATCTCATTTTCTTTCTGGTCCATCCAAAACGAAAAATGTTAAACAATCATCCCAGGGATGCAAATACTTTTGTAAGCTGCCTCACAGAGAAAGGGTTCTACACTTTTGATAGGTTTCTTGAGGATGCTAGCAGGGAATGTGTCTGAGACATTAGCTGTAGGACAACACCTCTACTGTCTCTGCCATCTTGTGCCCTTTAGATCCAACTGCTGTTCCTACTAAACACAATGCACATGGAAATCAAGATAAACAAGGGAGAGGCTGGAGTTTTCCTGCAAAAACTTTTGCATGCTCAGCACTGGATTTAAGATAGATGAATCTTTCTCAAACACTAAGGTATCACAGGGAGTCCTGGTGTGCCACTGAGGGTTAATGTATTGGACTGCAAGGTCAGTTTGAACTGCAAGGTCAGCGCTTCAAGCTCACCAACCACTCCTTGGAAACCCTATACAGGATCTCTATGAGTCAGGTCAACTCGATGGCACTTAACAACAAAGGTATTACAGAGTCTTGGTGTGGTACTGTAGGATAAGCACTCGACCTCAAGGTTAAGTTTCAACTGCAATGTCAGTGATTCAAACTCACCAGCTGTTCCTCAGAAACACTATACAGGTTCACTATGTCTCAGAACCAAGTCGACGCACTTAACAACAACAACAAGGTATTACAGGGAGTCCTGGACTGCTAACTACAAAGTCAGTGCTTCAAACCCACCAATCATTCCTCAAAAAACCTATACAGGGTCGCTATGAATCAGAACCAACTCGAAGGCACTTAACAACAAAGTATTACAAAGTGCACCAAAAAAAAACAATTCATTCAATAAGGCCATGGTTTCCTGGAAGAAATGATCTATTGCCATGGCTAGAATAATTCTCTACTCCCAGGAGGAGTCAGGAGGAGTCCTGGTGTGGGGCTTTAGAATAAACCCACAAGGACCACAAGGTCGGTTTGGACCACAAGTTTGATGGTTCAAACTCACCAGACACTCCTTGAAAAGCAGGGTCGCCATGAGTTGGAACCAACTTGATGGCACTTAACATCAACAACAGCTCACCAAGGAAGCAGTCCAAGCAGTGATGAGCACACAATACTGACCTGAAGGAGCCAGTCAGTCCAGGTTCTGCACAAGGGGGCTGTGTGGGCTATTGGAGCAGGCTGAAGCAGAGCTAGAGACTCAATGATGATCCCATTTGCAACAAAACAAACGTTGTCCAGTCCTGGATCATCCTCGTGGGTTGAGCCCATCATTGTGGCTCCATCTCCTTCAGGATCTTCCTCACCCTGGTAGACCCTCCACTCCACCAGATATGACACTAATATCACCTAGTGATACGACCAAAGCAAGCAAGTCAGAGGATGGTCTGTTGTGAACCACTGGTTAATTTTCATAGTCAGCCCTTTTCTCTTCATTGGTCTTAGGCTGGAAACTCTGTTAAAACCTGTCCATCACAGGTGACCCTTGCCAGTATTTGAAATACCAACATCATAGCAACACATAAGCTACCACAGTACAACAAACTCCCGACAGGTAATAGATTGAAAATACCAAGGATAAATAGACTGCTTAACTTTTTATAAGCTTTAGTAACCAAACTGTATCACAGTCCTACCACTAAACTGAGGTGTAACGTCTCCGTATTCAACAACACACAGATGGTTGAATTTAACTATCAGATGATTGACTTTTTTTTTACTTACAACTTAGAGAAGATCAACGTTCTCCCTATAATAACGTCACTCTTCTTTGTTCTGGGGTTGTCTTGAATAGAAAGAAAGGGGCAGAACAAACAAACAAACAGAGTTTTTATAACTCAGTTATCACCTATTTGCCAGGATTTTCATCAGCAAATCCAAATTATTAAGATTATTTGGACCTTTAATTTTTAAAGTTAATTATCTTTATATATCTTTCACTGATAATGTTTAATAAGGGAAGAGCAAAAAGATAAAGAAACTCCCCATACATGAAAAATTGGAGCTGCCTCTAAATCAGCAAAATTTTGGTTTTCGTTTATGCGTAAACATCATTCACTTACTGAAAACTAGTCACATATTTTGAACTAAAATCATCTTGATCCTCCAAATTATTGTTATTGGGACATAGGAAGGAGGAAGAGTAGACATATAAACTTATTATTCTAGCTTTGTATTAAGGACCATCTTGTTGTTGTTGTTGTTGTTGTTGTTAGGTGCTGTCAAGTCAGTGCCAATTCACAGCGACCCTGGGCACTATAGAACACAACACTGCCCAGTCCTACGCCCACCTCACAATCATTGCTACATTTGAGCCCATTGCTGCTGCGACTGTGCCAATCCATCTCATTGGGGATCTTCCTCTTTTTCACTGATCCTCCACTTTGAGGACCATCTTTGGAGACAGTGTTTTATGATTGTTAAGAACACAGAATGTGTATGCAACCTCCAGTTAGTCATGGATTTTGGATCAGTTATTCAACCGGTCCATTTGTTCACTAAAATAAAAATAAAAATAAGACTTCAAGATGTTTAATTCCAGCCATGATGATGTGGTAGGAACTGGATTTTCCCTCTCAACATAACTGAAATAAATAGAGCAAAATCTATGAAACAACAGACATGAACACAGGACACCAGGCAGCACAAGACAGTGATCAATCAGTGTGAGAGTGATGTGACTGTCTCTGCATACTTCATGGACAGAGGTTCCAGGCCACAGTGCAGGGAAGGGACACCCAGGCAAGACCCACCAGTCTCACAGAGTTAGGGAGACAGATTTTGGCATTTAAGGAGATTAAGGAAGCTACAGTTGGCAGAGCTGCGAGCTGAAGAGCAGAGACCTGCACAGAGTACGTACTGGAGAGCAACTGAGGGCCTCAAAGTACTGATTAGTACATGCCTACAAGGAAACATTCAGAGATCAGGAAAGAGCCACTCAGAGAAGCAGACACAACAATCCCTGAAGCTCAAACGTGGCCTGGAATAATTTCAGTCCCTACCTTCCAGAATGGAAAAATCTCATAATATATGGAGAACATTTACTCTGAATGGTTTAGCTTCATGGAAAAGAAATACTAACCCTAGACTAAAGGCTGTTATGCTCCACTACAAAGTTTATAAGCAAGCTTCAAAATTATCAAACTCTTTCCAGTTATCTTAACTATATCCCAGAAAAAGAATATCCAGCACACAACAGCGTAAAATTCACAATACCTGATGTTAGATGCCGTCGAGTTGGTTCTGACCTATAGTAACCCTATGCACAACAGAAGGAAACACCACCTGGTCCTGTGCCATCCCCTCATAACTGCTGGCACTGTGTCAATACAACATGTTGGAGATATCCCTCTTTTTCGCAGATCCTCCACTTTACCACTAGGTTACCAGAGCTCCTTTACCAAAGGTTACAAATCAAGCTGCATACCGCAAGGTCAGCAGTTCGAAACTACCAGCTGTTCTGCAGGAGAAAGATGAGGCTTTCTGCTCCCGTAAAGATTTACAGCCTCGGAAACCCTGTACAGGGTCACTATGAATCAAAACCGACTCCACGGCACATAACAACAAACCACTTTACCAAGCATAAATGTCCTTCTCTAGGGTCTGGTCTCTCCTGATAATACAAACTAAGTATAAGAGACGAATTCTGGCTATCTTAGCTTCTCAGGAGCATTCTAGTTGCACTTCTTCCAACATAGATTTGCTTGTTCTTCAGGCAGTCCACGGTACCTTTAATGAATGTTCTTCTCTAACACCAGAACTCAAATGCATCAATTCTTCTATGGTCTTCCTTACTCATTATCCAACTTTCACATGCATATGAGCCTATTGAAAATACCATGGCTTGGGTCAAGCACACCTTAGTCCTAAAACTGACAACTTTGCTGTTAAATACTTTCAAGAGGACTTGTGGAGCAGATCTGCCTAAAGCAATATGTCATTTGATATCTTAACTGATGCTTCCCTGAGTGTTAATAATGGATTCAAGCAAAATGAAGTCTTTGACAATTTCAATCTTCTATTTGTTGTTGCTAAGTGCTGTGGAGTCAGTTCTGACCTATCGTGGCCCTGTATAGGATTTCTGAGGAGCAGCTGGTGAGCTTGAACCGCCAACCTTGCAGATCAAACCAACTTTGCAGTCCAGTGCATTAATGCACAGTGCCACACCAGGACTCCAATTATCATGATGTTATTTATTGTTCCAGTGGTGAGGATTTTTGTTTTCTTTACACTGAGGTGCAAACCATACCAAAAACTGTGATCTTTTGATCTTTACCAGTAAGTACCTAGAATCCAATAAAAAATCACCAATCATCCAAAAAAACAAGAAATGATAACCCATATTGAGGGAAAAATCAGTCAAGACTGACCCAGTAATGGTACAAACTAGTAAACAAGGACATTCAAACTGTTATACTGAAAATAGATTCTATGTATTCATGAAGGTAAAAGAAAATGTAAGTATGCCAAGAAGAAACATGTAAGATATTTAAAAACAGTAATCAAACTTTTATGTAAAGTCTGAAATGAAAGCGTATTAGATAAGAGCACAAACAACACCTCAAACAGTTGTTAGAGGATTAAAGTAACAAATTTTAAGTGTTTAGCACCATGCCTGGCATTTCAGACATCAATAACTGATAACCACAGATACTATGAATTCCATTTTTAATTCATATTGGCATCATAATCACAGTCATAGCTAACATGTACTGAGCACCTACATGCTCCAAGTTAAGTTGCTCAAAGATACAAGTACATTTTAGACAGATGTTATAAAAAATAGGGATTTTTTTTTCCTTCCCAATATTAATGAGTATAGATTTCCAAACCTAATTTTTGGCCTTCTGGTTCTTCTCTGCAGTAGAACATGATGTTTTGGCATCACATATTGACCCACCATCCACTTAGACATGGGGCATTTTGACATGGTCAAATAAGCTATCTAATAGTTTTAGCTCTAAATTATCAAATAATATGTGAAACAGATTCGACCCTCATTTCCTACACCTCTCTCTGTTGCTGGACCTGGACCCATTGTTCTCCCTAGTGGAAAGAAGTCGGACTAGCCAGTCATAGCAAAATGCTCTACTGAGAGCAAACTAGGAATCACAGTTAGAAACAGTAAGCCCAGTACCTCACAAGTGAGTCATCCATTTATCTCTATCCCCTGTTCCTCGGTCCACTCCAGACACCTCCATGACCACTCTTCTTTTCACTGCACTCGCCTTTCTGTTTCTGTCCTTCTCCACTATGCCAACAATTTTTGAATCGCAAGTCTTTATCTTTTCATCCTTCTAAAAGGATCCGTTCTTGTTTAGCGACGTTGAGTCGGTTCCAACTCATAGCAACACACTGTCTAGTTTCGGAGGAGCGGCTAGTAGGAGCCACAACCTTCCGGTTCAAACCGAACTTCCGGTCCAATGTTTATCCTACAGAGCCACACCAGGATTCTGATCTATTCATAGCATGATCTTAAACATACTGTACCCAAACTGGGTAAACATAAACATAGTGACCCAAACTGGGTGTGGTCCAGACCAGAGGCAGCAGCCTCACCAGGGAGATTCTTAGAAATGCATAATTTCGGGACCCACCCAGACCTACTGAGTCAAAATCTGCATTTTAACAATGCAGATTTTAAACCCCTCCCCAAGCCCAAAGTAATTCATGCACATTAAACTTTAACAAGCACTGCACCTCCACCATCACCTAAAATCTTTTGTCAATACAATGAAATGCATCATTTCAAAAAAATACATAAAACATCCAACAGGGATAACTACATGGACACATGCACATATTAAAGATCACAAGTCAAACAACCAAGGAAAAATAGCTAATCTTTATTCATTTTCGTATTTTTTTAACTAGATTAGTAATAAGAAAACACTAAAGGTTTCAAAGGATGGAGGGGAATGGACAAAAAAAAAAGAATGTTGGGAAAGTTTTGCTGCTGACAGACGGTATTGAAACAGCACTTTCATACATATTGTAGGTACCCTTCCAACCTCTTAAGTATATCAACCTGTTGAGTCCTTTAAACAGCCTTTGAGGTTGTTGTTTTTGTTGTTGTCAGGTGCCATCAAGTCGGAACAGACTCATAGCGACCCCAGGCACAGCAGAACGAAATAATGTCCGATCCTGGGCCAACCTCACTACTGCTGCCACACTTGACGCCATCAATGATGCCACCTGGCTGATCCATCTCGTTGGGGTCTTCCTCTTTTTCTCTGACCCTCCATCTTACCCAGCATGACATCCTTCTCCAGCGACTGTTCCCTCCTGACAATATGTCCAAAGTATGAGAGATAAAGCTTAGCCATCCTGGCCTTTGAAGTAGAGGTTATTTATTTCATTTTACACAAGAGGAAACTGAGGAAGAGAAAGGTAAAGTCAATTGATTGAGTAGTTAGCTGACAGAAATGCCAATACTTAAACCAGATGTCTGCCTCGGGGGTCCCAACCCTTAATTATTATTCCAGGCTACCTCCCCACAGTGGAGTCCAGGAGAACTTCCTTCAGTTCATGAAGTAGTCTTCTATTGTTTTTGCTTTTATACTATACATAGGTGACTTCATAAAGAAACTTCATACCCAAAGAATGTGTTCCTTAAGAGAAATGAAATATAGCAAAGACACTAACTGAGAAAAAAAATCACCCTTATTCACAGAAAAAAATAAATAAATAAAAATTGACTTAAAATGATTGAAATAATTATTGAAACATTAAGAATGTATGTTTAGTTTAAATATATTTTCCATAATAATGTTCTGGGAGTTCTCACTACCGACTCATGAGGTAGTGTTGAAGCAAGGTTTTCCAAATACTTCCTAAAATGTCCTCCCCATTTGGAAAATGACCCAAAATGGTGGTTGGTTGTGTGCCACCAAGTTGGTTCTGACTCATGGCGACTCTGTCTAGGGTTTTCAAGGCTGCAAATCATTACAGGAACAGAAAGCTTTATCTTTCTCTTGTGAAGTGACTGGTAGCTTCGAAAGGCTGACCTTGTGATTAAGCAGCCCAGTTTGTAATCCACTATGCAACCAGAGCGCCTTATTTTGAATTCATTGGAACATGTTACAGAGAGCATCCAGTCTATTAAACAAGTTGCCATCCCACTGATTCAAATTCATGACAACTCCATGTGGTTGATCAAAGCTTGTTGTTGTTGATGTTGTTAAGTGCCATCAAGTCGGTTCCAACCCATAGTGACCCTGTACAGGGTTTCCAAGGAGTAGCTAGTGAGCTTGAACCACAGACCTTACAGTTTAAACAGCTTTGCAGTCTGGCGCATTAATCCACAGTGCCACACCAGTTTTGCAACCCACTAATCAAAGTGACAAAAGAAGAAGCAAATAACACAAATAAGAAATTAAATAGGTGGCATTATAACAGAATCAACTGAAATTAAAAGGATACTATAAACCAATACTATAAAAAATTATACTCCAATAAATTTGAAAACCTAGAGGAAATGAACAAATTTCTAGAAACACACTACCTACTTGGCAGATCCATAACAAAAGAAAAGATTGAAACTGTCATTAAAAAATTTGAAAACCAAGAAGAGGGCTTGAATCCCCCAGGAAGTGAAGAATTGAGTGGGGAAAGCTTCAATGTTTCTAGATAATGTCCTCTTGCAGCAAGGGCTACCAGATACCGGGTGTAGTTTCGTGGATTTTATAATGAGATGCTGCTGAATAAATAGGGAACTGCTAACTATAAGGTTGGTGATCCAAACCCATCTACTTGAAGGCGCTTACAATGACATAAGGCAGGTACAGTCAAGTTGGTACTGATTCAATGACCCTATGCACAACTGAACGAAACACTGCCCAGCCCTGCACTTCACAATTGTTGCTACTCTTGAACCCATTTCTACAGTCACTGTGCTAATCCATCTTATCTAAATTGCTCATCCCTATCAACCCAGTATACTGAGGAGGCAAGTTGGATCCTTGATATGAAGAATCCTTTCCTTTCAGTCGGAATTTTAGCCAACAACATCCATAAGCAAAAGTCCAGTTCATCTAATTGTAGCAATTTATGTTTACTGCCTGTATCAAACTTTATCTTCATCTGGTCGAGTTCTGGTCAGCTAGCCACCCAAGCTAAGTTAAATGTTACAAGTTTGGAAGTTCTTGCATGTCTCCTCCCACTTCAGACCAGCTTGCTGCTTCACTCTAAACTCTAACCTTCAGTGGTTAGGTCAGTGTTCATGGACTTGGGAGTTCACACATCTCCCTAAACTTCAGACCAGCCAGCACTTCATCTTCTCTCTCTCATCTCAAGGATAATGGGCATCTATGGAACATGGCCAAACTCAGCCCCCTTCATTGCTGCATTTCCCCCATGAGAAACATGTTTGATTTGGAAGAAAATATTGCATGGAACCTTAGTAGCAATAATTTTTTATTTAGTCTTATGCTTTCAAATTCATTCTCTACAGCCAGCATAACCATAATTCCAAAGCTGGCAAACACACACACACACACACACAAAATAAAACATTACCAGTATTCCTCATGAATATGGATACAAAATTTTCAACAAAATCCTAGTCAGTAGAATTCAACAGCATATCACAAAAACAATGTATCATGACCAAGTGGGATTCATACCAGGTACATAGAATGGTTCAACATCAGAAAATCAGTCAATGTCATTCACCACAATCTCTCAATCACATGATCATCTCAGTTGACTCAGCAAGGTCTAATACCCACTCCTGATAAAAAAACTCTCAACAAAATAGGATTAGAAGGAAAATTCTTCAACATAATAAAGGACACTTATACAAGAACCAACAGATAGAGAATGAAAGCATTACCCTTGAGAACTGGAATCAGATATTGCCATAGAGTCGATTCCAACTCATAACAATCCCATTTAGGATTCCTAAGATTGTAAGGAGCTCTGGTAGCGTAGTGGTTACAAATCGGACTGCGAACCTTAAGGTCAGCAATTCAAAACTACCAGATGTTCCGCGGGAGAAAGATGAGGCTTTCTGCTCTCATCAAGATTTACAGCCTCGGAAATCCTGTATAGGGTCGCTATGGGTCGGAACCGACTCGACGGCACTTAACAACTACAAGATTGTAAATATTTATGAGATTAGGCATCCTTATCTTTCTCCCAAGGGAGCAGCTGGTAAGTTTGAACCACAGACCTTGTCATTAACAGCCCTACACCTGACCATAGTGTCATTGGTTCCTTGGAACCAGACAAAGATACATTTATCACCATTCTTATTCAATGATGTGCTAGATATTGCAGTAAGACAAGTAAAGGAAATAAAGGGCATTCAAACTGGTAAGAAGAATTTAAACTATACCTATTCACAGATTATATTATCCTATACACAGAAAATCCTACAGATTCCACAGCAAGGTACGGTTCCTAATAGAAGAATTCAGCTAAGTAGTCAGATACAAGATCAGCATACAAAAATCAGTTGGATACCTCTACATCAACAAAGAGAACTTCACAAAGAAAGTCAGAAAAATAATACCATTTACAATATCCACCAAAAAGATAAAATATTTAGGGATAAATCTCACCATGGATGTAAAAGACCTATGCAAAGAAAACTATAAAATATGACGATATGGAACGAAAAGCGACCTACATATATGTTCATACCATGGTCATGAAAAGGAAGAAACAACATTGTGAAAATGTCAATGCTACCCAAAGCAATCTAGAGATATAATACAATTCTTAACCAAATTCCAATAATATTCTTTAATGAAATGAAAAAACTAATCACCAACTTTATGTGGAAAGGAAACAGGCCCCAGATAAGTAAAGCATTATTGACGAAGAACAAAGTAGGAAGTCTCACACTACTGGATCTCAGCACCTACACTCTATCACCATAGTAGTTAAAACAGCCGGTACTGGTCCAATGACAGACACACACAAAAATGGAACAGAATTGAAAGTTCAGAAGTAAATCCATCTACCGAGGAATGGCTGGTCTTCTACAAATGGCCAAAGTCCATTAAATGTGGGAGTAACAGTCTCTTTAATAAACGGTCTGGCAAAACTAGATGTCTATTTGTAGAAAAATAAAACATGATTCATAACTCACACCATATACAAAAACTAACTTAAATGGATCAAAGGCTTAAATATAAAATCTAATACTATAAAGATTATGGAAGAAAAGCCAGGGACAATGCTAGGGCCCTAGTATACAGAATAAATAGAATACCAAACACAAACTAAAAATGTACAAACAGAAGAAGATGAAATAACAAATGGACTTCCTAAAAATTAAATACCTATGCTCATCAAATGATTTCACCAAGAGTAAAAAGGAACCTTTAGAATGGGAAAATGTATTTGACTACCACACATTTAACCTATAAAATGTATACAAAATCTTAGCAACGAAAAGGCAAACAATGTGATATTAAAATAGGAAAAGGATATGAAGTTCACCAAAGAAGACATTCAGGCAGCTAACAGATAATAAAATGCTCATAATTGTTAACCACTGTTGTTGCTGTTAAGTGCCGTCGAGTTGATTCTGACCCATAGCAATCCTGTATAGGGTTTCCACGGAACAGCTAGTGAGCTTGAACCACCGATCTTGCAGTTCGAACGACTTTGCAGTCTGACACATTAGCCCACAGCGCCACACCAGGACTCCATTAAAAGGTGGGTGAAATGGAAAGTTGTAAAAGGCAGTATTGTTGTTGTTGTTGATAAGTGTCATCGAGTCGGTTCTGATTCAAAGCGACCCTATATAGGATTTACAAGGAACAGCTGGTGAGATTGAACCACTGGCCTTGTGGTTCAAACCGACTTTGCAGTCCAGCGCATTAACCCACAGCGCCACACCAGGGCTCTGCTATTAACCATTGTTGTTGTTAAATACCGTGGAGTCGGTTCCGAGTCATAGTGACCCTGCACAGGGTTTCCGAGGCTGTAAATCTTTACGGGAGCAGAACGCCTCGTCTTTCTCTGGTGGAACTGCTGGTAGTTTCGAACTGCTGACCTTGTGGTTCACAGCCCGATTCGTAACCTCTATGCTACCAGAGCTCCTTTTAGAGAAAAGGAAATCAAACTACAATGAGATACCATCACACCCTGACAATAACGACACTAATGGAGGGTGGGGGAGAAGGAGTAGAGAAAATAACAAATGTTGGAAATATTGGTTAGATTGTGGGGATATTGGAGCTCATATACATTGCTGGTGGGAATGTAAAATGGTAAGACCAGTATGAGGAATGGTATGGTACTTCCTTGAAAAGTTAGGGGTAAAAATACCATATGATCCAATAATCCCGTCCTAGGTATATATTCTAAAGAAATAAAAACTGTGACATGAATGTTGTTGCTGTTGTTGTTAGGTGTCATAGAGTCGGTACCAACTCATAATGACCTTATGCACAACAGAAGGAAACACTGCCCGGTCCTGGTCAACCTCACAATTTTTGCTACGCTTGAGTCCATTGATGCTGCCACTTTGCCAATCCATCTCTCTGGGAGTCTTCTTCTACTACTACTCCCACATTTAATGGACTTTGGCCATTTGTAAAAGACCAGCCATTCATAGGCAGATGGATTTACTTCTAAACTTTCAATTCTGTTCCAATTTTCTGTGTGTCTGTCATTGGACCAGTACCGGCTGTTTTAACTACCATGGTAGAGTGTAGGTGCTGAAATCCAGTAGTGTGAGACTTCCTACTTTGTTCTTCGTCAATAATGCTTTACTTATCTGGGGCCTGTTTCCTTTCCACATAAAGTTGGTGATTAGTTTTTTCATTTCATTAAAGAATAGAGCAAACAAGGGTCACAATCATGGAAGCATCTTAGACATAACCCAACATCTCACAGGATGAAGTTCCTAGATTCAGAGGTGAAGAATCATAGATTCCAGGGCCATCTAAGTCAATGGTCACAACATAGTTTATAAAGACTATCTTCTGCAGGCTACTTTTGTGAGTGATGTCTGGGGTCTCAAAAGCTTGTGATTGGATCAAAGATACAACTATTGTTTTCTTTCTGTCCAGAGCAAAGGAGCGCGAAGAAAACCAAAGGCTGAAGGGAACAATTAGTCCAAAGGACTAATGAACCTCATGAGCCACGCCAACATAACTTTGAGACCAGAAGAACTAGATGATACCCGGTTTCTACTACCAACCACTCTGACTGGGATCACAACAAAAGTACCAGGCAGAGCAGAAGAAAAAGATAGAGCAAAAAATCAAATTCACAAAAAAATTCCATACTTAACTGGTTTTGCAGAGAACTGATGAAACCTCTAAGACTGCAGACCTAAGATACCCTTCTGACTGGTTACTAAAGCCAATCCCAAATGCCACTTTTCAGCCAAAGAGTAGATGCAAACCCAAATGAAACCTGCTGCCATCGGGTCAATTCTGAGCACTAGTCCACATGCACCAATACACTCAAACACAACATGTACACACATATACCCACATACACACACTAGTACCCACATAGACACACATGCAAATGTCTGCCCAGCTAGACTGGTAGGTGCCTACAAAGTACATTGGAATAGGTTGTGATTCAACCAAAGAACTGATCATACCTGTTGTAGGTCAGCTTTCTAAGCTGAGATTGAAGAACACGGTGCAAATACTGACTTTAGCCAGGATCTATTCAGCATTCTTACCACATTCCATTTCATGAACCTTCTCAGCAGGTAGGCTGTGAACAGTTGAAAAGGGGACACTCTGGAGTCTTTCACATTGTGACACTTGGAAGGAGGTTTTCAGAGACTTTTAACCTCAAAGATCACTCAACACAAACCTGTGTCCATTTTCCAGATGAATAGTCTGCACTTGGGCTCTCATCCTGTAAATGCTAAATCCTAACAAAAGAATTCTGTCACTCAGGGTTCTCATCACATGCATCTTGAAAAATAAATATAGGTGATCCCTGAGTCAGATGGAGGAGGTAGCAAACTCAGTTCCTTTTTTCCCACAAAGTGACTTTTACCTGTACCTTGTCTAAATTTGGGAGTCCTGGTGTGGCACTGTGGGCTAATGCATCAGACTGCAAAGTCATTTGAACTGCAAGGTCGGTGGTTCAAACTCACCAGCTGCTCCTTGGAAACCCTCTACAGGGTCACTATGGGTTGGCACTTAACAACAACAACAACTTCTAAATTCTAGTCCAAATGAAAGACATAATCACACTGAGGTACACTATTTCAGGGTCCATGTAAAAGCATTCTACATGTATTATGTGGCTTGTCAGTATAACAGGCCCAAGTCTACACCACACAAGAAGACCCTGTCTCCTGACACACCACATACTGTTTGTAGTAAAGAATCCATTCCCAGGCCATTCTTTCTTGCATATCCTTGATGGAATGTTGCCACCAGGCAATCTCCACAGAAGAGAAATCCTTCCTGCGGACACACGTCCTGCCATGTTGCTGCCTTGTCACTGAGAGATGTTTGGCATTTGCTAGCTCTCTCCTTCAAGACTCCACAAACTGAGCACCATTTCCCTTGGTCATTTTCTTACCAGGTTGGCCATGCCTAGCCATCATTTTCCCTGTCAGTTTGGCATAAGAAGCAAACGCCAAGCAGGAAGTGGTGCAGCATGTTACTCTGTTTTTATTGCTGACTGCATACACAGAAGGGTCCCTGGGGTCCTTTTCCATATCTAAGTTCAACATTTTGGGCACAAAACTCAAATTCAGTAACATGCAGTTATGGAATAAACAAGGAAATGAATCACAGCAGCTTGGATGAAGGCGGCACTCAAAAGCCAAGTAACCCACAGAGTACCCATGTTTATCGGCATGGGCAATGTTGCTGCTGATTTTATTTAAAGCTGGGGAACCCTGGACTTGGGCTGCAACAAGGAAGGACCATTTTAGGGCAAATGCATGTTTTGCAATTTAAGCTGGTACTATTTGTCAGCCTGGGGTTAGTGACCCTTGTGCAAAATACTTACTCTCCAATCAGACTTACAGTTGTTAGGGACACTGAATCCTCCAACCAGGGAGGAGTTATAGAGTGGAATACTACTCAGCAATAAAGAGATAAGTCCCAATGTACACTATGACATGGAACACTCTGATGAATGAACTCAGCCAGACACAAAAGGACAACTATTATGTCATTTCGCTTACATGACCCTCTTAGCATAGTGAGTTACATGTGGGGCTGCTAACTCAAGGTCAGCAGCTTGAATCTACCAGCCACTCAATGGGAGAAAGATGAGGCTTTCTGCTTCCATCAAGATTTACACACTAGGAAACCCTATTGTTGTTGTCATATGCTGTGGAGTCGGTTCCGACTCATAGCGACCCTGTACAGGGTTTCTGAGGCTGTAAAATCTTTACGGGAGCAGAAAGCCTCATCTTTCTCCAGTGGAACACCTGGAAGTTTTGAACTGCTGACCTTGCGGTTCGCAGCCTGATTCATAACCACTACGCTACCAGAGCTTCTAGGAAACCCTATACAGGGTCACTATGAGCTGGAACCAATACGAAAGCACATAACTGCCACATCACCTATACGAAATAACTTGAAATAACTAGAATAGGCAAGTGCGTAGAGACCCATGTAGATTAGAGGTCAGTAGGGGCTGCAGGGAGAGAGTAATCAGCTTCTTAGGTATTGCAATTCCATTTGGGATGATGAAAAAGTTTGGAAATTGATAATGGTGATGGTTGTACAACATGGCAAATGTAATTCACGGCACTGAATTATGTACTTGATAATGGTTAAAATGGCACATTTTGTGTCATATATATATATATATTTGTTGTTGTTATGTGTGTGGAGTCGGTTCCGACTCATACCGACCCTGTACAGGGTTTCCAAGGCTGTAAATCTTTACGGGAGCAGAAAGCCTCATCTTTCTTCCACGGAACAGCTGGTAGTTTCGAACTGCTGACCTTGTGGTTTGCAGCCCGATTCGTAACCACTACATTACCACAGCGCCATATAGATAGATAGATAGATAGATATAGATATAGATATAGATATAGATATAGATATAGATGTTTTGTTTGTTTGTTTACCATAATGGATTTTTTTTAAAAATAAATATTTGGCAGTCCCAATTAAGGTAGCCTAGGAGGAACCTCTCCCTCCCAATATTGCTCTATGTCCTTCAGTATTTGGGAGGTGTACAGACTCTTACACCCCAATTCCATTGTCAGGACATCAGACTGTTTCTTTTGCTTATCAATACAATGTCCCAGATAACCAAGCAATCTGCACTGTCACAATATGGCATCTGCCACATGCAAACACAGGCCCCTTACTGCCCTTCTTCATTCTGTCATTTCATTGGCAGAACTGTCATTAAGTTTTGCAGTGACAATTACTTGAGGACCAAGAAAACTGGAAATTTTTAAACTCTTGCATGGCTAAATTAAATGCTATTTTAACTAACAGTTAATAGTGTTTACTGCTGTGTAATAGTAATTTTCATTTTTTACTGTATCTAATGACATTCTGATGACTAGAATTCTCTGTAGGGATACCAAATCATTACATTAAGGATGAGTGATTTTAGTATGCAATGACTGATCAGTACAATAATATGTAGACTAATGCGTAAGCTAGTAAATTAAATCATTTGCACCACAGTATTTGTCAACGAGAATGGGGGTTCTATTATGCCGTTAAATTATAATGTAGAGCCTGCTTTAAGTAAAATAACAAATGAGCATCTTAAATTGTCGACACATTGGTAGAGTATCTTAAGAGGTATGGAAAAGGGAGAGAGAGACACTCTTATCCAGAGCCCTCAAAGCTCATCACCTCCTTGTAATAACTGAATTCAATTAGAGTGGGAATCTTAGAGACAAACTAAAATGTTGGTATATGACAGGATTTGTCTATTGGAGGGGGAGGAAGAAGGTTGGACTTCAGGGAAGGTTTTGGTAACCAACCATCTAAAGAAGTATTTCATTAGCAAGTTAAAGGCACAACTGAAAGAAGAAAGAAATACCCCTTTCCAGTCTGGTTATTGTTCAAACCTAGAAGAATGATCAAAACACACACTAGCCACCTGGGTGAGACCCCCTGCTTCTTGGTGGTGGTCAAGGACTCTGCTTGCTGACCTGAAAGTCATCAAGGATTCCTAACTCTTGTTGTTGTTGTTAAGTGCCGTCGAGTTGATTCCGACCCATAGTGACCCTGTATAGGGTTTCCAAGGAGCAGGTGGTGAGCTTGAACCACTGACCTTGCAGTTCAAACGGCTTTACAGTCTGGCACATTAGCCCACAGAGCCACAGCTTGGATAGTCTCAATTACACAAACATGAGCTTCTTCTTAAGTCATCCTCTCCAAAAAACTAAAACAAGTTCAATGGCTCTGACACAAGCTTTCAATCAAACTCAAGAAACTTTTTCTCAGAAGAAAAAGTCATCCAAGGTTTTAGACTTCCTTGCATCTGAGTGGTTCTCAGTCATCAGACCATGTTTTGTAATCAGCATTAAGGGAAGCTTTGGAGAGTTGAGTTGGTAAAGTACAAACAGGAAGAAGAGAAGAAGGGATACTATCATTTTTTTTACTAAAACACAGGATGGGGTGGGAAGTGGAGTAAGCTTTGCTCAAAAAACTCAGCATCTTTGGAGAGGAACCTTTAGGTACATGGTCTAATCCACTCAACTTAGTTTAAAATAATGTTCTTCAACACATTCTGCTGAGCAGCCAGCACGAATGAGGCACCATGATAGGTCCTGGGTACACTGAGTCACTGTTGTCAAGAAACTCACCAAGGGTCAGGTGATACATGGATGGAAACCAACAACTGCTAAAGTTTAATGGTGTTTGTATGCTGGGAAGTGAGCCCAAAAGAGAGATACTATCCCTGTAGATGGAGTAATGAAGGCTTCCCAATGACGTCCTTTTTTATGTCAAATAGGAGCTGGCCAATGCAAAAGGGCTTACCATCCTATAAGAAGGCTTAGTGAGATTTCATAAATATACAGTATTGGCGAAGATTCAGGAGAGCAGCAGGGATGGCCGTTGAATGTCAGGAAGGGATTAAGTCATCACACACCATGGAGCTTAGGGTTCATTCTGAAGGCCATGGAGAGAATCACTAAGGGATGTCAGTCCAAGTGACACAAGCAGACTTGCAGAGACAGTTCCAAGAAAAGGTAAGGTGCAAACTGAGATATCAGAGAGACAATTCTGATAATAATTATAACAACAGATAATGAAGGTGTGGATCAAAGCAAGATAGCAGGAATAAAAAGGCAGAAACAGAGAGTTATTTAGAAAGCAAGACTGATAAGACTAGCCAAAGCCAAACCCAGTGCCATGGAGCGGATTCCGATTTGTAGCAACCCTTTATTGGGTTTCCAGGCTGTAAACTTTTACAGTAGCAAATAGCCTCATCTTTCTCTCATGGAGCAGCTAGTGGGTTTGAACTGTAACTACCTGGTATAAGAGACTGACAAAGACTGAGGGGGCCAAATAAATTATGTGTATGACACCAGGAACCCATTTGTTGGTTGCATTTGGTCATTGCTGAAGTAATTAATAAATGTAGATGACCTCCCCTGGTAAATAGAAACATCATGTATATTAGATTATTATACATGTCAGTTTCTTTCACTTAGTATCAATTGAGTTACTTTAATCAATCAATATTCATACCACTGTGGAAAACACTTCGGTAGTTTCTCCAAAAGTTGAACATACAATTATTATATGGCCCAGCAACCCCAAATCTAGGTGTATATCCCAAAAAAGGAAAGTGTAGGTTTCAAACCAAGACTTGTACACTAATGTTCATCATAGCACTATCCATAATAGCCGAAGAGTGGAAATAACCTAAATGCCCATCAGCAGATATATGGATAAACAAAATGTGGAATATAATGTCGACGAGATACTACTCGGTTATGAGGAGAAATGAAATCTTGATGCACACCACAACGCGGATCTTACAATACTGTAAGATCTCATATGAAATAAGCAAATATATAGAAACCAAAGATTATTAGTGGTTATCAGAGGTGAGAAGGAGGGAAGAATGGGAAGTTTTTGCATGGAAGACATCCAATCTATGTTAATGGTGATGAGTGATTTGGAAAAGGATGGCAAGAATAGTGGTACAATATGAAGACTGCAATCAAGGTTACTTGATATATAGAGAAGTTCTGTTAGCATACCAGGCTAAGCATTGGGTTGCTAACCACAAAGTCAGTGGTTCGAACCCACTAGCAGCTAGGAGGAAGAAAGATGAGACAGTCTGCTCTGGTAAAGATTCACCGCCTCAGAAACCCTACACAGAGTTGCTTTCAGTTGGAATCAACTTGATAGGAGTGAGTTTTGAGTTTGTACTGGACATTTAGACATTATTGAGCTGACTTATGTTTTCTCATTCATATTTTCACCACAATTTTTTTTTTTTTAAGGAAGTTTTAAAAACACAACTTTTTTGATTGGAGATGCCATTATCCATGGTAGTAGTTAGTGGGTGTAGTCTCAGTGAGGTTTGAAAAATCCGTGCCCTGAACTAAGACAACAGGTTCAGGAAGGGCTCCTGACTCATAGGAGGAGCAGGTTACCCTGGAACACAATCATTGGCCAAACCAACCAAATTCTCTTTCAGGGAGTTGGAATTAGAGACAGAGAAAGAATTACAGGAGACAAACAAGGAAAGAGAGAGAAAGTCACTGAGTCACCATAGGAGAAAAGCACTCATGCAAAGAAGGCAGACCTGCTGCCAACAGAGAAGCAGGCTTGGTGGTGGCACTGCGTGTTAACCATGAATCTCACAGGGGTACGAGATCAGTCGCTCAGTGGGAGAAAGAGGAGGCTGTCTGCTTCCATATTTACAGCATCAGACACCCAAGGGAACAGTTTTACTGTGCCCTACAGGGTCACTATGATAGGGTCACCCTGAGTCAGAGATGACTCAAGGGTAGTGGATTTGGGATTTATTGTGTCTGAAAACATGGGCTGTGAGATTGAGCACGGCACAGGGGACCAATGGGAAATGAAACACATCACACCCTCCAACTACCAGGGGAAGCGTTCGGACCCAGCATAACACAGGGCTGCCCTTCCTAAATGATGCTAAGGCTTTACAGGCTCATGATGGCCCCTGAGGAGACAGCCCAGCTCCCCATGATGACTGGTTAGGCACACACCAAAAAACACCAAACCCACTCCCATAGAATCAATCTCAACTCATAGCAATCCCAGGCATTAGAGAGTAGAATGGTTCCATAGGATTTCCTTGCACTGTAATCTTTACAGAAGCAGCTCACTAGGACTTTCTTTCACAGCACTTTCTGCATGGGTTCAAACCACCAACCTTTAGGTTAGCAGCCAACTGTAAATTGCTTGCATCAGAGTGGACATTGTTTCATGTCCTGTTTTCTCCCCGCCATAAACATCATTACAGTAAACAACCCCTAAACTGTCCTTACAACCATGCAAGCATGTAGCCGGACTCTGCTTGATTACAGATGGATTTTTCCTTATCCTCTGTGGCTTTTTCTTTCTTTCTTTTTTTTAATGTGCATGCATTGAGGCAGACCTGAATCTCACTGAAACCACAGATGCAAAAAATTTACATGTTTATGTAAACTGCCTTGACTAAAAATAGTTGAATTTGCATCCCTGAATAAACCTGACTCTTTTCATAGCCACCTTGAAGTGCTCAAAGAGCACAGTGAAGAAAATGTAAAGAGAAGAAACCCTAGTGATATAAAAGCAACATAATTGTACTGCATGACCTCAAGAAATACCCTGTTATTGTTGTTAGGTATTGACAAGTAGATTCCGACTCATAGCGACCCTACGCACAACGGAACGACACATTGCCTGGTCCTACACCATCCTCACAATTCTTGCCATGTTTGAGGTGGGTCTTGCTGCTGCTGTACCAATCCATCTCATTGGAGGTCTTCCTCTTTTTCAACAACCCTCTTCTTTGCCAAGCAAGATTTCCCTTTCCACAGATTCCTCCCTCCTAATAGCATGCCCAAAGTATGTGAGACAAAGTCTCATCATACCTCCTTCCAAGGAGCATTCTGGCTGTACTTTTTCCAAAGCAGATTTGTTTGTTCTTCTGGTACTTTCAGTATCCTTTGCCAACACCATAATTCAAATGCATCATTGCTTCTCCAGTCTTCCTTATTCATTGTCCAACTTTCACATGCATATGATGTGATTGAGAAATAAAATACATTAAATAAATGACTGAGTTCATTTAATACCTAGGCAGCCCCGATTGTGGGATAGTTATGTCACTAAACTCAGAGATTATGACAATGAGAAAATAGACATTTTCATCTATTCTCAACACTGGAGTCAGATGAAACATCTAGAAATGTAAACGAGAGACTAGAACTGTTTTTTTCATACCCTGCAGAGTAAAGGCCAAGTCTTGCCATGGCTGAGAAGCTCCTTCCTCATGTGACTTCATTAGGTCTTGGGCTCATCACCCACTGCTCTCGTACTTGCTCACTCAGTGCCAGTCAGAGGAGATGGGACCAGGACTGACATGGACGAAGGGGACTCTTTTGACTTGCTGTTTCTAAATATCTGACACCCTGCCACTAGAGCCTTTGTACTGGCTGCTACCCCTGTCGCCAGATACCCACATGGTTAAATCCCTCACCTACTTCATGTCTCCACCTAAAGCTGCTTTCTCATTAATGCCTTCTGTTATGAATTGAATTGTGCCCCTCATAATATGTGCTAAATTACTGACCTGTAGATACGTGTTCTTATTTAGAAATAATGCTTTTCTTTGGCTATGTTAATATGGCCATGCCAGCACAGGGTGGCTCCTAAACCTTATTACTTCTGAGTGATAAAAAAAGAGGGAAGACAGAAGCCAAGAATTACCAGCAGATAACAGAAATGAGAAGAGAGACTCATAGAAAATGATCAATATGGCCAAAATTCTGATTTATTTCCAGCCTCCAAAACTTAACAAATCAGTCTCTGTTCTTTTAAACGACCCATTGTATTTGTGTTACAGCAGAACTATAAGACTAACAGTTACCATGATTATCCTAGTTAAAAATTGCAACCTATACTCCCACAAACTGGTCTCTCCATGCCCTTACCCTGGTCTAATTTTTCCTTCATCATTCTTATCACCTGCTAACAAACTTCTTGTCCTGCTTACTGTTTATGGTCTATTATCCTCAGTGGAGTCCTGGTGTGGTGCTGTGGGTTAATGCATCAGACTGCAAAGTCATTTGAACTGCAAGGTCAGTGATTCAATCTCACCAGTTGCTCCTTGGAAACCCTATACAGGGTCGCTATGGGTCAGAATTGACTCGATGGCACTTAACAACTTAACATAGATGAAAGAAGTGAGACACAGAAGTTACTGTCAAGCCATCAATAAATGGGCAGAGCCCAGATTCAAACTCAGCTACTCTTACTCCAGCGGCCATAGCTTAACTAAGATAAGCTGTCTGTACCACAGCAATTTTATAGTTTTAGTGGAGGAAAAAGTAATAATTAATATGTGCATTCTTTCAATCACTGGTGTTATCTGAAAGTCCCTTGTTGTTGTTAAGTGCTGTTGAGTCAATTCCAACCCATAGCAACCCTGTATAGGATTTCTGAGGAGCAGCTGGTGACTTTGAACTGCCGACCTTGCAGTTCAAAATGACATTGCAGTCCAGTGCATTAACCCACAGTGCCACACCAGGATTCTGAAAGTCCAATAGTGGTGGTCAACCAACAGCTTTTCTGGACTGTTTCACCCTAATCAAAGACAGAAGGAATTGATGTGGGGTAGGACTGTGGAGAAGGAAATTAACTGTTAGATGTATTGAGAGGAAGGCCAGACACCATGGGATATTGTTTGTTGTTGTTATTTGCCATTGAGTCGGCTTCCCCCACCCCCACCTCCCAAAAAAGAGGCCTACAGATGTCAAAAGCACAACGAAAAATAATCAGGGTACATTTTAAGTGCACTGTTTGTTTTTTAATCAATAGCTCATATATGTATAAGGTAAAGCTGGTAGAATTTTACATTCCTTTTACTGTAACTTCCATCAAAATGTTTCTCGTGAAAGAAGTGACCTTGGTCTGGTTGCATATTTGTTCTCCAAAGAAGGTACTGCACTGTTCTGCTGGGTGACAAGTGGGGCACAAAATAGAAAAAAATGATGGATAGAGGGTACTTTGTCCACATGATAAAAATCTTCATCTGATGGAAATCCTGCTCACTGAACTGCTTAATAAATGATATCCTTTGAAGTACTGCCAGGTAAAATTGTATGAAAAAACAAAGTTTCTTTTATTTAATTTTCTGTATTTAAATACAAGATGTGATAGATTGGCGCAGTCGCAGCAGCAATAGGATCAAGCGTGGCAACGATTGTGAGGTTGACATAGGACCAGGCAGTGTTTCGTTCTCTTGTGTGTAGAGTCACTCGGAGTCAGTACCGACTCTATGGCACCTAACAACAACAAAATGAGTTTCCAAGATAGTCAAGAAAAACACTGTCCTTTAAAATAAGAATTTACATATATGCTAAATCCTCAAAAGTGCAGATTTCATTTTAAAAAAAAAAAAAAAAGCTCTCCCACAAATACAAAAGAGCAGAATATTTTATTGATACATTTAAATTCTGTCTGATTTCAGAGTATTTTAGGTTCCCTTTCATTTGGTACAGTGATTTCCAATATATAAACCTTCTTTTCTCCAAACTCATCTAAAAACGTTCTCTTTTACAACTTCTAATTCTACTGGCTAAAAAGTTAAAAAGCTATCTCCCTACAAATGTCACATTCTTCAAAGTCATTTCACAACCACATTATCTCTGCAATGTGAACCTCTTCCCAATAATGACATCATGTCCTTGTATCTTACCTTCTAACCCCAACAGGCAACAAGCCTTTACTAGATTACCTTAAGTAAATAAATGTGCGTCAAGAGATTATTCTAGCATTGTACTTCATTTTAGGCCTTGACATATGGACCCAATACGATCAAAAACCTCAACATTTATCTTGTATCAGAGCCCTTTGTGATGGACCACCTTTACATAATGTGACTACGATGATCAGACTTGATTTGGGCAAAGAAGTTTAGTGACACTGTAGAAAGAATATTTGAAAACTCAGACTAAGATAGGTTTAAAACCCAGGGTAGTCACAGGATTGATGATCTGGAACAAGGTATTCACATATGCAAGTTTTTTTAAAAAGGAAATTGTGTCACTCTATAATAAACCGGAAACTCTGCTTTCTGTGTAGGTACCCTCTCAGAGTTCCGTAGGCAAAATGCGGGCACTCATGAGAAGAGAAGAATGATTCCTTTGCCCATTAATTTTGCTAATTTGTGTTATAGGGTGATCAGATATCCTTACTTAAGGGATTAGCCACTGTTATAGTGTTTTATTCCAGTGTTCCAGGAATTCCTTTGGAGATTAAAATAGCAAATCCTTGGGAAAATAAAAGATCCAATTTTTTTTTTTTTTTTTTAGTCCAAAATTACTTCTTGGGCCACTAGTGCAAAACACCAGAACGGCGCTAATCCCTTCAGGAAGGGATATTTGATAACTCAATAGCATAAACTAATTGTGAGAATGCTCAGGGAATCCAAATGCATTATAATTAATCTAATTCTTAAGAAATACATTGAATAATGTAGCTAATCCCCATAAATGTATAAATGTGAAGGGAGGGTGGGACTTGGCGTTCTTGCCCTTCTTTGATTTTATAAGCCAATAATCAGCCTGAAATTCAAATAATGCAAACAGTACCTCCTCAACCCTACAAGCTACACGCGTGTCCGTAAAAGACTATGTAAGCACAGAGTATGTATGGCGAGAAGACAAACATCATTTTCTGTGTAGAGATATATCGAAAAAAGTATCCTAAACCGCCAATGTAATCCATTTTCCTGCAGTAGAGTGGTAATATTCTTCTGATAAAGGAAAGCAGTTATCATACAGAAAAGAACCTATTTGGGGAGCGCATTTAAAGCTGAAGGCATAGTCTTTTCTTGGGCTTAATGACTCATTTTATTTTTTTTCCCAAGAGGTCCAGAGTTACAAAAGCGTTATATCTTAAATTGTGAATTCCTCATTACAGAAATGTTTTGCATACTGCCGCATTCAGATTAAGCTTCTCTGGTGATATCAACAACAACCACAAAAAACACTCCGTTATTGTGACTAGTTTATAGCCCACTTGGCATGCTTCAGTGAGAGACACTTAGCAAATACGACTGGTTGTTTGTCAGATATCTTAAATAATATCGTTGCTACTCATTCCACACAACTTCTTATCAAACAAAGACTGCCGAGTTCCTCAAGGTCTTCTTATTAAGACCACTGGTAGTTCAGGGCTGAGTGGTAAGCAGTGTAGAAAGTGACCATGGGTGAGATGTTGATCCTCTACTGAAATGACCACAAAAGCCATAAAATCAAATATTCATCCTGTCAACAGCTGAGTCATTCAAGTTTGTCACTTCAGAAGATTAAAAAGCCAAACTCCCAGCCATGGACTAAGGAGCTTTGGTAGCATAATGGTTATGAGTCAGTCTGCTGACCTCAAGGTCAGCAGTTCAAAACTACCAGCCACTCCACAGGAGAAAGATGAGGCCTTCAGCTCCCGTAAAGATTTATGGCCTCGGAAACCCTATGCAGGATCTCTGTGAGCTAGAACCAACTCCACAGCGCACCATCACTGCCATAGAGTAGGAGCCGTAGAATAAGCACTGGACTGCTAACATCAAGGTCAGCAGTTCAAACCCACCAGCCGCGCCTCAGAAACCCTCCATAGGGTCGCTATGAGTCGGAATTGACTCAACGGCACTTAACAACAACAACTGCCATTAAGTCGATTCCAACTCAGAGTGACAGAGGAGAACTGCTCCCTAGGGCTTCTGAGAGTGTAGATCTTCACAGGAGTATAAAACTTCATCTTTGTCCTGTGGAGCAGGCTGGTGGGTTTGAACTGCTGACGTGGTAATTAGCAGCCTCATGCATAGCCCACTATGCCACCAGGGTATGGCCAACTACTGTGCTTTTCCATCCAATGGTAGCCTCAAAAGGAGCAGGGAGCACCGTTTTCCATGATCAAGTGCTGTGCATAAGGTCGCTATGAGTCGATACCGACTCAATGGCACCTAACAACAACACAATTGCAGGTCCCAATGAAAGAGACTGTCAGAAAGTTATAGTGAATCATGAGAGTTTTCAAACAATGCAAATTAAAATAACCTCAAAAGGCAACTAGAAATGACAACCATGAGCATGCAGATGACTACGTGGCAAACAGACAAATAGACAAGAAGTCTGAGGGGGTGAGTGAAACTTTTCTGGAGGAGGTGACTTGGAGAAGAGCCTCAAAGGATGGGCTAGATTGAGGAAGGAAGAAAGGAGAAAGGACTATGATTCTATTTCATATTCTTGTGCCTACGCATTTGTTGGTGCTAGTTGCTATGGAGTCGACTCCAGCTCAGAGTAGAACTGTTTCACCAGGTATTCAAGGCAACCTTTTGGAAGCACACCACTAGATCTGCCTTCCATGGTTCCTCTGAGTAAGTTCAAACCACCAGCATTTTGGATAGTAGTCAAGCTGTTTGCAACACCCAGAATCACCTGCCTGCATACTGTTGTTGTTAAGAGCCACTGAGTCAGTTCCAAGTCATAGCGACAATGTATAAGGTTCCCAAGGAACTGCTGGTGAGTTTGAACTGCCAACACCTATAACACCACACTAAGACTCCAGATTACTCATGTGCTAAAAAGAAGGTGCTGTACTCATTCAACCTAGCGTCTATGGCTTCATGATCAGAACTCGGCTAGAAGAAGATTTTTTTTTTTTTTTTTTTTTAATTCTGATAAAGGAAACAATTGTAAATTGCTACATTTGGATGAACTTGACCTACACTTATGGATGTAGTAGTTCCAAAAACCCACTGAAAGGGAAGGAGTCCTCACATCCAAAATCAATTTTATGCCCTCTATATACAGGGTTGATAAGGTCGGGCAACTTAGACATTGGATACCTAAAATGGGGGGGGCTTTAAAGGCACAAAGTGACTGGCTTACAAGTTTTCAAGAGGGAGTTTAGCTTCAGAGTGTGTGGGGGAAGATAGAGTCCCCACTGAATAGTTTTCATCTTGTCTAGACGAGTTTGGTGAAAAGGCGATGGGGATAAGATTCTTATGATTCAATAGTGAGTAATTGTTATCATGACTAATTGCAACTGTCATAATTGTAAAGGTAGAAGTTTTGTAACAAAAAAGGGGAGAGTCGTTAATCTTACATTCCAGGAACAGAGGACCCTAGGACCATCAAGGGAAAAGAGCACGAGTGGAATGTGGGACCTTATCCAGAGAAGCAGTGGCACCAGAGATGGAGGCAGAGATGAGGTCATAGAGAGAGGGAGCAGCTGAGGACTCTAGACTCATAGAAAGAGAAAGGCTGTGTACTGGCGGCCAGAAGGCAAGCTTGCAGAATATGTCCTCTGGTTGTTTAAATGATTATATATTCCTTAGTGTTTTTGTGTACATCCCCCCCCCCCCCCCCCCAAAAAAAAAACCCACAGAGGGAATAGAAGCAAATACTTTGCAAATACTATGCAAATACTACTGAATGATGATGCATGGAGGAGATTGTAATCATGGTAATGAAACAATGAGTGTAAAAGTAATGTTCTCCCATGTAAATTATCAGTCAATTCACAATAAAAACTTAAAGAAAAACAGAATGTGCTATACTAAACTACCACTCTTATTGTTTTCATTTATCTCCTACAGTAGTTAGCCAGCCATACCCCAGTGGCACAGTGGGTTATGCTTCAGGCGGTTAACCATAAAGCCAGCAGTTCAAACCCATCAGCCTGCTCCATAGGAGAAAAGTGAAGCTGTATACTACCAGCAGCACCGCAGGAGAAAGATGAGGCTTTCTGCTCCCTTAAAGATTTACAGCCTCGGAAACCCTGTACAGGGTCGCTATGAGTCGGAGGCGACTCCACGGCACATAACAACAACAACAACAACTCCTATAAAGGAGTCCTGGTGTGGCACTGTGGGTTAATGCGCCAGATTGTAAAGCCATTTGAACTGCAAGGTTCATGGTTCAAGCTCAACAGTTGCTCCTTGGAAATGCTATACAGGGTCACTATGGGCTGGAATCGACTTGACAGCACTTAACAACAACTTCTCTAAAGGTCTACATCCTTGGAAACCCTACCAAACAGTTCTCCTCTCTCCTATAAAAGTCACTCTGAGTTGGAAGCTACTTAATGAAATCTACTTAATGTTGTCAAGGGCCCTTAAGTCAGTTCCTACTCATAGCAACCCTATATAGGGTTTCTGAGGAGTAGTTCGTGTTCGAACTGCTGACCTTACTGTTAGCAGTCCAATGCTTATCCTACAGCACCTACTCCTCGGCAGTGAGTAATTCAAGTGACTAATGTGAATTACTCAGTTGTTGACCAGATGAATGGTTCACTTTACGGCTTTTGTTGTCTGTGTTTAATTTTGATAGAGGATCCCCATCTCACCCACTGCCCCTTTCTGCCTAGAAAGATAAAGATGGTGTGATCAGAGCTCGAATGGAAAGCAAGTCAGCTGGGCTACAGCACAAAACAGAAACTGTGTGAAAGGGACCAGACCAGAAGGTTGATTCCTCCTAGCAGCAACCAAGGAATCCAGATCAAGGGCAAGGAAAGGCTCAGAGAACTGTTCCTCCCTTCACTCCTCATTGCCTCCAGAAACATCCATCCACAGGCAGGGTGCCAGAGCAATGGATGGCAGGGTAGGCACCAGGCCATCGGAATAAAGCAGGGTGGAGTAGGAGACACATCCGAACACACTCTGATCTTCCTGCCTCTGCCATATTTTTTGTTCATTCATTATTGATTTCCTCCTGCAGCAAATATAAGTGCCTACTGGTGTGACGCTGGACTGCAAGGTCGGTTTGAACTACAAGGTCGGTGGTTCAAATCCAGGAAATGCTATATGGGGTCACTGTGAGTCGAAACCGACTCGTTGGCATTAATCAACACTCAACAACAATGTGACAGACACATGACATTTTCATTCTTGCTATTGTTTTCATTAAGCACCTGTCAAGTCTGCCCCCAACTCATGGTGACCCCTGTATAATGGGACTGCACTAGTGTGATCCACGGGGTTTTCACTGTCTGATTTTCAGAAGTAGAACCTTTCTTCCTGGTTCAACTTAATCTGGACACTTTGTTAAAATCTGTTCAACATCACAGTATATAATCTGCAAGCCTCCAGTGACAGGTGGTGACTATGAGGTGCATTGGAATCGAACCTGGGCCTCCTGCATGAAAGGTGAGAATTCTACCACTGGACCACCACTGCCCTCTCATTCATTAGCTCAGAGGAGACCAGGCCTTAAGAAGTCAGATGTAGCCACTACAGATCCAAAAGAAAGGTCTAATTATTTGTTGCTACAATTATTTGTTCTCACCAAGAAGGACCGGTCCCTGGAGGGAGACATCATACTGAGTAATGTAGCAGGTCAGCAAAAAAGAGAACGAACCCCAATGAGATGGACTGGCACAGTGGATCCAACAGAGGGTTCTTTGAAGGGTTACCTCAATGTACATAGAACAATACTACATAAACTTGCATTATTGTTTTAGATAAAAATGTAATCTTTAAAAAATCAGTTTGACAAAGTAGGAGGTCTCTCACTTCCCACTCTTAAGGCATAGTATGCAGCCACGGTAATCAAAACAACCTGGTACTAGTATGATGATACAAATAAATCAATGGAATAGAATTAAGAACCCAGAAGTAAATCCATCCACCTATGTTCAGTTGAGAGATAGTCTTTTCAACAGATGGTGCAGGCAAAACTGGAAATCCATTTGCAGAAGAATGAAACACCATATACAAAAAGGAATTTAACATGGATTAAAGACCTAAATGTAAACCCTCGACCTATAAGGATTCTCAAGGAAAAAACAGGGACAAACTTAGGAGTGCTGATTCATGGCATAAATACACTATCAAACATACCTGGAAACACACAGACAGCAGAAGACAAAATAGATGATTGAGACCTAAAAAATTAGATATTAAGGCACATCAAAAAATTTCACCAAAAGAGCAAAAAGAGAACCCAAAGATTGGAAAAAAATTCTGGCAATGAGATAACAGATAAGGGACGACTGTCTAAAATTTATAGAATACTCAACACTTCAACAAGAACCATACAAATAATCCAATTAAAAAATGAGCAGAGAACAGGAGTAGACACTTCACCAAAGAAGACGTTCAGGCTGCCAACAAAAAGCAGTTGTTGTTGTTGTTACGTTCAGACTCACAGTGACCATATATAGGGTTTCCAAGGAGTAGCTGGTGAGTTTGAACCACCAACCTTGCGGTCTTAATGGAGTGCTTAACCTACAGTGCCACACCAGGACTCCATTGGTGTGCTGTCGAGTCAGATCTGACTCATAGTGATCCTGTATAGGATTTCCGAGGCTGTAAATCTTCCTGTGGATAGAAAGCCTTGTCTTTCTCCCATGGAGCGGCTGATAGATTCGAACTGCTGACCTTGTGGTTCGCAGCCCAACACGTAACCACTAGGCTACTCTGGCTCGTTAAATTCATACACAATTTGAGAGACTCAGAACAACAATGAAATTATCATCCTACCCCAGCATTAATAGCAAAGTTCATAAAAATAGAAAGTAACAAATGCTAGTGAAGGCATAGAGTATGGGACGCTCTCAGCCTGCCGGAGGGACTGTAAAATGGCACAACCACAGTAGAAAATGATATGGCATTCTCTCAGTTTAGAAATAGAAATACCATACGGTCCAACAATCTTTCTACTTGGTGTATGTTGTTGTTGTTTCCTATATAGGGTTTCCGAGGAGTAGGTGGTGATTTTGATCCCCCAACCTTGCAGTTCAAACCAACCTTGCAGTGCAGTGTTTATACTACAGCGCCACATCAGGACTCCAGTTGGTATATTGTTGTTGATAAGTGCCATCGAGTCGGTTCCGACCCATAGTGACCCTGGATAGGGTTTCTGAGGAGCAGCTGGTGAGCTTGAACTGCCAACCTTGTAGTTCAAATGGCTTTGCATTCTGGCTCATTAAGTCACAGCGCCACACCAGGACTCCTGTTGGTATATATCCTCAAAAAATAAGAGCCATAACACAGATCTATGCACACCCATGTTCACTGCAGCATTCTTCACAATAGCAAAAAGACTAAGACTGTCTAAATGCCCATCAGCTGAGGAATGGTTGAACAAACCATTCCTAACCATGAATCTGTAAAACACTGCATAACATGGAGGAACCTGGAGGCCATTATGTTGAGTGAGATTGTTGTTATTGTTGTTACGTGCTGTTGAGTCCAATTCAACTCATAGTGACCCTGAATAGCATTTCCAAGGAGCAGCTGTTGAGCTTGAACCACCAACCTTACAGTTCAAATGACTTTGCAGTCTGATGCATTAGCTCACAGCACACCAGGACTCCAGCGTGGAATTAGTCCATCGCAAAAGTACAGATACTCTATGGGACCACTACTGTAAAAAGTCCAGGAAAAGTTTTCATTCTACAACAGACTTTCTATGATAGTTGCCAGAGGTGGGAGGGAAGGGAGAATTAGTCACAGGGTAGAGTGCAGATCTGTGCTAAGTTGGGTGTCAAGGAGAACAGTTAAAAGGAAAAGGGGCAGGGAAGACAGAAGAAAAAAAGAAATTTCTTTCTTTCTTTCTTTCTTTTTTTTTTTTCAAGTACTGGATGGGAACCACTGTAAAAACAAACAAACAAACAAAAAAAAAAAACTGAAAAATCAAGTCAATTTGACAGGTAAACGAAATGACACTTCAGTGCCCTGAATTCCCCGCTTCAGAAAGTCTCTGAAGTGCTAAGGGAGCAGAGCTGCAGGAACCCAGAAACTTACCCAGCCAGTTCACCAATGCTTCTGGAACAGATGCATCCCTCCCACCCCATCTTCACCCACCTCACCCCCACCCCACCCCCACTTCCCCTCCACACACACACTCCTCTCTGTTAGTCCTCCTTCCCCAGGTTAGATTGATGAAGAGAAGCTACTAAACCCTACCTCGACCCCTGGGAGTCCGGCGGGTCAGGGCAATCAGCAGGGCTCTGCCCCAGGCAATCTCTCAGCACTGAGCCCAGACACCAAGGCTGGGAAGAGCCAGGTCAACCCATCCTCCTCCCTGCTCCTTTCCAAGCTGCTGGAGAATAGCTTCAATTGTGCCTCTTTGCATTACAATCAGCCGAAGGCAAAGACCAGAAGTCTTAATGTGTAAATTTCATGTTTTACAATGAATATTGAACACTAACATTATACACACACATACGCATAATTTTAGATCTTCTGCCCTAGTATTTATATATTTCATGGTCTCTCACTAAATAACAATATGCATCCATTTGACCATCCAAAAGAGCATGTATAATGTCATACATACACAACACATATGAACTACATCTCAGTATTTATTTGTGGTTGCTTCTGAAGTAAAATACAACTAAGAGGGTGAATTACAAGGATTATTTAATGAAGAAGGATCACCACCACCACCTCCTGACCCCCACTGCCAGCAAGTCGATTCCTACTCATAGCATACCAATAAAAGAATAGAAATGATCCTTGAGGTTTCCAAGTCTGTAAATCTTTACAGGGGGAGCAGACAACTTCATCTTTTACCAGAGAAGCAACTGATAGGTTTGAACAGCCGACATTGGACTTAGCCGCCCACAGTACAGCCAGGGATCCTAACAAGGATAAAACTAAAACTCTACAATAAAATCTTGTCGAATCCATGAGGAAGATCATTAGGCATCTTGGAATTTGGGAGAGTACCCCTGTGAATCGTGAGTGAACAGTCAGTCTTTGGTTAAAGCTCAAGAGGTGCCCAGAAAGCATTAGTCTAAAGTGTGTGTTTCCCCAAGATATTGACAGTGTTCCTGCAGGTGTTTCACTCTGCATGTAGATTCACTCTTTGCTCTCAGGGAAGGTGAACATGATGCATTTGCCCATTGAGATTCACTACATAATGGATCCATATCAGCCAGAGTACAGAGCATGGGATAAGACAGCCAGATCTCACATAGCTACCCAAAAAGGTCTCTTGAGGAAGGTTACTAGAGCCTGTAGTAGCATCCATAACAATTTTTAAATGCCTTAATGGTGGGAGGGAGGGATGATTGACCTCCTAAGAAATACTCAAGAAAATAGTGATGACCTTTGGTATCCTCAGGACAGACACAGTAAATAGTGTCACGTGTGGCTCTGTGGGTTAATGCACTGGACTGCAAAGTCCATTTGAACAGCAAGGTTAGTGGTTCAAGCTCACCAGCTGCTCCTCGGAAACCCTATACAGGGTTGCTATGAATCAGAACCAACTTGATGGCACTTAACAAGAAGAAGAAGAAGTTAATGTAGGATAAGCACTGGACTGTCGTTAACCATGAAGTCTGTGGTTCAAGCCAGCCTCTCCTTGGAAACCCTATAGAGGGTCGTTAAGAGTCGGAACCACCTCTAAGACACTTATCATCAAGAGCAGCACTTCTATATATGCGGCTGACGATGAAATTTTCCAATCGCTGACCAAATTTCTATGGTTTGGAGATATGCTCCTTTCGACACCAACCTTGAGGCATAGTGGGGAAAAAAAGCTGTTTTAAGTCTCACCTTCATGCAGACCTCTGCAAACCTGGAAAAAACCTTGTTGAGCAAACCACTTCATTTTTCTAGGCTGTGATATTCTAGACTACATAGAACTGTGATCCCTAAGGTTTTCAGTGGCTGGTTTTTCAGAAGATCTCCAGATCTTTCTTCCTAAGATACTTCTGGGTGGACTCTAACCTTCCCATTAGCAGTAGAGCATATTAATCATTTGCACCCTCCAAAGATTCCCTATAAAACAAAGTGATTGCTAATTTCCAAAGTCCTTTCTAATGTTAACATTCCTTGGTTCCAGAAATAAATATGGAAAGATAATCTTGAGTTCTCTTACAGAAGAAATTTGAGCCGCCACTTTAATACAGAGACAATGACCTGAGCAGATAATCAGTCCTCAAAATGAGAAATATGCAAAACCATAGGGGAAGATAAAACAAAAGCCACCCACAGCATGGAACCAAGTATAGCTATTTTCCAGCCTTCATCCTGTCCTAAAGGAGTTCTGGATGGCATAGTGGTTATGAATTGGACTGTAACCTCAAGGTCAGCAGTTCGAAACTACCAGCCATTTCATGGGAGAAAGATGAGGCTTTCTGCTCCTGTAAAGATTTATAGCCTCAGAAATCCTGTACAGGGTCCCTGTGAGTCAGAACCGACTCCACGGTACATCACGACCACCAACCAACCACATCATGTCTTGAACACTCTCTCGTCCGTTTTCCACTCCTAACTGATGTGTACACTTTCCAAATTCCCAAAAGCATGACACTTATTAGTCATGTCAGGCTGAACCATGTGTCATTTTTTTTGGATTTTCACTTTTTAATAAGCTCCCTTATCATTAAAAGTCCAGTTCAACTTCTCTGCGTCCCTCCCCACCTGTATAATGAGGATGCAGTAAAACTGAAGCACCTAATAAGGAGCAAAAGACTCCTTTTAAGGAGCTGACCTGAAGTTCTAGTATACAAACCAAAATGACTGGAATCCGGTATTATTCATCCTTTCACCTTTTTATTACATATGTGTGAAAACAATTAAAGCTGGGTTTTTTTCTAGTATATTATCATCTTCTCTTCCCCCTAGCTTTTTTCCATCCATTTGAAAAAAAAATGTGCTTAATATCAACTGAATAGTCTCTCCTGTTTTCATTTTTTACCCTCCTCCTTCCCTCTTAACAACTGCATCCTTTTAAAGTTAGCCAACCATGGGTTATCATTACACACCCGAAGTAGAGTCAGGTGGGTAGGCAAACATGAAGAAAGAAAAGAAAGAAAGTTGGGGGTGGGAGGTGGGGGAGATTTGTTTAAAGCTCCTCATAAAATTAAATCTTAGATTTAAATTCCCCCTCATATTTTATTGTCTTTTCTTTTCTTTTTCCTGTGGTAAATGGTAATTAGAGTCAATAATCTTTTGCTGAGAGAGCACCTTGTCCTCACAGTGTTTATATCATCATCATCAAAGATCTGCCTTAAGGCCCTGGCGTGTTAATAATTTAAGGTGTGCGCGGCCTAGTTATAGCAGGAAGCCTAGTTATTGAGTTTGTAAACCAGCCGATGATTTATGAGAACACCTCGTATGAGTCATGCTCATTAAATAAAATACTTCAGTTTAATAAGGAACATGGGGTAAACAGTTCTTCCCGTTACAGGGTGACTGTGCAATTGGAAATTGTTGAGTTTTGTCACCAGGCTCACCAAGGCTCTTCTGTCTTAATTGTGCTGGCAGGGCTGTGAGCATCCGCACAAGCAGGCACCGCGGGTGTGCGCCCCTCCCAACCCCAACGGCGGGGGCTGGAGCGCTGGCTCCCCTGAGAAGCAGCATCCAACACGCCAAATCTTCTGGTAGAATGTTAAATCTCCCTCTAAAAGGCTACTAATTAAGAAACCAGAAATGTTCATGGAAATAAAATTACAAGAAAAAATCAATATGCGGTTGTTAAATGTAGCCTGCATTTAAAAGCCATAACCATATTTTACTGTTAAACACTACGGTTTACTCATTAGGAATTCCTAAGCAGACGGAGACAGCAAAAGTCAAACATGGCAATACTGGCATGTTTAAAGGGAGATTTGTACACGGGGTATATTGTTTGTTTGTTAATGTCCATGCTTTGGGGAAAAAAAATACTTTAACAATTTTTGTAGATATCAATGTACCCTTTCCTCACCCTCTGACCTCTTAGATTTCTTTTACTCTGAATTAATTGCTTTAAGTCTGAAGTTGACACTTACAAAGAAGATGAATGACTAAGCCAGGTTTTGCTTTGCAGAGATCTGTGTAAAATGAACTTTGATATTTGGTCCTGCTGATTGCTGCTTGGTCTCTTGCAAGCTTTTAGGAAAACTTAGAAAAAGTTACCATGCAGAGTGGGGAAAGAAAACTTAACTTTTGTTTCCCATGTTTGAAAAACTCCTTGAATCTCCAAAGCCGGTGTGGGAAAGTTTGGGGTATTTCTAGGCAATGCTGGGGAAAAAAAAAAAAAAGTTTAGCAACAGATCAATAAAAGCAAAGCAACTATACTCAATTCACCAAATGCAGTAAGTGATTTTTATCAGTGTTCTTTAAAAAAAAATAAAATGCATCTTTGAAAGGCCAGACGGTTTAATGGGAGAGTAGGTATGCTTTGTGATAGCTGTTCTACCACAGAATCACTGGTTAATCTGAGTTTCACATTACAATGCTTCCTTCCCAAGAACCTGATTTGGGTTAACTGCTCAGTTTGCACTCATTGTGGATGCTGTTTGCTGAAGCAGCTGTCAGATTCAGAAACATTACTGCATTTAACTTCCTCCTGTTTTAAATCTGTCCTGATTTAAAAACCAAAATTTTACATTTTGCTTTTATGTGACATAGAATACCACTTTCCCTCATGATAGACGCTAAAATTATGATATCATGCAAAAACAATGCGAAGCCAGCACTTCGATGGGTTGAAAAGTGATGAATTTCTCAAAACTTTCTCAAAACTATATAGGTACATAGATGGATTTTTAGTTACCATAAATGACCCAGTTTTTAAAATAGCCCATTTTAATCCAGCCATAAAATATTAACAAGTGCTACCTTATTCGTGTTTCTTCTAAGACCTATTTTATTCTTTCCTCTTTGTGCTCAAAAATCCTATATAGGAAAGTAGTTTCAAGTAGAAACACTTTATTCATAACATTTTAAATTCCACGTAGCCTCATGGGCATCTTAATAGGTAACATTTATAGCACAATCAGACTATAAATTTCCAGCATACCAAGAATAGGTATTTGTATTATATTCTATATTACATTTACAGTGTCGTGTAATTAAGTTCTTACTAAATGATTATGTTAACAGGACCCATGCAATTGTCTCATACCAACTAGTTGTATAGTGTTTTCCCTTCCAATAAAGGCTCTAATTTGCACAACATTTTTACAAATTCTGCTTGAACTTCCAGAATGCATTTTTTAAAAATAAAGTAAATCTCTGTGAGTCTACTGAAAATACTACAGTATAAGAAATAGGACTTTAGTAAAAGCTCGACATATTTTCACAGATATCTATTTTCCATTGTGAGTGAGTATGTGAGGTAATCACTTTACTTTAAGACTAAGGTCATTGGATTATTAATAAATTGTCCAAAAACAAACAAACATCCAACTAGTTGCTGTCAAGTTGTCAAGTTGATTCTAACTCATAACTTCTCCAAGGCCATATAATTGTTTATTATTTTCATTCTTCTAAGAGTATGTTATAACAATTATTCTTTGTGCTCCTACAATATTTTTACTTTCTTTCAGTATCTCAAAGCTGTTTTCCATTAGTGAGTGGCTCAAAATAGCTTGCTCTCAGGCTTGGTAAAGAAGGAGGTCCCCCAAAATGTAGCACTCCAAATCCTTCATACCCACAATTCATAGAGGGTGCAATCCCTAGGAGGATCCCTATAACAAAGTCATGTCTTCTGTAATTCTTGTTACTATGGTTGTTGTTGTTATGTGCTGTCAAGCTGGTTCTGACTCATACTGACCTTGTATAGCATTTCTGAGAGTGACTGGTGGGTTTGAACTGCAAACTTTGCAGTTAGTAGACCAGGGCTTATCCTACAACGACAAGTCAGCTTCCACTCATAGTAACCCCATATATAAAAGAACGAAACATTGCCCTGTCCGGCACCATCCTCACAATAGTAGGTATGCCTGAGTTCATTCTTGCTGCCTATGTGTCCATCCATCTCATCCAAAATCTTTCTCTTTTTCACTGACCTTTTTTTCCAAGCATGATGTCCCTCCTGATAATGTGTCCAAAGTAAGACAAAGTCTCACAAGCTTTGCTTCTAAGGAGCATACTATCTGTACTTCTTCCATAAGAGATCTTTTTCTTCTTCTGGCAGTCTATAATATACTCAATATTTTTCACTAACACTGTAATTCAAACATCTCAACTCTTCCTAGGTCTTAGATTTTCCATTGCTCAGCTTTAGCATACGTATGAGGTGATTTTAAAGGCCAAGACTTGGTCCTCAAATTGACACATTTGCTTTCTAGCGCTTTCAAGGAGTCTTCTATAGTATATTTGCCTGATACAATATGTCATTAAGGGAGCTCTGGTAGCGTAGTGGTTACGAATTGGGCTGAGAGCCGCAAGGTCAGCAGTTCGAAACTACCAGTGGTTCCACAGGAGAAAGATGAGGCGGTCTGCTCCCGTAAAGATTTACAGCCTTGGAAACCCTGTGTAGGGTCACTATGAGTCGGAACTGACTCCACGGCACACAACAATATGTCATTTGATTTTTTTGACTGCTTCTTCCATGGGTTTTGATTGTGGATCTAAGTAAAATATAATTTTCGATAACTTCAATCCCTTCTCCATTTATCAAGATATTGTTTTATTGGTCCAGCTGTGAGGATTTTTGTTTTCTTTATGTTGAGACGTAATTTACTTCATCAGTAAATGCTTCAAGCTCTCTTCACTTTCAGAGAGCATGTGTCTTCTGCATATATGGTAGGTTTTCCTCCAATCCTGAGGCTCCATTCAGCTTCATGTGATGCAGTTTCTCGGATTATTTGGTCAGCATACAGATTGTAGAATCTAAAATCAATTTCACCATAAGATAAGTAATACTTTGGTTCCTGGAAATGTTTCTTAACTTTTTATTCTTTCTCGTCCATGGCCAAGTATCCCAAAATAAGATCAAAGTATAAGCATTGTGGAAAACATTTGTTTCCCAACTTTACAGGCGCATTTGATAAGGCATTTGAAGCATGACCCACACACCCATACCAGCTAACTGCTTCTAACGTCAGTGGGAGCTTGGCATCCTTGAAGATGAAGACAAACATAATATTTACAAAATCAGCTTTGTGAAACTCAGCATTTCCCCCCTGTGCTGCAGATTAAATGATAAACTGAGGTTCAGAAAAGGTAATACTTTCACTGGAGGTCCCCCCTTGCCTGACAACCCTGTCCATCACCCCCTACCAAATTCACATAAATCAGTCTTTCAGAAACCTCCATAAATAGCTTGTGATGTCGCCACACCCGTCTGATAGCATCTCAACTACTCCCTTTAAAGACCACAGTGGGGCAGGAGTTTTTCAAAATGCCTCAGTTGGAATACTTACATTTTACTCACAGTGCCAAAATATAAACCCAATTGCAAGCAGATTGTTAATCCTCTGCTTGAAAAAAATCCTTATTAACTATCAAATACAAAATCTATGAGTCGGTTGGTCCAAAACAACCTTACAGGTACACACTTACTAAAATGAGTCTCTCTTAGCAAAGCCTCATTTTAGTAAGGGTGTGCCTGTAAGGTTTTCTGATCTTATACTCATTGCAAGAGCAGACTTGGGGACACTGTGACATAAAAGAACCCACCTTTTCATGTGCTAAGTAGTTGCAGCCACCATACCCAGTCAGGAATCTTCATCATTCCTGAAAGTAAAACACAGATTTCACCCTAGAAAGAAACCCAGAAAAAAACAGTGGTGTGGAGACAGAATCTTTAAAAGGTGGTATGCATTTTCTCCCTTTATGCCCCCTTTACTTTGTGTGTGGACAGTGACCGCTGAGACGGCTTTCTCAGCCACCCTGAATGTATAGCTGCCTTTTGTGCCGGGGGCTAGAGGAGATTTCTTTACTGGAGATGCAATCAGCACTAACCAATCAGTAAGAAGGGTTAATCAGCTGATCGATTGGTCCCTGAGCAGCCGGGACCTGGCTCCTCTCCGACTGGCTCTAGCCTGGCCTTGGGGCAAGAGGTTGGGAACTTTTAATTATCCGCTGCAGCTACTGCACTGATTGAATGGTCAATGGGTTTACTACTGAGGCGGCACTGCTTGAATAAAAATAGAAAACAATGCGCGCGCTGGTGAGTACAAACAGAGGGCCCAGAAAGGCACCAGGATACGTATCTTGAACATTAAGACGAGTTAATTGCCTGGCAGAAGCCAAATTTTAAAGGTCTGGAAGATGTTTTATGGAAGCAGGGTAGGTGCTGGGGGGAGAAAGCAGAGAGGTGGTATTTTCTTTTGTGACTCTTTGGTCTGTGACCAAGACTGGCTACACGTTGCTGCCCCAGGACAAAGGATAACTTGCTTACCCTGGTGGTTAAAATATGATCATGGGAAGGAATTTCTATTTTGACATTTGCAGGCGCAGTAAGGGTTTAATTATCTTTCATTGTGAACTTCCTTTAAAAGAAATGTGTCCCCTACAAGAACTGTTTTTGCTATAAGAAGCTATGGTGGCACAGTGGTTAAGTACTTTGTTGCTAACTGAAAGGTCAGTGCTGAAAGGTCAACCTGCTTCCAGAAACGTTGTTATTGTTATGTGCCATAGAGTCAATTCCGATTCATCACGACCCTGTATAGGGATTCCAAGGAACAGCTAGTGGCTTTGAACAGCCGACTTTGAGATTAGCTGTCCATTGTTTATCCTACCACACCACACCAGAAACATTGTTGTTGTTACGTGCCGTCGAGTCGGTTCTGACCCATAGCGACCCTGTACAGGGTTTCCGAGGGTGTAAATCTTTACGGGAGTAGAAAGCCTTATCTTTCTCCCGCGAAGCGGCTGGTAGTTTCGAACCGCTGACCTTAAGGTTCGCAGCCCGATTCGTAACCACTACACTACCAGAGCTCCTTCACCAGAAATCTTCTAGGGCAGTTCTATTCTATCCTATGGAGTCAACTCAATGGCAAGGGGTTTGGGGCCTTTTGGGTTTGTTTTACTATGTTGTTGTTGTTAAGTTCCACCGAGCCGGTTCTGACCCATAGCGACCCTGTATAGGGTTTCTAAGGAACAGCTGGTGAGTTTAAACCACCAACCTTGCAGTTCAAACAACATTGCAGTCTGGCTCATTAACCCACAGCGCCACACCAGTACTCCATATGTAGGACCACCAAAAGAACAAACAAATTTGTTGGAAGAAGTACAGCCAGAATGCTTCTTGGAGGCCAGGATGGCCAGAGTTCGTCTCTCATACTTCGGACATATTATCAGGAGGGACCAATCCCTGGAGAAGGATATCATGTTTGGTAAAGTCAGCGAAAAAGAGGAAGACACCCGCCCCCCGCCCTGCAACAAGATGGATTGGCACAGTGGCAACAGCAATGGGCTCAAGCTTAGCAATGATTGTGAGGTCGTCATAGAACCAGGCAGTGTTTCGTTTCTGTTGTGCGTAAGGTTAACGACTCGAGGGCACATAACAACGACAGTAAGTAGTCAGTACTCATTCTGGGAGTGAAATGTAAGAAAATATGTTTATAGCCAGGGTTTTATAAAAGGCATGTTCAACTATGTGGTGTGGAGACCCTTCCCCGTCACACCCCTCAAGACAAATTAAATCATGAATCCAATAACTCACTCAAATCTACCCTTTCTCTGGTAAAATAGCTCACTCATAGGATTTGAACTGCCTACCTTGTGGTTCACAGTCCAGTGCTGATCCTACAGTTGTAATTAAATGTTAAGTGCTGTCAAGTCAGTTCCGACTCATAGCAACCCAGTATTAGATTTCCTAGGAGTGGCTGCTCATGCAGTGCTGATCCTACAGCGCCACACAGCCCAGGAAACCTTATGAGGCAGTTCTGCTCGGTCCTAGAGGGTCACTATACATTGGAATCAATGCCGAGGGCACAACAAATGAAAAGGATATGTTTGGATTCCATTAAAAAGAGAAAAGAACAATTTACTTGACACAGAGCAATGTTTGGAGGGGAGTTGAATAAAAGTCAACTTGTTGTTGTTGTTAAGTGCCATCGAGTTGGTTCCAACCATAGTGACCCTGTATACAGTTTCCAAGGAGCGACTGGTGAGCTTGAACCACTGACGTTGTAATTCAAAGGGCTTTGTACTCTGGTGCGTTAACTCACAGTGCCACACCAGGACCCCACACAAAAGTCAACTAGAATCCCTTTATTAGGCAGCAAATGAACTCTTGGTTCAAGACCCTAAGATTGTCAAAGATCAGAAACCAGGCCATTGAAGCGGATTCCATGTAATAATTTGCCTTTGCGCAGTGGTTTCATATAAACATAGAGTGCTCATCAGGCTCCATCGGAGTCATTACTATTTATATTACCATATTCTGGCTGTGTGCAGTCAATTCATAATTGTCCAGTTTTTCTAATTAATCACAAAAGATTTTTGTTTTGCCTGCAGCTAGTTCTGGGGTGACTCACAATGGCAAGCCAAAGCTCATACATCAAACACAGGCCCTTTCTCACTCCGGCCTTCTGCTGGGGACTGTTGCTCGCTGCTCTCCACCACAGAGCACACTGGGCATGTGCAGCCCCAGGCAGAGGAGAAGCCGGAGATCTGTCCTCCACTTTGTGACTTGTTATTTTTATCTGATGCTTGCATTCCCCGGCCAAATCAGATCCAGATAGAGGTTTCTAAATTCAAAGCACTGCTACTCTTGCTTCTTTCTCTTCTCTCTCCCTTTGGTCTTCCTCCTCTTCTGCTCTGATCAAAATTGTAGCATTTCAGAAAAGCAAAATCTGGTCAATTTTTTTTGTCTTTTGTTTTTTTACATTCTTCAGTACTTGTATGGTGTCCTTTTATGAAGGCTTCCATAACAAAAGAATGTCATCTAGAGGAGAAAACACGGTCGCTTGGGTCAGAACTGACTCGACGGCACTTAACAACATCCTCCCGTATCCACTCAAGGACAGGGCAGCAGATGATATCTGTGTAGTAGGCGGTTTCTCTTAACAGAGGCATATGGGGTTTTCAGCAGGTGACCAGTGGGGAAGGACAATTGGCCTCTATGACTGCTAGGAGGGAGTCCACTGCCAAGCTAACCTGAGTGAGAAAAGCTGGTGCTCCTTAGACCAGCCATCATAGAGCTATTGAGGAAGAGCCAGGCCTCCACTGATCTGTGTAACCTGCATTGTATGTGAAGAATTTCAAGGTGAGATCAATCTACTCAGAAGATTGCAGATCACTTTCCAGGTGCACCTTTTCATGGCCTCAGCACACTGGTAGGAGGAAAGCACGCTCTCAACAGCTGTTTCCGACCTTCAGGATTCCATAAGAACTGCTGGGGATATTAGACACTCCTAGTTGCTGATTCTAGCTGTTATTTCATTTTGAAGGTATCCTACATTCATTGATTTTGCTAACAAGTTGTTAAATCAATGTATTCTATGCAGTACCAGATACATATCATTCTTTATGTAAGACACCATTTATAAAGCGAACTTGCTCCCATCTGCTCATCCAAGCCCTACTTGTCCCTTAGAGCTAAGCTACTGCCTTCTCTGGGATGTCTTCCCTGGGTACTTGCCCCACATCTTCGCCCACCCTGCCATCTCGCTAGCTGCCACACTGTTAGAGACACCATTTCTGTACTTCCTCTACAACTGCTTGGTCCGTTTGTCTTACTATGGTGACGTGTGCATTGCTAGAATGCTGGAAGCTATGCCACCGGTATTTTAAATACCAGCAGGGTCACCCATGGTGGACAGATTGCAGAAGAACTTCCAGACTAAGATAAACTGGAAAGAAGGAGAGCAGAGCACTTCTGAATGGTTGGTCCTTGATAGCAGTGGAACACAGTCTGATATAGTGCCCAAAGATGAACGTCTCACGTTGGAAGGCACTCAAAATACGACTGGGGAAGAGCTGCCTCCTCAAACTAGAGTTGACCTTTACGACTTGGATGGGGTTAGGCTTTTGGGACCTTTATTTGCTGATGGGGCACAACTAAAAATTAGAAGCAGCAGCTACAAATATCCATTAATAATCAAAACATGGAATGTATAAAGGATAAATCTAGGAAATTGGAAGTTGTCAAATGAAATGGATCCACATCCTGCTTGGGTGAATAGCATCTGGGCTCTTGAAAGCTCATAAGCGCCATCTAAGGTGCAGCTGTTCGTCTCTCCACGTGCAGAAGAAAGAAGAGTGACAAGAACTGAAGAGGCTTGGAATCAATTAGTCCATCGGACTAACAAAACATGTGAACACCAGTCTTCATGACTTTGAGACCAGAAGAACTAGATGGAACCCGGCTACCACTATCAACCACCCTAATAGGAATCACATTAGAGGATCCTGGATAAAGTGGGGAAAATGTGGAGCAAAACTCAAAATTATTTTTAAAAAAAATACCAGGTTTACTGGTTAGAAAGAGACCTGAGGAACCTGAGACTGTGGTCCTTGACAACCCTTCAAGTCTAGAAAGGAACTCACTCTCATGACCCAATTTTCAACCAAACAGTAGACAGGACTTTTGTATGTGTTGTGGGGGGAGGGGGCAGGGGGAGGGGGAGAGAACAACACTAGCAAGTATGCTCCTCATGGGATGGTCAATCATTCAAAATCAAAAGAGTAACATTTTTCTAAGGACAAAGCTGAGAAGGGATAGGAAGCAGGGTGGAATACAAATAGAAGCCACAGGAAGGAAGCAGGATAACTGTTGTTGCATGGAGGGGATTGTAATCATTGTGATGAAACAAAGTGTATGATTTATTGAATGCAAAGCTAATGGTCGTGTCTATAAACCTTCATTCAATTCACAATAAAACTTTAAAAAAATAAAGTGATGTTTTTAAAAAATGAAATGAACCCCCCAAAATTTATATCCTAGACATTGTTGTTGTGTTGTTATGGGCCATCGAGTCGGTTCCAACCCATAGCGACCCTGTATAGGGTTTCCGAGGGTGTAGATCTTTACGGGAGTAGAAAACCTCATCTTTCTCCCGCGGAGCAGCTGGTAGTTTCGAACCGCTGACCTTAAGGTTCGCAGCCCAATTCGTAACCACTACGCATCCTAGACATTAGTGAGTTGAAATGAACTGGTATTGGCCATTTTCAATCAGTTTAATATGGTTTACTGTGTCAGGAATTGAAATCGACTGGTGTCACATTCATCATCAAAAAAATCTATTTTGAAGTACAATGCTGTCTGTGATAGGATAATATTCATACAACTACAAGGAAAACAAGTTAATGCCACAATCATTCAAATGTACACATTAACCACTAAAGCCAATGACAAAGAAATTGAAGAATTCAACCAACCTTTCCTTGGAGAAGGACATCATGCTTGCTAAAGTGGAGGATCATCAAAAAAGAGGAAGACTCCCAACAAAATGGATTGGACAGTGGCAGTAGCAATGCACTCAAGCCTAGCAAAGCTTGTTCGGTTGGCACAGGACCAAGCAGTGTTTCATTCTGTTGTGTGTAAGTTAGTACCATCTCAATGACACCAAACAACAGCCAACCTCTTCAGTCTGAAACTGAACAGACATGCAACCAAGATACATTAACAATTACTGGTTATTGGAATGCAAAAGTTAGAAACAAAGAAAATGAATCAGTAGTTGGAAAATATGCCTTGGTCATACTGAAGATCACATGATAGAATTTTATAATACCTTTTTTCAACAACATAAATAGTAGCTATATACATGTTGTTGTTGTTAAGTACCCTAGAGTAGGCTATATACATAGAGCTCACAAAATAGAATACACAGGAATCAAATTAACAACATCTGTGGGAAGAAAAGATGAAGAAGATCAATATCATCAATGAATGCAGGGACAGGGACTGACCGTAGAACAAACCAATAATTGCTCATATACAAATTCAAGCTTAAGCTGAAAAAAAATTAAAACAAATTCACGAGAGCCAAATATGAGAATATCCCACCTGAATTTAAAGACCATCTCAAGAACAGATTTCATGCACTAGACACTAATGACCAGAGACCAAAGCAGTTGTGAAATGACATTATGAACATCCATGAAGGAAGCAAAAGGTCATTAAAAAGACAGGAAAGAAAGAAAAGGCCAAAATGGATGCCAAAAGAGACTCTGAGGACCTCCAGGGCAAGATGGCAGAGTAGGCAATCACACAGCGCCAACTCTCTGCGACAAAGACATGGGAGACCAAATGAAATAGATACAGCTGGTGATCCTGGAATCCTGAAAATCAGAGGATAGGACAGAGAGGTGGGTTGAGTGCTCACTAGAAGAGAAAGCTGAACAGGAGCAGTGAGAGAGAAGAAAAACAGATGGACTGTAGGCTAACAAGTTTCCTGAGCTTTTGCAGGCAGCTAGCAGGCTCAAGACTCAGTTAGAAGAGGTCAGTGTCAAGGGGGTTCAATTATTCCTTGTTCCCATGCCCTCCTGGTGGGTGGGAATGTGACCAGTCCCCACCCTTGTCCACTCAGCAGCCAGTGGCACCTCCTCCTGCCCAACACCTGCTCTGTCTGGAGTTTGGCACTGAAGTTTTATGAACCTGACCTGAACACAAACAGTGAGCACCTGAGAACAGACCAATATAGAATCATCAATTAGATACAAATATAAGACACCATAATATCTTGGAGAAAAGAATTTCAGCTTATACAAAGAAATGAGACAGTGTCTCAAACAAGTCACCAAAATACAGAGTGAGAAAATAGAACACCAGAAATGGCACCAGAACTACTGATAAGGAGTTCAAAAGACTACTTTTAGGCAACTTCAACACATTGGGAGAATGATCAGGAAAACCACAGATGAAATCAAGGAAAACATAGACAAAAAACTATAGATGAATTCAGGAAACAAACTGACAAAATAAATGAAATCATGGAAGCCGTACAAAAACAGCAATTAAAAAGCCATAAGATTAGCAATAAGACTTAAGATATAAATAATACAGTGAAGGAGCAAATAAATAGAATTGAATCTGTGGTGGTCAAATTACTGAGTTTGGAGAAAAATCTCTCAATTTCATTTGCTACAGAAACAATCAGAAAAGAGAAGAAGAAAATCAAAGAAAGCCTAAGATTTATGTGGGACACTATTAAGAGGAATAAATTATATGTAATAGGAATTCCAAAACAAGAAGAGACAAAAGATTAAAAAAACATATATTATCCAAGAGTTTTTGGAAGAAAACTTACCTACCATGAAAGAACAGAAGATCACCATTCAAGAAGTTAAATAAACTCCAAGCAGAATAGACCCCAAAAGAAAACCATCACGATATATTGTAATCAAACTTTTTGAAACTAAAGACATGAAAGAATCCTGAGAACAGCTCAATAAAAACAAAAAGTTGCCTACAAAGAACTAACAAGACTAAACTCTGATATCTCAGCACAAACCATGAAGGCAAGAAGACAATGGAATGACATGTACGAAACTCTGAATGAAGCAAATTGCCAACCAAGATTCATATGTCCATCAAATATGACAGTAAAGTTCAGTCATCTTCAGATAAACAGAAATTAAATGAATTTGTAAAAATAATACCAACCTTACAAAAAATACTAAAAAGAGTTTTATGGACAGAGAACCAACAGCAGACAACAACCTGAGACTAAAATACATGACAATAACACTTAGACTCAATCCAGAGTTAGAAGTATTAAAGGTAAGACAGAACTACAAGACTCAAAATAGAGAACCAGAGATACAGCTGCAAAATGGCAATAACAAAAACCATAAAGTAAAAAGAGGGAATAATGTAGTTACAGAAATTCCAAATGGAGAGGAAATCAAGTAGATTTATAGGAAAAAATTAAATAAAAACAAACCTAACTGTAACTCTAAAAAGTAGACCAAACCTTACTTGTAGCCCTAGTCAAACCCTTACCCCTAGCACTAACTCCAGTACTAACCTTAACCCTAATACTAAACATAGTCCTAGGCCTAGCCTAGACCTAGTCATAGATGCAACCCTAATCCTCAGTTCTTACTCCAAACTTGTTCATGAACATAGAGAAGCTAAAGTGACTGGAAAAAATGGTGAAATAAAAGAGCTGAATAGAAAATTTCAAAGGACAGTTCAAAAAGACAAAGTAAATAAAATGTGCAAAGATTTGCAACTAGAAAACCAAATTGGAAGAACACAAAATTTCTCAAGCTAAAGAACTAAAGAAAAAAAAAAAAAAAACAATCAAGATTTGATTTGTAATCTTGAAGGATTGGAGTACTGGTGTGGTGCTGTAGAATAAGCACTGGATTGCTAACTGAAAGGTTGGTGGTTCAAATCCACCAGTTGATCCTCAGAAACCCTATACAGGGTTGCTATGAGTTGGAACCGACTTGACTGCCTTTAACAACAACATTGAAGGATTTTGTGAGCAAATCATTGAATGAAGTATGAAGCATCAAAAGAAGATGGAAGGAATACACAGTCAGTGTACCAAAAATAATTGGCCGATGTCCAACCATTTTAAGATCCATGTGGTCAAGAACCGATGATGTTGAAGGAAGAGGTCCAAGCTGCACTCAAGGCACTGAGGCAAAACAAGACTCCAAGAATTGATGGATTACATATTGAAATGTTTCAACCAACTCATGCAGCACTGACAGCACTCACTCATGTATGCCAACCAATTGGAAATGATCTGCATTCATAGCCATTCCAAAGAAAAGTAAACCAATCAAATACAAAAATCATCTAACAATATTATTAATATCTCACAAACAATTAAAATTTTACTGAAGATAATTTTTAAATGATTACAAGCTGTAATCAAATCAAATGATTACAAGCTGCCAGAAATTCAAGCCTGATTTAGAATAGGACATGGAACAAGGGCGATCATTGCTGATGTCAGATGGATCTTGGCTACAAGCTGAGAATACCTGAAAGATGTTTACTTGAGCTTTATTGACTATGCAAAGGCATCCAACTGTGTAGATCATAACAAACTATGGATATCTTTGCAAAAAAAAGTGTATTCAAGAACACTTCATTGTGCTCAAGAAGAACCTGTACAAGAGATAAACATTAGAAGAGAACAAGGAGACATTGAATGGTTTAAAATCAGGAAATGTGTGTGCCAAGATTGTATCCATTCACCATACTTATTCAATCTGTATATGAGCAAATAATCAGAAAAGCAAGGTTATATGAAGAAGAACTTGGCATCAGAACTGAACTCATTAACAACCTGTGATATACAGATAACACAACCTCACTTGCTGGAAATGAAGAGGACTTAAAATACTTACTGAAGATCAAAGACTATAGTCTTTGGCATGTATTGCACCTCAGTGTAAAGAAAACAAATATCCTCACAATTGGATTCATACATAAAATCATGATTCATAGAAAAAAGATTGAAGTTGTCAAAGACTTTGCTTTGCTTGGATCCACAAAGAAGACTCATGAAGGCAGTAGTTAAGAAATCAAATGACATTGCATTGGGTAAATCTCCTGCAGATCTTTAAAATGTTAAAGAACAAAAATGTCAATTTGAGGCCTAAGGTGCACCTGACCCAATCCCTCATATTTTCAATTGCCTTTTATGCATATGAAAGTAGGACAATGAATCTGGAAGACCACAGAAGAATTCATGCAATTGAATTATGGTGTTAGAGAAGAATACTGAAAGGGCTATGGTCTGCCAGAAGCAAAAACCAATCTGTCTTGGAAGAAGTACATCCAGAATGTTCCTTTGAATCAAAAATGGCAAGACTTTGTCTCTCATACTTTGAGTATACTGTCAAAAGGGATCTGTCCCTGAAGAAGGACATCATGCTTGATATAGCAGAGGGTGAGTGAAATAGAGAAAGACTCCCAAAGAGATGGATTGACGTGGTGGCAGCAGCAATGGGCTCAAACATAACAATTCAGAGGGTGGTGCAAGGCCATGCAGAGCTTCATTCTGTTGGGCATAGGGTTGCTATGAGTAGGACCCAACTCAATGGCACCTAACAACAGCAACATAAAAGCTCCAACTATCTCTATCATAGTATGCATCACGCAATATTTAAATTGCTTATATGTGTACTGAGTTGTTACCAGGTACCACTGAATCAGTTTCCACTTATAGCGCTCCTGTATATAGTTTCCGAGGCTTCAAATCTACGACGAGGCAGAAAGTCTCATCTTTCTCCAAGGAGCAAACTGAGAGAGGAGGCATTATTGCATGCACCGTATCTTCATCAAGTGTCTTTATGTGATGCTGCAGAAGAGAAATACTTAAGCACTGGATCACAAGATCATTTGAATCGCAGGGTTGGCAGTTCAAACTCACCAGCTACTCCTCAGAAACCCTATGGAGGGTCCCTATAGTTGAACCGACTCAACAGCACTCACCACCAACAACAATGGCTTATTGTGCTGGGAATGACAAATTGAAGGGGAGTTCATCAAAAAGAATATTTCAAGATCTATCGAAGCACCATTCTGTCTATGATAGGATGGGCTGGCTGGTCTGAAGTTTTGGGAGATATGTGAACTCCCAAGCCCATGGGTACTGACCTTGCCACTGGGGCTAGGGTTGAGAGTGAAGCTGCCAGCTGGTCTGAATTGCAAGGAGGCATGCATGAACTCCCAAAAGTGTAGATAGTACCCATTTGACCTAGCTTGGATGGCTAGCTGACCAGAATTCAGTCAGATGAAAATAAAGATGCTTGATACTTCTAGCAAGTGTAAATTGCTACAATTTGATGAACTGGACTTTTACTTTTGTATGCACTTGCTCAAAATTTCAACTAGAATGGAAGGATTCTTCATATCAAGGAACAAGCTTGTTTCCTCAGTGTACTGGGTTGATAGGGACAGGCAATCTAGACATTGGCTATCAAAAGCGGGGGTTGGCTATAAAGGCACAAAGTGGCTGACTTACAAGCTTTCATGAATGTTCTTAGTTTCAGAAGAAGAGGGGTAAGTAGAATCCCCACTAAATAGTTTTCTTCTTCTCAGGATGGATCTGGTGAAAGGGGACGGGAGTGACTGATAGGATTTCATGATTCAGTCGTGAGTAATTGTTAGCAGGATAAATCATGATGGTCACAGTTGTAATTGTAGAAGATGTGTAACTAAAAGGGGGAAGTAGTTAATCTTTCATTCCAGGAACAGAAGACCCCAGAACCATCAAGAAGGAAGAGCATGAGTGAAGCATGAGATTCTACCTAGAAAAGCAGCAACAGCAGAGACAATGGCAGAGGCGATGGCTTGGAAAGATAGAACAGCTGCAGGCTCCAGGCCTGTGGACTGAGTAAGGCTGTGTGCCCACAGGCAGGAGGCTGGCTTGCAGAATGTACCCTTAGGACATTTAAATTAATATGTATTTTTTGTTTTGTGTGTGTACATCAAATAATTTTGCTTTGTTCATTTGTGAAATATAACATATAAAGGGGAAGGCACAGGGAGGAGGTAGGATAACTGTTTTTGCAGGGAGAGGATTGTAATAGTTGAAATAAAACAAAACACGTAATTTGTTGAATGTAAAGCTGATGATCTTGTCTGTTAACCTTCACTCAATTCACAATAAAAAGTTTAAGGGGAAAAAAAAGAATTTGATTAGAAAGAGTTTTTGTAAGAACAAAGGAGTTTCTCTTTTCTAATCATTTAAATCAAACTAGCTGCCATTGAGTCTGTTCTGACTGACTTCTGGCAACCCCAGGTATGTCAGCATAGAACTGTGCTCCATAAGGTTTTTAATCAGGGCTTTCTGGAATTTGATCACTTTCATTCTGGGCTCCAGGTTGGATAAGAGCCATCAAGAAAGTAGCAGCCATGTTTGAAACTGTTCAAGTGAAGGGTCTCATAGCTGCCACTAAAAAAGAGTTAAAAATATTCATCTCCAAACTGACCTTCTATGATGAGCTATCCAAGAGTGATCTTTTGATAAGGCACCAGCATTGACAAGGCACCTTAAGGCAATAGAGACTGATTTGGAAGAAGCCAAAGATTGGGCAACATGAGACATTTTAACATTCATATCTGAATGAAACTTCATAAAATCTCTCCCAACCCTTTCACTAAATATAAATTATTTCTCATAATCTGTCTGTCTGTAGCTTCATGTAAGAGGAGCTTTTCTAAACTGAAAATTACAAAGAACTATTTGCAATCTACCATGGGACCATCAAGCTTGCTGATCTTGCAATAATATCAATTTTAAAGTGAGTTGGCAAAAAGTATTGATTCCAATGAAGTGATTCACAAGTTTGTAGCTTTCAAGGCCAAGAAAGGAAAGTTCTCATTTGTTGATGTTCTCTAGGTGCTGAAATGCTTGTATATGTGTCCCTGATTATTTTTATGGAGTTATTTCACTTATGAATATATTCCCATATGTATTTGTCTACAATGTCTGCATTATTTAGCAGTTACTAATTATGTAAATCTGATCAGTTGATACATCTTATGCAAGAGTAGTTTTATGTTCAAATGAACACAATTTCCATGTAGTTCTCAAATGTTTCTATTTTTAATTCTATTCTTCTTCACTGAATTTCTATTTTAACCACATAAAACTACGTAAATGTAAATACAAAAGTCAAAAAGTATTGGTAGAAAATCGTAGACCCGTTTATTGAACAAAATTATTAAAATGTAAAACTACTGTTTCTCAATATACCATCCGTCTAGGTATATACACTTGTGAAGGTGACATTTTCATCTCTCTCAACCTTCTACAGAGAATTATACCCTCTTCCATTGGCACCACATGAAAACAGTAGTTTTGGCGTCAAGACACATACTCCTTTGAAATGTTTTTTGAGGTTAAGAAACAAAAAGAAGCCTTGAAGAGGCAAGATCAAGGCTGTCTGATGGATGAAGGAAGATTTCCCAATGAAATTATCCTAGGATCAACCCTAACTACCCTCAAAGAATGAAGAGGTGCATTATCATGGAAACAAAATTCCTGGATGCAATTTGCCTTGTCTTTTTCACACCAATTCAGTTTGCAGTTTTCTTAAAGCTTCTTACTAATAAGCCCTCATGGTCATCCTGTGTCCTTCAAGGTAATCCCTTTGGAATCCCATAAAACAGTCACCATAACTTTCTGAGTTGACTTCTGCGTGCATGTTGAGTTTAACTGGCTAAGTATATCTTCTTGGAAGCCATTGTTTCGACTGATTTTTTTCTTGAAGACTCCCTAATGAGATTAAGACAACTGGATTATTGAGAGAACTTGCCTGCAGCCATCCATTGATCACAGAAACCTATTTTATATATGTTTTGCTGGAATAAATTTGTGCATATATAAACTGGAAACTTAATAGCAATACTTTTTACTTATCTTGGCACACTTACACTATTGTGTAAGTAAAACGGGCTTTTTGTTTGTTTTACTGTTTTTGGTATCAGACTATGCTATACAGGGTCGCCATGAGTTGCAACTGGCACATTTGTTGTTGTTGTTGTTAAGTGCTGTCAAGTCGGTTCTGACGCATAGTGACCCTGTATAGGGTTTCTGAGGAGTGACTAGTAATCTCGAACTGCCAACCTTATGGTTCAAACAAACTTTGCAGTCCAGTGTATTAGCCCACAGAGCCACACTTAAACATGAGTTTTAATTTTGCTAGTTGTTTGTGTTATTATATAACATTACGTTCAGTGACATGTGGGAATTAAGATTTACCTATTGTGGGGGGTGGGCCATGCCACCATGAGTGACTCCAGTGCTTATCAACCAAGTGTATTAACTGTTTATACCACCCAGGGACTCCCAGATCACTTCAAAGGAGTCTTTATTTCCCCCATATAACTCTAGTCCCAATTCTGGCTCTCCCCTAGGACTCTCCTTCAAGCTTCATTACTATGATTCAGAGCCTGACCTGGGAAGGGACATTCTTAGGAAATCTCTCTTGTTATAGCTGGAAAAGCCCTGAAGTCTTCAAGGATGGTTGCAGATCTATTCTGAATACTCAAGTGTGTAGTCACTGTTCTCACCCAAGCATTGGGTTCTGGGTTTGAATCCTAAACCAAGTATTGAACGTAAGAGTTCCAGGGTGGGTGAGTCATTCTTCACAGAGCTTCCCTGCATTCCACTAAAATCTGAATCTCCTTTCTGCAGGCTGATGGACCAGGACAGCAGAATAGGAGGAGTGAGGAGCTTGGACTTCATTGCCCAATACCAAATGCCCAGGGACCAACTCTGAAACAGAAGTGTGCTGTGCGCTTGTAGCTGTTTCTAATCTCTAGTTTTCAATGGGGATAAACTCAGGGTTCCCAGAATGCCATCACAGCTTTGTTCTTTTCCATCTTCCCGCCACCTCTCCTTTGTCGCCATTCCTGTTTTCATTTTTCCTTCCAGATTCTTGCTCAAAGAAAAGATACTTTCATGAGTGTGACTATTTCACCTATTTGTACCTATTCTCAAAATAAACATTGGAATCCAAACCATCAAAAAATCTGGTCTTTTCCAGAACAGGATAGAAATTAAAACTGCTACCCAAATCAGAAGACAGCATCATGTTTGAAAATATCACCTCTACTGCAATGAGGGAAGACGATCCAAGATAAGGAAGGCACCTGAAAATTCAAGTCCGTTGAGTTCTACTCAGAGATTTTTCATCCCTTTTGCTAAAGCTGCAGTCACTGAGACGGGTGCTCAATCATGGGTTTTCTGGAGGTGAGTCATCAGGTGTACTGTGAATGGAGCTATTACTAAGTGCCTGCTCTTCAGAGACAGAGTGAAGTGGATTGAGGTGGAGTTTTGCTGATTTATACGCATTAAATCAGATGAGGATAATGGCAAATATGCCTATCTTTATTATAACACTATATGAACAGCAATCATTCTCCAATACCTGGAGGAGTCTCTCACAACACGCACGTAATATAAGCAGCGGGAAAGAAGGTTGAAAGTGACTTTCTGTCATCCCTGCATTAGTGGAACGGTAAGATGAATGTTGCATCTTGAAATGCCTAGCACTTTTTTGCCTGCTGTTATTAACCTTGCATGCTTCTAAGCAGCATGGGGTCCTGGAGAAAAAGGTTATAACAAGTGGATATTTGAGGGCAGAGATTGCTATCAAACGTAGGCAGAATTGTATTTGCTTCCTTTAACCTTCCTTTGTGCTTGAAATCCACTGTTCTGATGCAGCTGCCCCTGTACATTGAGAAAGATCTCACAAACGTAAGCAGCTATATGCAGTTGGGCTCAGCACAATGCTGGATTCAAATGAAGACTTTAAATGATTAGATACAGGTTCCTCCACAACAGCTCTGAAGGTCCCATTGAGAATAAAACCAACTAGTCTATTCCTAGTGCCAACAACAGACATTGTAAGAGGATTCATGCTTTATAGCATCTTCCCTCTCTTGGTACAGGTCCTATACTCTGATTTTCTCTTTTATCAGGCTAAAGAGGATATATTTTATCATAATGGCTTTAAATCCAATGTGTACAGGCCAACACAAATAGGGTATTACAAGTTAAAAAACTCTACCTCAGGCACCATTTTACTAGAACTAGTGTTTACATCAAACAGTACATCCTAAGTACTTTATATTAAACTCGGACAAATCATTTGCCTGAGGATTAGGTGTTGGGCCATTGAAATGTAATCTTTCTGTTGATTTTTTTTTTTTTTTTAACTGACAAACCAAACATGGGAAAATAAGTAACTGTCAAAGCTCAAACTGAGGCGATCTTATCCTCAATTCCAAGCAAGAAAATAAGACCAAAGCTAAGCAAACTACAGTAAAATAAGAGAAAGACTTTCTCTATATCTATGGCATCCAATAGGCACCCCTAAATTTGCTTTCACTACACAAGAATGGCACATACATTGTATTTTCAAAGTGTTGTTGCTGTTGTTAAGTGCCGTTGAGTCGGTTCCAACTCATAGCAACCCTGTACAGGGGTTCCGAGGCTGTATATCTTTACGGGAGCAGAAACCCTCATCTTTATTCCGTGGAACAGCTGGTAGTTTCGAACTGCTGACCTTGCAGTTCACAGCCTGACTCGTAACCACCACATTATCAGAGCTCCTTGTTCCGACTCATAGTGCCCCTATGTAGGGTTTCTGAAGAGCAGCTGGTGGGTTTGAACCATCTATCTTGAGGTTCAAACTGACTTTGAGGTCCAGTGCAAAAAGGATGCAAAGTCCACGTGAAGTCAAGTGAAAGCCAGTTGTCCTCCTGGGGCTCTGACTCATGGTGACCCCATGTGTGTCCAAGTAGAACTGTGCTCCAGACATTTCTTCCAAGACGCTTCTGGGTAGGTTTGAACCACCCATCTTTCAGTTAGTTGTTGTTGTTAAATACCGTGGAGTCGATTCCAACTCATAGCAACCCTGCACAGGGTTTCCGAGGCTGTAAAATCTTTATGGGAGAAGAAATCCTCATCTTTTTCTGGCGGAACAGCTGGTAGTTTCAAACTGCTGACCTTGAGGTTAGCAGCCCTATTCGTAACCACTACGCTCGCTACCAGAGCTCCTTTAGTAGCTGAGTGTAAACCGTTCACTCAATCCAAGACTAGAAGTCAGCCAGAATCTTCTAGATCACCACTATCCTAGCATACTACAAAGTAATCCACCTGACTCTTCTCCGTTCCCTCATCCCTACAGGGCTGAGAGTGAGAGGGGAAAGACTCGGAGTGTGTAAATCTGGTGACAACAGATTTTACTCACTTAGGCCAGGACCTTTTTTTTTTTTCTTTGACCCTATCACTCTTAAAATTTATTTATTTAAAACTTTTTTATTGTGAATTAAGTGAAGGTTTACAGACAATATCATCAACTTTACATTCAACAAACCATACATTTTGTTTTATCTGAATGATTACAATCCCCTCCATGCAACCACAGTCATCCCTCTTCCTCCCTGTGGCTCCTATTTGCATTCGACCCACCTTCCCATCCCTTCTCAACTTTGTCTTTAGAAAAATGTTGACTTTCTCATTTTGAACATTTGATCATTCCATGGTGACTATGCCTTGCCAGTATCGTCCCCCACATAAACGTATCTACCGATTGGCTGAAAAATTGGGCCATGAGGATGAGTTCCTTTCCAGACCCGAAGGGTGGTCTAGGGTTATAGTCTCAGAGTCCTCCAATGTGGAACAAAACTCAAAATTATTTAATAATTGTTATTATTAAATAATAATAATAAATAAATATTATTAAATAATTTTGAGTTTTGTTCCACATTTAATAATTTTCTTCCACTCTATCTTATTATTATTATTAAATAATTTTGAGATTTGTCCCACATTTAATAATTTTCTCCCACTAATGTGATCCCTTTCTGGACAACTGATAGACACAGCCAGGCACCATCCCATTCTTGGGGTCTCAGGGTCATACAAACTGATGTTTACACGTTCCATTAGTTCATTGGACTAATTGATCCCAAGTCTCTTCAATTCTTATCACTCTGGTTTCTTTCAGGACCATATACTTTAAGAAATTATTAAAATAATTCCTAAATTGACATCAGTGATATTTGTAAACTGGCAAGTTGGAATATGACTTCTAAGGTCCTATACTATGGGGTTCATCTTATAGGCAAGGGCATCTTATACTGAAAAAAAAAAAAAAAAATCAAATGAAACATTCTTGGAATTATAGTAGATCCTTACCTTACTCCAAATTCTAAAATGAAAATTGGCCAAGTATATGGGACTCAAATGTACATAAAATGGTGGTTTAAAGTGTCTATGAATGCAGCCAGGGTTTGAGGCTCTTTCTAACACCTGTTTAATCTTTGCAATTTCCTTAATCCCTCTGGGCCTCAATGTCTTGTAAAATAGTGATAATAATTAAAATACCAATTTCACAGGATTTTCCACCCCTTGCCTGTTCGTTTGTCGTACCTGGCCTGATTGGTGGTGTTCACGTTGCTATGATGTTGACAACCATGGCAGTAGTGTTTCAAATGCCAGCTGTATCACCCCTGGTAGAGAGGTGTCTTGGTTATGTTGTGTTGCTATAATAGAAAAAACACATGTGGCTGGCTTTAACAAACCAGCGTTTATTTTCTCACGGTTTAGGAAGCTAGAAATCTTAATTCAGAGAGTTCATTTTCTCAGTCAGTTCTGGAGAAAGGTCCTTATCTCTTCAGCTTCCATTTCCTCGGAAATCTCCATATGTCTTGGTGTCTACCTTACCCCATCTCTCTCTCTCTCTCTCTCTCTGCTTGCTTATTTAATCTTCTTTTATATCTCATTAGATAATGATTCAAGATAACACACTGCACTAACCCTACCTTGTTAACATAACAAAGACAATCCATTGCCTATAGGGATTATAACCACAAGCATAAAATAAAACAAAACAAAATTAACAATTGTCCAGTCAAATCTGACTCATAAAACAAAGTAGAAGTGCCCCACAGAATTTCCAATGCCATAAATCATTACAGAAGCAGGCTACCACATTTTTCTCCCACAGACAGCTGGTGGATTCACACTGCTGACCTTTCATTTAGTAGCCAGTGCTTAACCACTGCGCCATGAGAGATTTTCAGCACAGGCATAGAGGTTAAGATTTAGAACACAGAGTTTAGGGGAACATAGTTTCATCATAACAGTCATCCTTTGGTCCCCCAAAATTCATGTTCTTGCCACAGGAACATGACATCATCCCAACAGTCTCATATCAACTCTAAACCCACACTCTCTTCTCCTGAATCGTTTAACTCAAACGTAGTGAGACTTTAGGTATATTGCATCCTGGGATAAAATTCCTTTTTATTTATGAAACTATGAAGTCCAGACTACAAGTTATCTGTTTCCAAAGTACAATGGCAGAACGGGCACAAGGTAGACATTCCTATTACAAATGGGAGAAATCAGAGGAAAGAAAAAAAATAGCAGGCACTAAGCAAATCCAAAATCTAGCAGAACAAATTGCATTAACTCTCAAGGCTTCAAAATATCTGACTTCAATATCTGGGTGTTGAACGCAACCTCTGGATTCTGGGTGATGTCTTCTTGATCTTGGGCTTCAGCTCCACCTCTCAAGCCTGCTGGGATTTCAACTCCACTCTCTTAGCTTTTGTTGTTGTTGTTAAGTACCGTCGAGTCGATTCTGACCCATAGCAACCCTTTAAAGGGTTTCCAAGGAGCAGATGGTGAGCTTGAACCACTGACCCTTTCAAATGACTTTGCAGTCTGTCACATTAGCCCACAGTGCCACACCATGATGCCCATTTTCCTAGTTCATCTTCATGTCAACTCCAATCTCCAGGTCTTCTGTCCCTTGAGCATGGAAGACCCACTCCTCCAGTTTTAGCAGTGGCCCCATCTCTCTGGCACACCATAACATCATTCCCATGCTATGGAACTAAGTGGTCAAAGATCCAGTTCTTTGAAATCTAGGACCCCAAGATCCAGGAGGCTATGGCCCCATCCGTTGAAACCAAGACAACCCTTCTTCCTGTGCACCTTCCAACAGTTCTGCTGATCTCCAGGTTGTTCCAGGGATGGTTCTTTTCATTTTTTGGAGGACAATACATCATAACTCCTTTAGCTTGTTTCCTACCTGAGAATTCCAAGAGGTATATCGAATTCTTTCCTCTCATTCATTCTCTGTCCCCTTCACTGTTGTGGGAATTGGTTATATCCATCAGTCACAGGTTTAATTCCTTTAACAAAAGATTGTGTGGCCATATTCTTTGTGAACATTCTAGGACATGTATCCCTGGCTTATATTTTCCAAATGTTTAAGTTCGGTTTCATTTTGCACAGTTCTTTTTTAATTGCGTCTCTTACCTCTAGTATTATACTACAAGTAGCAAGGAAAAAAAAAAAAATCAAACAACTCCGTTAAGATCTTGCTTAGAAATCTCATCAGCCAAACACTCAAGTTCATCACTTACAAGTTCTACTTTCCACCAAACATCTGAACATAATTCAGACAAGTTCTTTGCCATTGCATCAAAAGCATTGACACTTCTACCATTGTCCAATCACATGTTCATTTTCTTTTAAAATCTCACCAGAAGCACATTTAACATTCCGTTTTCTAGTAACATTATTTTGGTGGTGCCATGTTGGTGTTGTTGTTAAGTACCGTGGAGTCGGTTCCGATTCATAGTGACCCTGCACAGGGTTTCTGAGATATTATTAATAGAGACTTTCTCAATAGCTCTCCTCACTTGCTTATTAGTCCTCACCAGAATCACCTTTAATATCCATAGTTCTTCCAGCAGTTTCTTCAAGGCAGTCTAAGCTTTTACTATCAGACATCTTAAAACTCTTTCAGCCTCTACCCACTACCCAATTTCAAAACCACTTCCATATTTTAGTTGTCTGTTAGAGCAGCTCCCCACTCCTGGTACCAAATTCTGTCTTACTTACCTAGTGCTGATAGAACAGCAATGGGCCTCCTGGTATGGCACTGTAGAATCAGCACTAGACTGTGAACCACAAGATCGGCCGTTGAAACCCACCAGCTGCTCCTTGGAAACCCTATACAGGGTCGCTATGAGTCAGAACTGACTCAGCACTTAACAACAACATAATAGCAATACAAGTGGTGGGTTTTAACAAACACATTTAGAGACCCAGCTCAAGGGGAAGGCTGTCTCTCTGTGAGTGCTTTGGAGATAGGTACTTATCTCTTTATCTTCTGCTTCTTGGTTCTTTGGAGATCTCCATGTGTTTTGGCATCTAGTTTTTTCCATCTTTCTGCTGGCTTGTTTAATCTTGTTTATTGAGTTCCGTCGAGTTGGTTCCAACTCATAGCGACTCTGTATAGGGTTTCTGAGGAGCAGCTGGTGAGTTTGAACCACCGACCTTGCAGTTCAAACTGACCGTGAGATCGAGGCACTATAAGAACTGGAGACATGAAGCAGAGACCCTAATTGCCAACAGTACTCCTGATAACATTGGAGTCCTGATGTGGCGCTGTCAGATAAGCACAGGACCACAAGGTTGGTGTGAAACACATGGTCGGTGGTTCAAATTCACTAGCCACTCCTCTGAAACCCTATAGTGGGTTGCTATGAGTCAGAGCCTATCCTATGGCACTACACCAGGACTCAAGAAGTCTTTATTATTTGCCAGATGCATTAAAGCCACTGTACTTGGTATTGGGAGTCCTGGTGTGACACTGAAGAATAATGCACTGGGTGGCAAGATTGGCTTAAACCACAAGGTTAGTGGTTCAAATCCACCAGCTGCTCCTTGGATACTATACAGGGTCTCTAGGAATCAGAATTGACTCGACAGCAGTTAACAACAACAGCTTAGTACTGGAACTATGAAGACTTAGAGAACTTGCAGTATAACCATTCAGTCAGTCAGTCATTCATCCATTCATTCACACACTTACTTATGTATACAGCATTTGTGTCCCAGCCACTATGTCAGACTCTGAGAACACATCAGTTGCAGGACAAATGCGGTCGCCTGCAAATGCTTGGTCGATGAGTTTCGGACAACAGCCAGTCCATTGTAAATGCTCATGAACTACTCATCCAATTGCTAGAGAAATTAGAGGAAGCCTCTCTCCTCAATAATATCCAGAGCTTACGTTTGTTGTGAGGCTTTATTCCAAGCAAGTGGCAAACCAGGGCAGTTTAACTTGCTCAGAACATGGCCCCTCTTCACAAGCTGCTGCCCACGTTCGCAGGTCCATTTGGCAGTATCTGATTAAAAATATCAAGGGAGAGATTTTTGTTTCAAAGATCCTGGAAGCTCTCAAAAAGATCAGCAAAGAAAATGGACAGCTTCAATTGGAACAGTCTCCCTGAATACACCTCAACTTCTAAAAAGAAAATGCAGTACATGGAAACAGCATCTCCTTCCCATAAAATTGCCTCAAAAAACATTCAGTCTTAATTTCTAGCATTAATCCTTTTTCCTGAATCAATCCCCAAGTAGGAAATTCAGATGACCTGCAGGGTGTGAAGGAAATAAGACCAAAGATCTTCTCCTTCTAAGCCCTAGTGTGGAAAAAGCTCTAGAATACTGATCCTCGTCCTTACTTTGCTAATCGCCTTGTTTGTGATTCCAGAAGAATCACGTTCTCTCCCATTTAGCAGCTTCGTAGCATTTTGAACAGGATGTGTATACATGCTTATAATCCATAATGGGTTGTATTAGTCTTAAGGAGCCCTTCATTGTATTAAAAACAGTTCTACACTAAGACGCGCAGTAGCGCTCATGGTTTTCGTTTCCCCTTACATTTCTAATTGTAGAACTAATTCCTTTCAAACTCAGTTTTCACCATTTTTTAGAGTCACAATTTCACAGTAAAGGTGTTTTGTTGTTGTTGTTAAGTGCCATCGAGTCGGGTCCGACCCATAGAAAGGTGTTTTAGCCAAAGGTTATTTCAACCACAGATAAACTAATCTCTCGACTTGTCTCTCTAAACTAGCAACTCTTTGTGGTCCAGTTGACTCTGACACATGGTATTCCCATTTGTGCCAGAGTAGAATTGTGCTCTGTAGGATTTTGAATGGCTGATTTTTTCAGAAGGAGATCACCAGGCCTTTCTTCTGAGGAACTTCTGAATGGACTCAACCCTCCAATCTTTGGTTAGCAGCTGAGTGAGTTAACTATTACATCACCTAGCCCTCTAAAGGAATCAGAAAATCTTCCAATAACTGAAAGTTTATTTACCTAAATAAAAAACAGAAATAGTAGAGTTCCTTTCAAGCGTAAATCTTGCCAGTCACCTTTTTCATAGTGTCCCTTTTACTGGTATTGATGAATTCACCCAAGACAGCTCTAGATGTTTTAACATCATGGACCGCATCAGTTGTTCTTAAGCTTAGATTTCTCCAACTGTTTTCTATAAGAGAAACATTATGACAATTAGTATTATAGAATGTTTTTCTTCTCCCCAGATAAGAAAATTTTTTTCATATTCATATCTCCTGGGATTCTCCTAAATGTCATAAGCCATTTAGGAAATGTATTTGTGGATGTAGCTCTTTCATATACAGCTCATTGTATACAAATCTGATACACTGAAATTCACCATTATAGAATTTAGAAAACAAATTCAGTATGCATTATCCCAAGGCTTGTTTTACATAATTTTCAAGTCTGTTCAGTCATACTTGCCAGTAAACATGCCCCACCCTTTGCTTCATTTACTGAAACAATTAGATTCAACCTCTACAATATGTCTGCATTTTCTCTCATCTGGACAAGTTTGCTCATTCTGATTGTTCTAGGTAACAAGCTCTGAGTAATCAAAAGAAGTTGAATATTATCTCCCAATAAAGTATAGGTTTATAAGAAAGAAATCATTCCAACCCAATGCGATTATTCTGTTAAGAAATATTTTTGCCCAAGTTGTTTTGCTAAGAAAGTGAAGAGGGTAGGCCAGGGAGGAAACACTATTAGGTAATTTAATGGTTTGAATGATCAAATATGATTTTAATATGCATACATTCAGTATTATAATGAAACAAACAATGTAGGCATTAATACATACAAATTATGTTAGAGAAAAGTTTCGGAGTACATCTGTTCTAAAAGTGGCTTACACCTGCAACCCATCACATGCTGCAAACTTTGAAGTTTTATTTTGATACATGTTTCAAGTTAATCGCTCCTCCTCTGTGCTACTTTGGTATTATTGCAAGAGCTTATTTTCTTAATGCACTGGATAGCAGAGTTGGTTTGAACTGCAAGGCCAGCAGTTCAAACTCACCAGTCGTTCCTTGGAAACCCTATACAGGATTGCTATGGGTCAGAACCAACTCGATGGCAGTTAACAACAATGACACCTTTGTTAGACAGTGAGCTGCATGGAGGAAGAGCCCATGGCATGTTTGTCTCCAACTTATTTGCTTTGAACATGTCATTAGGTAAGACCAATGGATGAAGAAGGACATGATGTTTGGTAAAATAAAGGGTCAGCAAATACGAGGGCCCCAACAATAGGCAAAAGCATACCAAACAGCATGAAGCTGATGTGGGATTGGGTAACATTTTGTTCTATTACGTGTAAAGTCTCCAGGAGTCCCAGTTACCTAGATGACAACTAACAATAGCAACATCCAGAGCCTGGCATTCACTCACTCATTCAACAAACACTAAACATGTACCAGTTATTGTTCTGGGTGCCAGACAGATTACAACAAAAAGTCCTGCCTTCATGAAACCTACATATAGCCAGGGCTCAATAAAAATGTCTAAGTAAACCCAATTGCCTTTATTGCTGCCCTTGAAGCTTCTGTTTCATCATTCTTTTCAAATTTATTTTTACCAGCCCATGCCTGACTTAGGCACTGTCTGAGTCATTATCAAGCTGAGTCATTACTAAGAGTCATCCTTTAGCAATATACCCTGGTGAACTGACTACCCGTTCCCAGAGGTCTGAAAGAGAGGCAGAGAACGCACACATAATCTAGGAAATCAATATTTGATCACTGATGGTCCCAAATCCCTATTTGGAGGACATTGTTTTGAAAGCCTTTAATGAAAGTGGTCCACTTTCATGGTTCACTTCATGGATAGATCAAAACTGTGGCTCCAGGGAGAGTCCCCAGTTTGGAGAACTTGTCTATTTATCTGAGGCTCCAAGTCCACTTTCCTGCCTCATCTCTGACTCACCTTCTAAGGTTGAGCAAGTCGCTCATCTAAGTCACGTGTTCTCTATGTCTTCTCTTTCGTCATCCAAAGAATGGAAAGGTTGATTCTACGTGTGACCAACATGGCTCTTCAAAATGAGACTAGTTCAGGTAATGCTGCTAGTACAATTTTTTCTTCTTCTTCTTCTTTCAAGGAGCTCTGGTAGCATAGTGGCTGTGAGTTGGGCTGCTAACCTCAAGGTCTACAGTTCGAAACTACCTGCTGTTCCACAAGAGAAAGATGAGGCTTTCTGTTCCCATAAAGATTTACAGCCTCAGAAACCCTAAACAGGGTCACTATGAGTCAGAACTGACTCCACGGCATGTAACCAACCAATCAGCACTACAATTTTTAAAGAGGCCAAAGTAAAAACAAAGTTAAATTCTTTCTCTTTCCCATATGGTTTTCATAAGCTCTTATCTTTGTTTTGACCATTCATCTCTTCTAAGGCTCAAATACGGTATGGAAGTTTGAGTCTAGAAAAGATTCAGGAATGCAATTATCTTCATTACAAGAAAGAAAGACAGATGGAGAAAGATCTTACCATTCTAATCCAACACCTTCATTTTACTTTTGAATAAACTGAGGGTGAGATACGTTGTATGATTTACTAAGGACTACTTTCCTAATTGGAGTCTTGGTGTGGTGCTGGTTGGTGGTTCAAACCCACCAGTACATTCTCGGAAACTCTATACACGGTCACTATGAATCAGAACCGACTCGTGGGCACTTAGCGATGTGATGACTGAGTGAAGACTCATCACTTGATACTGTACTTCAGAATTATTTGCAAGGACCTGTCCCACATGTCTTACTGCTAGGGTAGTAAGCTGAGGCAAACTTTCTGATGCTGCTGATGCTGTATGCTCTCAAATCGTTTCCAACTCATGGCAACTGTGGATATGGTTTCCAAGGTTACAAATCTTTACAGGAACAGAAAGCCTCATCTTTCTCCTACAGCGCAGCTGGTGGTTTGAACTGCTGACCTTGTTTTAGCAGTGCAACCCACTACACTACCAGGGATCCTGAAGCTTTCTGAGAGCAATATATATATATATATTCATATAATTGATTCCGAAATTACTTTCAGCAATTTGCCAGAAGAAAGTAAGCTGAGAAATCCACTGTGATTTTGCCACAGAGATGTTTGGAACAGGATCATTAATAGTTTTTAAAATAGAGGTGAGGGAAAGCAACTACAATGTGAAACAATAACGGAGTAATTCAATCAATCATGGTGCATACATATGTATAGGGAAAAACATGCAAGTACTAAAAAAAAAAAAAATGGAAGCAGACTGTGTGCTTAGCATGTTAGGTGAAAAGGGAAGGTTGAAAAACAGCATGTAAACAGTATCCAAATTATCTAAAATTCTACAGAATGTGAAGAAAAACCTAGAGGAGATTATGTCAAATTCAGAAGAAGCTAGAAGTAGATGGTGCCATAAATACATCCATCTTTTGTTTATGTCCTCGTGGTCAATATTTTATAAAGCTTTTTAAAAATTAGCAGCGCTGGTAGCATAATGGATTACAGGTTGGACTCCTAACATAAGGTTGATAGTTCGAATCTACTAGTTGTTCCATGGGAGAAAGATGAGGCTTTCTACTCCTGTAAAGATGTATAGCCTTGGAAACCCTATACAGGGTCAATATGAGTCAGAACCGACTCCTTGGCACATAAGCACCATCAACTACTTGAGAGTCACTAGTTTGTAAAAAGTTTGAGTTAAAGTCACCAAGTGGAAGAAGATGGTATAAGAACAAATGGAAAGGGAGACAATGTAGGGGTCAGGAATGAAAATTGCTGAAAAGGAGGGGAGTGATGAGAAGGGTGTAGCTCATCGTGAGACTCCAGATCTCGATAAGAGTGGAATTGGGTGGGGCTCTGACACTGTCTAAGAGATGTCTGATAAACTCTGACCTAGTCAATTTCACGATGAGGCACCTGTGAGATAATGGAGGCGGGTGGCAATGTAGAACTAAAAATGGGGGTTAAAAGTTCAAAGATAATAAAACATAACTAAGACTTAATAAGAGAGATGAAAGTTATATCTAGGACCAGTAAGAAGAGTACTGATGCAGAATAATTATTGAAAATTTGGTTGGCTTGAAGAAAGTACTTTTCCCTCAGGAATTCTAAATGTTACAGCATGGACATACAATTATAGCAGTTTTATAACTACTTGTCATTTTAATATAAACGTATGATTTTCAGTCAATGTGTAATGTCTCATACATTGAGACAAGGTACCAGGAATTGACAGAATGCCAAAAGAGACGTGTCAACAAATTAATATAATATTGGAAGCTCTCATTTGTCCATGTCCAAGACAGCTACCTTGGGGCCAATCAGCTGGAAGAGATTCACATATATATGCCCATTGCAAAGAAAGGTAATCCAACAGAACATGAAATTTATCAAACAATATTATGATTATCACAGACAAGTAAGATTTTGCTTAGTGTTAATTCAAAAATGATTGCCAACTGTACATCAACAGAGAACTGCCATAAATTCAAGCCAGATTCAGAAGAGGACATGGAACAAGGAACAGCACTGTTGATGTCAGATGGAGCTGGACAGCAGAGAATACCAGAAAGATGTTTACCTGTGTTTCGTTCACTGTGTGTGGATCATAACAAATTATGAGTAACATTGCAAAAGATGGGAAATATAGAACATTTCATTGTGCTTCTGTTCCAGCCCATCGTTGTAGGTAGCCATTGTGTATTTTGAGTGCATAGGGGAATTTCATTGACAAATTTTTGGAAGTCGATCACCAGTCTTTTGTCTTAGTCTGGAAGTTCTGCTAAAACCTGTCTGCCATGGGTGACCCACCGTATTTGAAATAATGGTGACATGGCGTCCAGCATCACAACAACACCCAAGTCCCTACAATACAACCAACTGACAGACTAGTGGTAAGAGATAATAGTAGCCTGAGGTGTAAGATAATTGCAAGAACTATATATATAGAGTCCTAGTGTGGCGTTGTGGGCTAATGCGTCAGACTGCAGAGTTGTTTGAACTGCAAGGTTGGTGGTTCAAGCTCACCAGCTGCTCCTCGGAAACCCTATATAGGATCACTATGGGTTGGAATCGACTCCACGACACTTGACAACAACATTGTTGTTGTATAGAGACCCTGTATAGGAGCAGCTAGTGGGTTTGAACGGCAGACCTTGTGGTTAGCAGTCCAGTGTTTATCCTACAGCACCATACCTGGAATATATATGCAAGTCACTACAATACAACAAACTGACAGACTAGTGGTAAGAGAAAATAGTAGCCTGACACATAGATAATTCTAAGAACAAAGTAAGTTAAGATATATAAAATACCTAGCGCATAATAGAATCAATAAGCATTTACTTTCCACTGTCAAGACTGTGGAAAAGAAAATAGAGTCTATCCAGGAGAGAGAATAAGACCACCAAACATATCCCATCTTCTGCTGGGTTTTAGCACCCCACGATTTGGGTCCAGATGTACTTCAATCCTGGCTGATTTCTTCCCACCCAACAGAGGCTGACCACTAACATCTCATGCAGCCCACAACTTGCACTTCAAATCCAATTGGCTCTGTTGGCATCGTTGAAGGTTTTGTTTTTTATAGTGAAGCCAGAGAATGAATTGTATAGATCAGTATGACGTGTGATTTCCCAGCATTCCCACTTTCAGATTCTAGGAAATACACATCTCACATCAGTGACCCTGTGGTCACCCCACACACACTTTCTCACGCCATTTTATCTACCCACCACTAACCCAACAGAATCCCAACAGAGACCCCAACTTATCCAAGATGCTGAGGATCAATGCCAACCACTCCAAGTACTACCTAGGTTTTTGGTGTGGGTGTCAGGCTAGTCTGCTCTGTCTGTGTTTCTAATTAGCTTCTTTGCAACCTCAGCCAGTGCTGGAAACATAGGTTCAGAGGTCTCCAGTTTAGACAAAATCTCTGTAAACAGAGATCCGGCTAGGAAAGTACTCTGTTTTATTTTTGGTAGTGTGACTACTAGGAAGTTTTTTTTCTGAGTAGTTGAAATTGGTTCAACCAAAACTTCAATTTACTGATTTTAGTTAGTCAAAGAAAGTAAGACTAAAATCCCTTCTTTTCTTTTATATGCCTCAAATTCAATCATTGTTGTTAAGTGCCGCCAAGTCAGTTCCAACCCATAGCAACCCTGCATAGCATTTCTGAGGAGCACTTGGTGATTTTGAACCAATGACCTTGCGGTTCAAACCAACCTTGCCGTCCAGCCACATTAACCCACAGCGCCACACCAAGACTCCATTACTCAATAATAGATGCATGATATGTGAGATTGTTAATTCATTTTCAAAGACCAAGTAACGTCATTATCCTTTTTTACATTTGGACATGTTTGCATTCAAGAAAATTTAGCCATCAGTTAAATGACAGGCTAGTGTAGTGGTTACGAATCGGGCTGTGAACCTTAAGGTAAGCGGTTCGAAACTACCAGCCGCTCCACGGGAGAAAGATGAGGCTTTCTACTCCCGTAAAGATTTACACCCTCGGAAACCCTGTACAGGGTCGCTATGGGTCGGAACCGACTCAACGGCACTTAACAACAACAAAGCTTCAATAGTGAGACAACAGCCCATATATCTTCCCAAGGTGTCGAGTAACCTTGGCAGAGGGGTTTTAACCCATAAAATGTACTCTGAAGTTGGCGGTTTTATCATTTTATCTTTGTTAGCATTGTGCTGCTAACTGCAAGGTCGGCAGTTGAAACCAGCCAGCCACTCCTTGGAAAACCCATATAGGATCGTTGAGTTGGAATCAACTCGATGACACTTAACAACAATTTACTAATACAAATACTTTTGATATGCACAGTAGTTTATATTTTCAACCACTTACATATCCAAATTTCATTAGCTAAATCATCAGAAAAAGAAATTAAAGTAGGTATTATTAACTCCATATTTCAGAACACATCCCTTAGGCCTAGAGAAGTTTGGTAACATGCCTATAGTTAGAGTTTAAGAAATGCAGTTACTCTTCATGAAATCAGTGTACTTTTATTTCAGAACCTAAATTTCTGAATCCCTTTAAGAAGTACAGCAGCAGTTCAAAAAAGTCTCAAAGTATTCTTGATTCCAAGCTCTACGACCACAGAAATTCTCATCTGTGGGGAAATAAAAGGGAGGAGGGCAACGTAAATGTGCAAAAACAATGGCACGTCTTTCAACAGAATTAAAAGACGGCTGGATTTTTTCCACAAACTTTATGAAACCCCTTTGTACATACAGGGGAAAAAAATCACACAATACTACATTGTAAAAGATTGTGCTGTTGGCATGTTACATGACAAAGGGAGATTTCATGGGTCACAGAATCACCAGAGAGTACCCTAAAAGCCCTGTGAGCTTTTGTGCCCAGATATCAGAGAGATAGAAAGTAGATGGCCTTGGTCTACCTGTGGGGTGTCCAATGCACAACTTACGACTTCCAGTGTCACTAGTTCTCAAGGGTATGCTTCACCTACAAACTGGAAGGTCAAGTCGTTTTTATTGAGAGAGTGCAGGGACTCTTTACAGGAAACCCCACACCTCTGTATGATAATACTGTGAAAACAAAGATATGAGGAACATCCTTATTATCTCTTTGAAATACAGCAATTACACACCAAACTGAAGTTAATGATGATAGAGTTAAGGCTTCAGAATTTCTCAAGTGCATGATTTAAGATGTCCATTCTGCATCCAGACAAACCAACAAATTCATTTGAACCAACTATTCACTTCCAAGTAGTCCTGGTGTGGTACTGTAGGATAAGCATTGTACTTCTAATCACAAGGGCAGTACCTCAAACCCACCAGCCACTCCTTGAAAACTGTAGACAGGTTAGTCATGCGTCAGAAACAACTCAACCAAAACCCAGTCACAGACACAGATGTCCCATTTCAGTATAATAAAAGAACAATGCATATTACTCATCAATTATACCAGGTAAAAAATCCAAGTCTTCCATCTGATGTCCACCATGTGTGTCTACTTTATAACCAATCACAAATGAAAAAGAGTGCTCAAATTCAAATCTTATGTATCAAATTTTGTCTAGAAATATACCTTATAATTGGCAGACAAATCTTAGGGGAAACAACAAATCCATATGATTTTTTTACCTGTAAACAATTATAAAAGCACATTGTGGATGTGAACCTTCCTGGAAAACTGTTCTAAGACTGCTTCAAATAATTAGCACAAAGTCCCTGATAATTGTGCCCATCTGGTGAAGAGAGAGCTATATTTGATTCGAACACATGGTCAATAGCTTGTAACTATCCCTTTAGGCACCATGTCTTGGGGTAACTACAAGTTTAAGTTCCACATATTTGCTGCTACTTGGGGATCTGACCGTGACACTTGCAGTTTAGTCTTTTGAGGTCATTAATTGAAATGCAGGGCAGAGACAGTATGTTACCAGGAACCTAGAGTCCTAACAAACCATGGCACAAACACAAGACTGTATCCTTTGATATTATTATTTCACAATAACCCCAGATTTTCCTACACCTGGTGAATACAGGACATTCAAACCCACATCCTCCAAGAAAAGTTTTCCAGCTGCATTTCCATCACAGCTTTTTTCTTTAGACAAAGGGAACTTCCTGATGGATTCAACAAGTATTTACTGAGCCTCTGTTATTGGTGTTTCCCACCCATCTGTCCATTTGTCGTACTGTGGTTCCTTGCATGTTGCTGTGATGCTGGAAGCTATGCCACTGGTATTTAAAATACCAGCAGGGTCATCCATGATGGGCAGGTTTCAGCAGAGAGGCAGGTTATTTCTGAATATTTTGCCACTGAAAACCCTATGAATAGCAGTGTAACACTGTCAGGCAGCAGCAGAATATTGAATATTGAAACATTATGAGTAGCATCAGAATATTGTCAGAGATGAGCTCCTCAGGTTGGAAGGCACTCAAAATATGACAGAAAGAGCTGTCTGCTCAAAGTAGAGCTGATCTTGATGACACAAATGGAGTAAAGCTTTCACAACCTTCTTTTGCTGAAGGGGGACAACTCAAAATGAGGAAAAACAGCTGTAGACATCCATTAATAATCAGAACATGAAATGTACAAAGTATGAATCTAGGAAAATTGGAAGTTGCCAAAAATGAAATGTAATGCAAAAAGGTCGATATTCTAGGCATTACCTACCTTACATGGATTAGCCATTTTAAAACTGACAATCACATGGTTTATAATACCAGGAATGACAAATTGAAGAGGAATGGTCTTGCATTCATCATCAAAAATAACATTTCAAGATCTATCATGAAGTACAAAGCTGTCTGTGATCAGATAATAACCATATGCCTACAAGAAAGATCAGTTAATACCACCATTATTTAAAGTTATGAACCAACCACTAAAGTCAGTAATGATGAAACTGAAGAATTCTACCAACTTCTTCAGTCTGAAATTGATAAACATATCATCAAGATGTATAGACAATTACTGGCAATTGGAATGCAAAGGTTGGAAACAAAGCGGAAAGATCAGTATTTGGAAAATATGGACTCACTGATAGAAATGATGCTGGGGATCGCATAATAGAATTCTGAAAGATCAATGAATTCTTCATTGCAAATACCTTTTTAAAAAACATAAAAGATGAGTATACATACGGACTTCACCAGATAGAATACACAGAAATCAAATTGACTACATCTGTGGGAAGAGGCAGTGGCAAAGCAAACAATCAAATTAGTCAAAACAAGGCCAGGGGCACACTGGGACAGGCCATCAATTGCTCATAAGCAAGTTAAGGCTGAAGCTAAAACAATTCCATGAGAGCTAAAATATGAACTTGACCATAGCCCACCTGATTTTAGAAGTCATCTCAAGAACAAGTTTGATACATTAGACACTAACCAAAGATCAGAAAAGTTGTGAGATGGCATCAAGAACATCACACAGGAAGAAAACAAAGGTCATTAAGAAGACAAGAAAGAAGGAAACAACCTAAATGGATGTTAGAACAGACTCTGAAATTTGCTCTCCAGCACAGACATACTAAAGGAAGTGGGGAAAATGAGGAAGCAAAAAAGCAAAACAGAAAATTTCAAAAGGCAGCTTGAGAAGACAAAGTCAAATATTATAATAAAATGTGCAAAGACCTGGAATCAGAAAACCGAAAGGGAAGAACACACTCAGCATTTCTCAAACTGAAAGAACTGAAGAAAGAATTCAAGCCTCAACTTGGAATATTAAAGGATTATATGGGCAAAATATTGAATGACGCAGAAAGCATCAAAAGTAAATGGGGCTTCTGTGAACCCAGATGGGGACCTGGCTGGCCAGCAGTGTGGGGAGACCTGGGGACTCCTGGGCCCAGAGTCAGCGGCGTGGCCACAGAGGACTAGAGTGGAGAGTGAAGCTACCAGCTGATAGGAAGAGAGGGCATACGCACAAGAACACCCACACTTGCAGATGGTACCCACGTGACCTGGTCCCGAGGATCAGAACTCAACCAGGAGAAGATAGAAGAGGAAAAAAAAAAGAGTGATCTGAGACAATTTGATGAACTTGATCTACACCTGTGAATGCAGTAACCCAAAACAGGGAACAAACCCTCACAGCAAGAAACAGTCCTACCCCCTCCACACACAGAGTAGACAGAGATGGGCAACTTGGACATTGGATACCCAAATGGGGGGGAGGGACCACAAAGGCAAGAAGTAACTGGCTTACAAGCTTTCAAGAGGGAACCTAGAGCTAGGGGGCATGGAGGAAGGCAGAAT
>NW_006408578.1:8632145-8638684 GCF_000296735.1 Chrysochloris asiatica | reverse complement strand
TATTCCTGAACATTTAATTGTGCTCATAAGGAATCTATACATAGACCAAGAGGCAGTCGTTGGAAGAGAACAAGAGTACTCTGAATGATTTAATATCACAAAAGGTGTGTGCCAGGGTTGTATTCTTTTACCATGCTTATTCAATCTCTAAACTGGCAAATAGTCTGAGAAACGGGGTTGTATGAAGAAAAACGTAGCATCAGGATTGGAGGAAAACTCATTAATAACTTGCAATATGCAGATGATACAGTCTAGCTTGCTGAAAGTGAAGAGGGCTTACAATACTTACTGGTGAAGATCAAAGACCAGTCTTCAGTATGGGTTGTACCTCAATGTAAGGAAAACAAAAATCCTCATAGTTGGGCCAATAAATAGCATCATGATAAATGGAGAAAAGACTGAAGCTGTCAAAGACCTCATTCTGCTTGGATCAACCATAAACACTCATGGAAGCAGCAGTCAAGAAATCAAACTAATTTTTGGATTAGGCAAATCTGCTTCACAGGATCTCTTCTGAGTGGTCAAGAGCAAAGATGTCAGTTTGAGAACCAAGGTATGCCTGATCCAAACCATTTTCAACAGCCTCATATGCATGTGAAAATCAGACAATAAATAAGGAAGACCATAGAACAGTTGATGCATTTGAGTTATAGTGTTGGAGGAGAATATTAAAAATACCATGGACAGCCAGAAAAACAAACAAACCTGTGTTGGAAGAAGTGCAGCCAGCATGCTCCTTAGAAGCCAGGATGGCCAGATATCATCTCTCATACTTAGGACATAATGTCAGGAGTGACCAGACCCTGGAGAAGGACATCATACGTGTAAAGTGGAGAGTCGGTGAAAGAGAGGAAGACCCCCAATGAGATGGATTAGCACAGTGGCAGAAGCAATGGGCTTAAGAATAGCCACGATTGTGAGATCGGCGCAGCACCGTTCTGCAGAACCGACTCAATGGCACCTAACAACAACAACAACAACATAATAGTAATAGATATATAATAAAATGTAACTGAAGTCCAGAGAAAGAGGCATCAATAAATAGCAGAGCTATAGGGATAGTTTGTGGAGGAAATCAATGCGGGTGGGCCTCAGGAATTCAGAGATTTTTTTTATGTGGAACATGAACCATGCAAAAGATGGATCAGATACAAGTGGGAAAGTTCACACTGTTCTTCAAATCCTCATTCATCCCAATACCTTTTTGCCTTCAAGTCATCTCTCACTCACAGTGCTTTTCTGTGTATCAGCGTAGCAGTGTGCCCCACAGGGTTGTCAATGGCTGCCTTTTCTAAAATAGATCACCTTTCTCTGGAAAGTCTGTTTGCTCCACCATTTTTGTGTTCATTGTCTATCAGCGCCAATAATTCTCCCTTACCTCCTCAACCTGGTTAGAGTTCATGATCCACCTGGAATTCCTGTACTTAAAAACATGTTCAACTCGTTTGCTCCTTTCTCCCTCCCCTCTGCAATTCATTTGGTCAAACTCCCAAACCAGCTAAATCCAAACCCCCATCTGCACAGCATCTGCCCTCCAGCTGAATATGGCCATAGAAAAGCACACCACTGGACTAGCAGGAATTATTTTAAGTTTGGATCTTATTTTAAATTTATGAACTAAAATCTCTAGTGGCTTTTCAAAACTTCTCAATAATACTAGTTGTTGTTATTGTTCTTAAATGCTGTTGAGTTAGTTCCAACTCATAGCGACCCTGTATAGGGTTTCTGAGGAGTAGCTGATGAGTCTGAACTGTGGACCTTGCAGCTCAAATTGACCTTGAGATTGAGTGCTTATCCTATGGCGTCACACCAGATGCAGTGTTAATTCAGTTCCTCGGTCTCCAAAATGACTATTTCAAACTCTTTCCTCTCTCCTTAAAACTCTAAAACACCTTCTCTCTCTCTCTTTGATGACACTGCTTCATCAGATCAAAACAGAAGTAATAACAAGAGATCTTTACTTTCTCACAACCCAGTTCTACCAATCTACCTACCTCTCAGTTCACTATTTTCTTATTTCCTAGGACCAATCCTTTACCTGTACCTGGAACCCATCCCTCTTGCCTTGTTGAAGGCTTGTTGTTGCTGTTGTCAAGTGCCATCGAGTTGATTCTGACTCATAGCAACCCTTTCTAGGGTTTCTGAGGAGCGGCAAGTGGGTTTGAACTGCTGACTTTGCAGTTCAAACCGACCTTGTTGTTCAGTGTATTATCTTTCAACGCCACACCAGGACTCCACTTCAAAACTTAGCAACTCCTTTTTCTTCTGATTCATCGGTGTTTCCCTCACTTCTGAATCATTGTAATCTATACCAAAAAATACTGTAATATCGCTCATTGTTAAAAAATATTAACCTCTGACCCACATTCCCTACTTTTTTTTTTTGCAACCTTTATAGCCCAACTTGAGTTGTTTATACTTGCCATCTCTGTTTCCTTCCCTTTCATCCTTTCCTTCAACCATTTAATTCAGAATTTCATCACCACCATTCAACTGTTGTTGTTGTTTTTGTTGTTAAGTGCCATCAAGTTGGTTCTGACCCATAGCAACCGTGTATAGGGTTTCCAAGGACTAGCTGGTGAGCTTGAACCATTAACCTTGTGATTCAATCCAACTTTGCAATCCAGGGCATTAACCTAAATTAAACCAAGGAGTTAATTTTCTGCCCTCATTTTCTAGCCCTCTCAGCAGGATATGACAGAGTTGACCACTATTTCCTTCTTAAAGCATCATGGTCTTCATACTACACAGGACACCATACTGTACTGGTTTTCATGGCTACTTCTCCTAATCCTGTCATTCTTCTTGCTCACTCCTCTTCAGCCACTCTGACCTTGTTGTTCCTTAAACCATGTTTATTTTCATCTCTTCCACTCAAATCTTTGTATGACAGCCTCCGCTTTATTCAAGTCTCTGCTCAGATGTTTCCACCTCAGAATGATCTTCCAGATCACCGTATCCAAAAGTATATCCTTAGTCAATAGCCAATGCCTTATCTATTCTGCCGTCTTTTCTTCCCAGCATTAATCCCCATGTTAAGCTATCTGAAGGGGTGCAAAATATTTACAGGGAAATGCCATTATCTTTTAATTCCATTTACCTGTGAATTTTGCAAAGCCCCCACCTTATTTGGGTGTTTATTGGTTGTCTGTCTTCCTGTGTGGAATATCAATTTAATAAAGGAATGGGATCTTACTTAACTTCTTTATCACTGTGATACCAGTCTCAAGATAAAGCATTCAAAAAATATTACTAGGGAAAGTAAGAAAGGAAGACAGCATGGAGAGAGGGAAAAAAGAAAGACAGAAGAAATATAGAAGAAAGCAAGGAGGGTGAAATGGGGGAGGAATGGAGAAGAGGCTAAGCAAACATGATTTTCAGTATTTGTTCACTTCCATGAGTCCCTCAAACCAAAATTTCCAGAAGAATAGAAACATCTTCATGTTACCAACTTTGCAAAACAGCTAGTATGAGCCTAAAGTCATGAGGTTTCCTGTTTTTCCTGTGGTGTCCCACAATTCAGAACACAACTTGGCTTTGCTATCTTGAAATTAGATTGTGTGATTGACACATCTGGATTCCCATCTCACAGGTGCATTCTTGAATGGATTCCAGCTATCTGCTGCTAAAAATACTGATCTTGGAGAACAGATATACTAAAGGGATTAACCATCCTGGAGCATTTAAGACTGTGAACTCCTTGAGGTCACGATGTCCAGCTCATTATTAACTTCAAAATAAATTAAAATTCAGAAGAAATGAGTCCCCTATTTTTATGAGACCCCATGCTCAGCAGGTGGGGAACAGTGCTATCCCTTGAGGCCTGCTCATGGAGACACTAACACAGTTGGTAAAAGGAGGGATCACTGGGAATTGGCACACTTTGGTTCTAGTGCACAATGTTTGCTATGTCATCTCCAAACTAAGGGCACTCAATCATGTCTACTTGTCTACCAAAAAGACCCCATTTATCAGCCTGACACTCAAGGTCCTCCACAAACCTGGCTACTCAACTTTATCTGTCCCTCCCCTATGAAAATATTGCTTCCATCGTCTGCACCCACCTCTTGGTGATGGTGGTGGTTATGTGCCGTGGAGTCAGTTCTGACTCATAGCAACCCTGTGCAGGGTTTCCAAGTCTGTAAATCTTTACAGGAGCAGAAAGCCTCATTGTTCTCCTGCAGAGCAGCTGGTAGTTTAGAACTGCTGACTTTGCAGTTTGCAGCCCGATTCGTAACCCGCCTCTTACAGTGCTCTTTTCAAGGTCCTAGACAGAAAATATACTTGCTCACTGTGTTAAATTGCTGATGATGCTGTACCTTTCTTGCCTCCTGACTCCTTCTTCATCCCTCCCAAAGATTACCCACAGTGAGGTCTTTTTACCCATAAATTTCTCTAAAGTTATTATCTTGCTTTCATAAATTTTTTCAACTACCGTCACTCCAATGGATCCAATCTTCCTTCCCTCTATTCAAGCCAAAACTGACCTCACATGTTCCTTATCGCCCACAATGCCTATTGTCTGAGTCATTTTCACAAGTAACCACAGCCAACTTTGCATTGGATCAACATTGCTTCCTCGGATGTTGACCTTCCAATGCCTCTGTGCGCACTGGAATGGAGGGTGGCCACCATGTCTCTGACTCTTTGGTATCCCCCAAAGGACATACAGATAATAGATTTTACGTACAATTTTTAGTTGACTTGTATACTTTACACAATAGGGTTTTGAGTATGTAATTTCAATGGTCACTAAAGTCCTTATTATTGATAAAAAATTCACTTAGACCTAGTATAACCAGATGTTTACAATTGTCAGGAAAGATGTCATTGATCTGGGTGATCTATATCTGTCTATCTAAACTTACCAGCTGTTGCTCCCATCAAAATTTACAGCCTGAAAAAAAAAAAAAAAATTGGACAGCCTCCTGGTGTGGCTCTGTAGGATCAGCACCAGACTGCAAACCACAAGGTAGGCAGTTCAAAACCACCAGTTGCTCCTCGGAAACCCTATGCAGGGTTGCTGTGAGTTGGAACTGACTCGACGACACTTAGCAACAACGACAACAAAACCTACAATGGTTGCTGTGAGTCTGAATCAAGTCAGTGGCTTGGCTTTGATTATTTGGAGTCTTGGTGTGGTGCTGCAGGATAAAGCACTGACCTGGTCATCACAATTCCAGCAGTTCAAACCCACCAGTTGTTTCTCGGAAACCCTATACAAGATTGCTATGAGTTGGAATGGACTCGACAACACTTAGCAACAACAACAATAAATGTTCATCACTGTGGGAGCACTGTAACTCAAAGACAAGCACTGACTACTAACAAGGTCTGCGGGGCAAGCCCACCACTATTCCTTGGGAGAAAAATGAGAATTTCTGTTCCCACAAAGAGGTACACCCTTGGAAACCCTATACAGGATTGCTATGAATCAGAACCAACTTCATGGCACTTAACAACATCAATCATATGCCATTTAGAAATTGGCCTAGGTAAGAGAAATTATCTTCCAAATAGCAGCGTATTTGCAATAATGCACACAGATTTGTTTTATCAACGTGTATGTCTGCCTTTAGTTGCTTACGCCTTTAATAAACTCCAGTTTAACACTTCCAAAGTGCTGGGATAGAGGAGTGAAATGAGAGAGGGTGAGCAGAGAAGTAGCCTGTCTGGCCTGGGGCAGTTGGAAAAGCATTAGACTTGCCAGGACTCTTGCCTTAAGGCTGAGGACTGAGAGCAAAAGACTTTCAGCATAGACAAAGGATAGGAGTTGTAAGGGAGAGTGCAGTCCTGGTGGTACTGTAGACTGCTAATCATAACATCAACAGTTCAAGCCCACAGCCACTCCGAGGAAGAAAGATGAGGCTATCTATTTCTGAAAATATTCAGTGTATCCCACTTGAAAGAACAAGCAGACCAGCCTGGAACAGCTAAAGAACTTTCTTGAAAGAAAGACCAGCAGGAAAAATCCAGAACAAAAATGACAGTCTGACTGGCTATTACAAGAACAAGCAAGTTGTTCACTGAGGAGCCACCAAGGCAAGCAATCAAGTCCCTTCAGGACAAAGCCCCATCGAAGACTGAAACTCAAAGGGAACACATGAACACCCATGTAAGCTTGCTGGCAACCACATTGGTCTACTGGTGAGTAGAAGAGGGGAAGGGGCAGCAATGAAGAAATGGGCTGAGTTCAACCACAGTCCATGGACTCCCATTGACCTAAAGATGAGAGAGAAGAGGAAGGGCTGGTTGGTCCAATGTGTGGTGAGACCAAGGGACACCTGAGCCCATGGACAAGGACATAGCCATGGAGGGCTAGAGCTGAGAGTGAAGCACCCCGCTGATATGAAGTGAGGGGAAACACAGAAGAATGCCCAAAGTTGTATCCATTCGACCTAGCTTCGATGGCTTGATGATCAGAACTCAACTAGAAGAAGATTAAAAAAAAAAAAAAATTTATAAAGAAAACAAGTGTAAATTGCTACAATTAGATGAACTTGATAATGTTTACGGATGTAGTAACTCAAAATACCAAT
>NW_006408578.1:8526919-8631325 GCF_000296735.1 Chrysochloris asiatica | reverse complement strand
GAGGAGATTGTAGTTACTGCAATGAAACAATGAATATAAACCTGCAATGAAACAATGAATATAAACCTGATGTTCCTCCATGTAAACTATCATTCAATTCACACTAAAAACTTAAAAACAAAAATATTTAGTATATATATATATATGGAGTTCTGGTGTGGCGCTGTGGTCCAATGTTTATCCTACAGCACCACATCAGGGTTAAAGTGCTGTACTGCAAAGTCAGTTTGAATCACAAGATCAATGGTTCAAACTCACCAACCATTCCTTGGAAACCCTATGCCGGGTCACTGTGGCAGCACTTAACAACAGCATGTCTATTGCCATACAAGTATCAGGTTGTTTTATCACTGTTACTGTATGTTGTTGTTAAGTGCTGTCGAGTCGATCTCGACCCATAGCGACCCTGTATAGGGTTTCCAAGGAGCAGCTGGTGAGCTTGAACTGCTAACCTTGCAGATCAAATGACTTTGCAGTCTGACGCATTAGCCTGTATGTTTTAAAATCAGAAAATGTGCGTTTTCCTACTCTGTTCTTCTATTTCCATGTTGCTTTAATTATTGCCATTCCATATAAACTTGAGGATTTGTGGGGGGGTTTTCTGTGCAAAAGAGTTGGAATTTTGACTGGGATTACTTTTTAGTCTATAGGTCACTTTGAGTAGTATTCACATCTTAATGAACAGTATTGAGTCTTCTAATTCATGAACATGGAACATCTATCCATTTTTTTAAATCTTCTTTAATCTCTTTCATTAGTGTTTTATAGTTTTCAATGTATAAATCCTCCATGTGCCCAGTTAGTTTTATTCCTAGGTATTTTATTCTCTTAGATGCTATTGTAAATAAAATTGTTTCTCTAATTTCCCTTTCAGATTTCTCACTGCTCATTCATAGAAACCCATCTGGTTTTTGTTTGTTGACCTTGTACCCTGAAATTTTGTTAAAATCCTCTATTCGCTCTAGGAGTTTTCTTGAGGACTCTGGGATTTCCTAAACATAGGATCATTTGTCCTATTTTGTCTGAGAGATATATAGTGTCTCCTCTCTGAGGCTAAACCCTCCACTACCTGGGAAATGGGTCTGCCCCTTCGGTCTCCTCCTTTGGTTATGTTGTTGAGTGCCGTCCAGTATAGGGTTTCCAAGGAGCTGCTGGTGAGCTGAAGGAATAATCAGTTGCCTTTACTCCTTTAGCTTCCTCCTTTCAGTCTGCAAATATTTCCTGTCTTTACAAACATAAAACAATCTTCCATCCCTCTACCATCCCATTAAGGATACAACTCTGCCTCTTTCCTCTCTACACAGCCAGATTTTTTGATAGAGGAGACTGTTTCTCTTCTTTTTCTGCATGTTTATTTTCTCTTTAAAGATTTTATTCTGGTGAAATATATATTGCTGAAAGTTTGCCACTGTCTTTTTAAACCATTTTTCAGTGTGCAATTCAGTGATCTTAATTATATTCACTGTGTTGTGCTACCATCTCCAATATCTGTTTCCAAAAGTTTTACATCTTCCCAAACAGAAACTCATCACTCCTTAAGCAATAACCCTTATTTCCCCTTCCCCTCAGCACCTAATAAATTTAGTCTCTAAGCATTTGCCTCTTCTAGCCATTTCATATCTTACAGTATGTGTCCTTTTTGTGTCTGACTTATTAAACTCAGCCTAATATTTTCAAGGTTCATCCATGCATCAGGACTTCATTTCCCTTTGTGTGTGAATAATATTCCATGGTATGTATGTATCACGTTTTATTTACCCATTCATCTGTTGATCTGTATGCTTTTCTTGGATGATTTCACCAGTTTCCATGACTTTGAGCAACATCGCTGTCTCCAATTGTGGCTTCTTCCTGTCTTCTACTTCTGATGTTTCATGGGCATCTCCAACTCAAATATATCACAAAATAAACTCATTGTGGTCTTCCCACAATCATTTGTCTTCCTCCAACTTCCTCTTCCATCTTGAATCATGTTGTCACCACCTAATCAGTCTCTCTGACAGAAACCTCAGCGTCAGCCTGGATTCCTCCTCCTCCCTCAGCCTCCACATCTCATGAGTCACAGAAGGTTGCACTAGAAGGTCATTCACAGCACCCACTGAGGATTCTTCTTAGTCGTGTTTCTCCGATCAGGCTTCCTACCCTCATTCCCATGGATACTCTTCACGGGTTGTCTGGTCTATTGCACTACTATACTTGGTCTCTCCCTTCTCCCAACCTCTCCTTTCTGGTCCATTCTCCACTCTAGTATTTAAAACGGAAATCCTTACAACCTCCATGGGTTCTCTGGTGCCTTACAAATTAAAGTCCAAGCTTCTGAAATCCTTAATATCACCCAAAAAAGCATCTACCACGCCCGTTCTCACACTTGCCAGACCTCTGCATCTTTGCTTGCTGGAGTTCATTCAGGAAACTGTATCTCATGCTTGGGGCAATTGATACTTCTCATCTCTTCTCCTGCTACAAAAACCCCTTGTTGTTGAATTGACTTTGACTCCTGAAGCCCCATGAGTGTCAGAGTAGAGCTGTGCCATAGGGTTTTCAAAGGCTGATAGTTGGGAAGTTGAGCACCACGCCTTTTTTCAGAAGAACCTTTAGGTGGACTGGAATCTGTAGCCTTTTGGTTAGCAGTCTAATGCATTAACCATTTGCACCATCCAGGAACTCCTCCCATTTTTATGTATACATATATGTGTGTGTATGTGTGTGTGTGTGTATATATATACATAATTTGTTGTTGTTGTTATGTACTGTGGAGTCGGTTCCGACTCATAGTGACCATACACAGGGTTTCCAAGACTGCAAATCTTTATGGGAGCAGAAAGCCGCATCTTTCTCCCGTGGAACAGCTGGTAGTTTCAAACGGCCAACCTTGAGGTTAGCAGCCTGATTAGTAACCACTATATTACCAGAGCTCATATATATATAAACACGCGAATGCATATATGTTGTTGTTAAGTGTTATCGAGTTGGTTCTGACTCATACCGACCCTGTATAGGGTTTCCAATGAGTGGCTGACTTTGCAATTCAAACCAACCTTGCAGTCTAATGTTTATCCTACAGCACCACACCAGGACTCCAATAGATACATTGTTCTTGTTAAGTGCCATCAAGTCTGTTCTGACCATAGCAACCCTGTGTAAGGCTTTCAAGGAGTGGCTGATGAACTTGAACTGCCGAAATTGCGGTTCAAATAGACTTTGCAATCCATCACATTAACCCATGGAATATAAGGGAAAGTCCAGAGATTGACACATATACTTATGGTCAACTGATTTTTGACGAGGATACTAATAAGCCCATTGAACAGGGCAAGAAGAATTTTTTCAATACATGGTATTGGAAAATTTGTATTTCCACATGTAAAAAAATGAAACAGGATCCATGCCTCACACTATACACAAAAACAAATTCCAATGGACTAAGGACCTATGTGCAACCTAAAACCATAAAATTCTTAAAAGAAAATGCAGAGGGCTTAGCTTTTAACAATGGATCATCTAATACAATGGAAAAAGCACAAACAGCAAAACGCAAAATAAACAGCTGTTGTTTTTTAGGTGCCGTGGAGTTGGTTCCAACTCATAGCAACCCTCTGCACAACAGAAACACTGTCCTGCCCCATCCCCACAATTGTTATACTTGAGCCCATTGCTGTTGCAGCTGTTCCAATCCATCTTGTTGAGGGGCACCCTCGTTTTCTCTGATGCTCTACTTTATTTTGAATGCCTTCCAACATGAAGAGCTCAGCTTCCGACACTATGTCTGACAATCTCCTGGTGCTATTTGTAATGTCTTCATCTTCCAGCACTGTATCTAACAAGTTTCCAGTGCTATTCATAAGACTTTCAGTGACTAAAACATTCAAAAGTAGTCCGCCTCTCCTTCTTCCTAGTCTGAAAGCTCAGCTGAAACCTGTGCACTGTGGGTGATCCTGTGGTATTTAAAATACCAGTGGCATAGCTTCCAGCATCACAGCACAATGCAAGCCAACACAGTGCGACAAACTGACAGACAAGTGGTGGAAAATAAATGAGACTTCATAAAATTTTTTAATTTCTGCTCATCAAAAGACTTTACAAAAAAGTGAAGACAAGCAACCAACTAGTAGGATATCTTCAAAACTATATACCTGACAAGAATCTAATATCCAAAATGCACATATGTAACCTTCAACAACTTAACAATAAAAACATTATAACCCATTTATAGAATGGGCAAAAGACCTGAGTAGACATTTCACAAAAAAGGGTATTCGAACAGCCAGCAGCCCCATGAATAGATGCTTACTTAGTATCATTAGCCATCTGATAGATACTAATCAAAACCATTATGAAATACCACGTCACTTCCACTAAGATGACAAAGATAGAAATAATGACAACAGATGTTGGTGAAGATGTGGGGAAATTGGGACACTTATCCATTGCTGGTGGGAATGTAAAAAAGGACAGCAGTTGTGGGGGGAAAAAAAGTGTAGTGGTTCCTCAAAAAGCTAGAAATAGAACTACTACGTGGCCCAGAAGTTCCGCTCCTAGGTATATACTCAAAAGACTTGAAAGCAAACTCGGAAAGACATCCGTACACCAGTGTTCGTTGCAACACTAATCATAGTAGCCAAAAGGTAGAAGCAATCTAAATGCCTATCAACAGATGAATGGATCAATATAATGTGGTCCATGCATACAGTGAAATACTACTCATCCAGACAGAGAAATGAGCGCTACACACTACAGTATAGATGAAGTTTGAAGATATTACGCTGAGTAAAATAAGTCAGCCACAAAAGGACAAATATTGTATGCCCTCACTTATATAAAAGGATAAGAAAAGGCCATTGTATAGAGACCATAGTTTATTAGTGGTTATGAAGAGGCACTTGTTGTTACTGTTGTTAAGTGTCATCAAGTCAGTTCCAACTCATAGCAATCCTGTATAGGGTTTCCAAGGAGTGGTTAGTGGGTTTGAACCACCAACCTTGTGGTGTAGTGCTTATCCTACATTCCATTTCCTCCTTCTACTCCTAATGTTCCTTCCTCTTTTGCTCCAGGTTAATTGTTTTTTGCTGTTAAGTGCCATTGAGTCTGTTTTGACTCATAGCGACACTGTATAGGGTTTCTCAGGAGTTTCTGTTGGATTTGAATCATCAATCTTGTGGTTAGCAGTCCAGTGCTTATTCTACAGTGCCACACCAAGAAAGGATTGTTAATGGTCATGTAAAAACAGCATTGATTAAGGGCTGTTGTTGTTAAGTGACCTAGGGTTGGTTCTGACTCGTAAAACACTGTATAGGGTTTCCAAGAAGCAGCTGGTAAGTTTGACCCACTGGCCTTGTGGTTCAAACTGACCTTGCAGTCCAGTGCATTAACCCACAGTGCCACACTAGGATTCCTTGATTAAGGATAGTGGTGGTGGTGATGTGCTGTGGAGTTGCTTCCGACTCAGCAAACCTGTACAGGGTTTCCAAGGCTAAAAATCTTTAGGGAAGCAGAAAGCCTCATCTTTCTCCCATGGAACAGCTGGTAGTTTTAAACTGCTGACCGTGAGATTAGCAGCCCGATTGGTAACCACTACGCTACCAGAGCTCCTTTGATTAAGGGTAGGGTTATACAATTACTGTAATTGCAGCGGCTGCAGTGATGGTGGTGGTTACGTGCTGTGGACTCGGTTCCAAATCATACAATCCTGTGTAGGGTTTCCAGGGCTGTAAATCTTTACAGGAGCAGAAAGCCTCATCTTTCTCCCTTGGAACAGCTGGTAGTTTTAAGCTGCTGACCTTTAGGTTACCAGCCTTACTCATAATTCACTACGCTATTAGGGCTCAATAAGTTAGTTGCTCCTGTAAAAAGTTGAATTGAAAAATGTGTGATATTTGCAACAATGCAAAAAAAAAAAAAAGCTGCTGAAACTACTTATGTATAACCAAATACTCCATGGGATTTGTTTGGTTCCTTGGTTCGGAGGTTTAGGGACATGGTTTCATGGAACATACCAGTTAATTGACTTAATAACAGGTTTAGTGCTTCTGGTCTATCCCTTCCAAGACCCCAGGTCTGCTGCCTGAGGTCTTACAAGCATACAAGCATAGTACTTGACCTCTGTTAACCCAGAGCAACAGGGGAAGGAGCATCAGAAATAGGAGGACGTGGAATGCGTGGCTAATTGCCTCCATGAATAACTGCCTCCTTGGACATGAGACCAGAAGAATGGGATGGTACCCAGCAACCATTATTGAGCATTTAAATCAAATATTCCACAGAAGAATCCTGATCAAAAGGGATAAAGTCCAAATTCTCATAGACTACAGACTTTCTGTTGTTGTTGTTATGTGCCATGGAGTCGGTTCCGACTCATAGTGACCCTGTACAGGGTTTCTGAGGCTGTACATCTTTATGGGAGCAGAAAGCCTCATCTTTCTCCCACAGAACAGCTGGTAGTTTCAAACCACTGACCCTGAGGTTAGCAGCCTGATTTGTAACCACTATGCTACCAGCGCTCTACAGACTTTCTGTGCCATGAAAAATGTTAAGTCCCAATGAAACTGTTGCTCTGAGGTAAACATTAAACCTTAAGCCAAAAATATCCCTGAAGTCTTCTTTTAACCAAATAATAGTTTAGCTTAACTTATTAAAAGGATCTACCTTGAGCACCAAGCTAAACTATTGTTTGGTTTCAAGAAGACTTGAGCATCAGAGTCCTGGTGTGGTGCTGTGGGTTAATGCACCAGACTGCAAAGCTGTTTGAACTGCAAAGTCGGCGGTTCAAGCTCACCAGCTGCTCCTCAAATACCCTATACAGGGTCGCTATGGGTTGGAATCAACTCAACGGCACTTAACAACAACCTTGAGCATCATGTTCTTTTAAGATCTATCTATATGGTAGTCCAACCACTAAAGCAAGTGAGGATGAAATAAAAGAATTCTACCAATTTTTTTCAATCTGAAATGATCAAACATGCAATCAAGATGTATTGATTAGTGGTAATTGGAATGCAAAGATTGGGAGCAAAGAGGAAGGATCAGTAGTTAGAAAATATGGCTGTGGTGATAGAAATGATGCTGGAGATCACATGATAGAATTCTGCACAATCAATGATTTGTTCATTTCAAATACCTTCTTTAGACAGCATAAGAGACAACTATACACATGGACCTTGCCAGATGGAATACATAGAAATCAAACTGATTACATCTGTGGAAAGAGACAATGTGCTGAACTGCAAGGTCGGTGTGAACCACAAGGGTAGGGAGTTCAAGCTCACCAGCCATTCCTCAGAAACTCTATACAGGGTCACTATGCGTCAGAAATGGCTTGACGGCTCTTAACAATATATGAGATCAAATGAACAGTAGCAACTCGAAAGATTAGATAGGAACATTAGAGGATAATGAGGGAAAAACAACCCCGGGAAGGAAGGTGAGAAAGCTGCACAATTTAGAGAATGCGCTTGTACATGTGGAAATTGTTGAATTAGTGTATGTCTTGTTGGATGTGTTCTCAACACAACAATAACAAAATAAGTAACATTTATAAGAGAAAAAAAAGAAGGAATGGATGAACAAGTAATGAATACCATTGGTAAGCCAGGTTTGAAGGTCATGGATTCTGGTCTCCATTTCCTTTGTAAGGAGCAGGGCAATTGTCTGTTGAGATGTCAGGAGCGGAGAGATAGTAGTAAACGGAAGGGAATTGGAGACATTTTGGAATTGCAGCCAATGAATCAGTACATAGATGTCAACCTGAAGAGGAGATGGAAGATGTATCCCCACAGGGAGGGGTCAACATTACTGAACACATACTGTGTGCAGGACAGAATACTTACTGGTTCACACGAGTTGCTGTACCCAGGAAAAACAGGAAGCCTCAGTGAACTTGGAAAAGTTGTTACACTTGGTGTGGTATTGCATTATCACTAGTAAATTTTAAGCTACTTTAAAGGACCACAGGAAGATGGCAACGATGATCAATGATCAAGGGTGTCCCTGTCCCTTTTTATCTCACTGCGAACAGCTGTGGCTTGCGCTGCCTAGGAGGGTAGAGCTAATTCTTTCACACCTTCTTGGTATGGCTCCTTCTTCCTCTGCCTCAAAGCCCCACACAATTGCCATCAATTTTGGGATGTGGTTATCAGGGCAAAAGGGTGAAAGTGCTCCACTGGTTATCAGGAAAAAGAGGGTAATTCAGAAACAAAACAAAATGTTTTGTTGTTTTGAACAGCTAATATAAAAACTAATATTCATCAACCACAAACCATAAACCAGGTGTTATTCTACAGATTCTACAAGTATTAACTCACCTCTGACAACACCAGGAAAGGAAATGAGGCAGCATAAATCCCCGATAATACATATTGAACATTGGTGATTTGATATAGAATTCTCACTTCCCATGCGAGAGACCTGGGTTTGATTCCTGGTCAATCCACATCACACATAGCCTCCACCCATCTGTAAGTGGAGGCTTGTATGTGGCTATGATTTCAGCAGGGATTCCAGACTAAGACAGACTAGGACAAAAGACCTGATGATCTACTTCTGAAAATCAGCCAATGAAAATCCTATGAGACACAATAGTCTGATTTACAGCCAATCAGATGAATGGTCCAGGGCTGGGCAGCATTGTGTTCCACTGCGCATGGCCTTCCCAACAACAACAACTAACAACAACATTATCAGACCTATTCTACAAATGTGGAAACTAAGAGAGTAGAGAGTCACTTGCCTGAGGTTGCAGAGCACAGATTGTGAACTGCAGAATTCAAATTCAGTCAGCTTGGCTTCAGCCTCTGTCTTTTACCAATGCACAATTCGGCCTTCACAGTCCCTGGGTTGCACAAACAATCAAGCACACAGCTATGAACTGAAAGGTTGGTGGCTCAAGCCCACCCAGAGGCACTTCGGAAGAAGGTCTGATGATCTGCTTCCACAATGTAACAGCCATGGAAATCCTATGGAGCAGTTCTACTGTGCACACTTGGGGTCACCACAAGATGGAATTGTCTGGAAGGCAACATGCTATGTCGCCTTCCTGTCAAAGAGCTAACTGTAAGGAAATCATAGGCTTACTTCTAGAACAGGCCTTAAAGATCATCTGTTCCAGCCTACCCCATCAAGCAGGAATCCATCTGCGACTCAGACAATTCCAGACTTGACAGGCAACCTGTTCCACTGCTATGTAGCTCTAACTGGAACGAAACCTGACAAAAACCTGTTCCTGGCCCTCCCTCATTTGGGAAGCCACAGAAACTATAGTTATGGAGGTTGTGGGGGGTCTCGTGTTCCTCCTGGCATATGTGAGTCATTATCCGCTCGGGATAAGCACGAGAAGGACCATTTGCTAAGCAATGAATAGAAACAGAGAGAGACCAACGTTTGCTAAGCAATGAATAGAAACAGAGAGAAACAAGCATAATCCTTGATAACATTCCCTATGGAATGGTAGCTGGAATCAAAGCACCTGCTTACCTCAACCACCCAGAGAGATAGCACTGCTCTCTACCTGGCCCTTGGTCATTTCTAATGTCAAATCCCCAAATGGCTTAGGTCACACATTTGCTTAGGTTCATAGATGGGCATGAAAATAATTTTACTCAACTCTTGAATCCAATTCTCTGAGTAAAAACTCATCATTTGCTTCTGACCGTGAAAGGTGGTTGGGCAAACTGCCCCCTTGTCCCCTATTAATTCAGCGTAGGTCTCTAACCCCTGCTGTCTTGTGGGTTGGTAGATTGACTCACGGTGCCCTTCTGAGCTTGGCCTTTGTCAGCTCTCTCTGAGCCCCTGTGGAAGCTCTGTGGGGCTGTTCCGTTTCCTTCCTCCACCAGATGGGCTGTCCTCACCTCGAAAGTAAAGGGCACTTGGTCAGGAGGACGGTGACAGAGTGTCTCTGAGGAGAAGCCCAGATTGCAGACTAAACAGGCATCCACTGTGGTCAGGGCCTCGCAACCTGGGATAGCTGTCCACAAACAACAGCCAGACTTACAGAACCACAAGGAGAGATTACACCATCCGTACGCTGCCACTCCACACTCCTGGGTGTGTGTGAGAGAGAGAACAAGCAGAGACAGGACTTAAAAACTCAGGAAACTATAAATAACAAAGAAAACGGAGCCAACTCTTCTCACACATATGGAATACGTTATTGGAACAAGCATCCAAAGCAAGGAGCATGAATGAGTTCAACAGATACCTGCTTGGTTTGCTAAGAAAGAAAAAGACCAAAAGGAAATGGATAATAAGAAAAGAGTAAAGGGGACTTAGTTCACTTACTCATTCTTTAATGCAACAAAAAGTTTATTAAGCACCTACTAGGTAGCAGATGGAGTCCTGGTGTGGTGCTGTGGGCTAATGCGTCAGACTGCAAAGTTGTTTGAACTGCAAGGTCGGTGGTTCAAGCTCACCAGCTGCTCCTCCGAAACCCTGTACAGGGTGGCTATGAGTTGAATTTGACTCAACAGCACTTAACTACAATCTCACTCAGCATAATGCCCTCCAGCTTCCTCCATGTTATGCAGTGTTTTGCATCATCCAGTAAAGCCAGTAATGATGAAACTGATGAACTCAACAAGTATGGTGCTGTGGATTAATGCACTGGACTGTAAAGTTGGTTTGAACTGTAAGATTGGCAGTTCAAGTTCACCAGCTGCTCCTTGGAAACCCTATACAGGGTCGCTATGAGTTGGAATCAACTTGACGGCACTTAACAATGACAACAACAGATAGCAGATACTGGCAGTTTCCGAGGATAAAAAGTTGAATAGAGCGTGGTTCCTTGTTTTTCAGTTTCTCTCAGAACTAGTGTGTTAATCCACCACCTGTCAGTTTGCTGTGCTGTAATGGTTTGCATGTTGCGTGTATTTCAAACGCCAGCCCAGTGACCCAGGATGGCTAGGATTCAGAGGAGTTTCTACACTAAGGACCCACTGGGAAGAAAGCCTGCTCATCTTCTTCTGGGAATCGGTCAATGAGAATGTATGGGACACAACAGAATATTGTCCGACTCATATGCTTTGACCACATCATCAGGAGGGATCAATCCCTGGAGGAGAACATTACATTTAGTGAAGTAGAGGACCACCAATGGCACAGGAAGTTCTTGGTGAGATGGACTGGCCGTAGCTATAGTAAATGGATTCAAACATGCTGGTGATTGTGATAACAGCGTAGGTCAGGTCCACATTTTTTTCTGTTGTCTTTAAGGTCGCCATGAGTCAAAGTTGACTTGAAAGCAGCTATCCTTCAAGTGTGGCGCTGTAGGATAAGCACTGAGCTGCAGTTCAAACCCACCATCCACTCCTTGGATACCCTAAACAGGGTCGCTTTAGGTGAGAACCAAGTCAACGGCACTTAACAACAACAACTGTATAACAATGAGTTGTATAAGATTTTCTCTCCTACTACATCAATCTATCTAGTGTTCCCAATTGCCTAAAGCTTTTATGAATTTTAGGGTCCTGTTAAAAGAGTATCTGAAAAAGTATTTTAGCTATCTCCAAGCATGTAGGACCTTGGTAATAAAATGAGTTTTCATCTTCTTTTGTACTTTGAAGCATCTTTTCTAAAGCAAGACCACTCCCAATCTAAGGTAGAATAAACCCAAAAAACTACTAGTAATGAGGGACACTTCTTTGGTCATATACTGTGAGACTTGGTTTCCTTAGTATGATGGAAATAGCAGGAACTTTAAAGCCAGGAGGAATCCAGGCTGGGCTAGTTATTAGCCATGAAGTCTTAGTCAAAGTATATTTTCCCATTTTCAAAGTTTGACTCTTGGGAGATAATTTTCCATGAGTCCCTGAGTTTGTGCACTAATAGTTCTTTTGTCCCAGACTCTCTTTGCAAGGATGTCCATGGAGCGAACATCCTTGAAAGACAGAGATAGTAACTCTCTCTGGAGTTCAGGGACAGCAGGCTTACTGAACATGAGAAAAGATTCAGGTTCCCTAACTAGAGTCTCTAGGTGGTGCGAATGGTTAACCCGCTTGGCTACTAACAGAAAGGTTGGAGGTTCAAATCCATCCAGAAGTGCCTTAGAAGGAAGATCTGTTAATATACTTGTGAGAAGAGAGAAAGAAAACACATTAAAAGGCATGGAATGTTGTTCTACTTTGACACACATGGGGTTGCCATGTGTTAGACCAACATAATGGAAGATGGATGGAAAGACAATTGTATAGAGTCAAAATACTACAAAGTGCCTGGCAAAGAGTAGGTGTTAAATTAAAAGTAGCTAACTCTGGTGATGCTGTAGGACACACAGTAGACTGCTAACCACAGGTCAGTGGTTCAAACCCACCAGTAGCTCCACAGGAGAAAGATGATGCTAACTGCTTCTGTAAAGATTTATCATCTTGGAAACACTATCTAGGTCTCTGTAAGTCTGAACTCACTGTGTGGCAGTGGGTTTGGTTTGATGTAGTAGGAGAGAAAATCTTATACAACTCATTGTTATACAGTTGATTCAAACTCATGGTAAATGCCCCCTAGAGTTTCCAATGTTGTAAATCTTTGTGGAAGCAGACTCTCTCATCATTCTCCCATTGAACCACTGGTGAATTCAAATAACTGACCTTTGGCTTAGCAGCTGAGTGCTAAACCACTGGGCCACCACCTATTAATTGTTGTTGTTGTTATGTGCCATGGAGTAGGTTCTGACTCATAGTGACCCTGTTTAGGGTTTCTGAGGCTGTAAATCTTTACAGGAGCAGAAAGCCTCATCTTTCTCCCACGGAACAGCTAGTAGTTTTGAACTGCTGACCGTGAGATTAGCAGCCGGATTCGTAACCACTGTGCTACCAGAGCTCCTTATTTAAGTGGCATAATTAAATCCCAAACCAAACTCATTGTCATTGACTTGATCCCAACTCCTAGAAAGCCTATTGAATAGAATTTAGCTGCCCTATAGAGTTTCCAAGGCTGTGAATCTTTACAGAAACAGAGTGTCACGGCTTTCTCTATAAAGTAGCTAGTGTGTTTGAACCACTGACCTTTTAGTTAGCAGGAAAGTGCTATAACCGCTGTATCACAGGGATCTTTTCTATATACAACTGTTGTTATTGTTAAGTGTTATTGTGTCAGTTCTGACTCATAGCAACCAAGGAGCAGCTGGTGGGTTTGAACTGCTGACCTGGCAGTTCAAAGCAACCTTGCAGTCCAGTGCTTATCCTACAGCTCCACACTAAGACTCCTATATACAATTAGGGTTCCCTAAGTCCTTCTTCCCTACCCTGCCATAATTTGTTAGTTGTACTTTAAAGCTAAAAACAATGTGTGTATATGCCATGACTTTAAAAAGTTGGTTGGGGGTGGAGGTGGTAGAAATCAGTTCAATTCATTTATGTAAGTTATAGTCTGCTTTGAAAAGGCTAGCCACACCCACCCATAACTTAGAGCAATATTTTAATAAGTTGAAAAGTGTCTGGTCACTAGACAATTGGAGCAAAAAGGCAACTGGCATGAGTCTATGCATATTTGGGGGTAACCAGTACTTTCTGCAATTTGGGAAACATGCAGTGGGTGGAGAAAAGAACCAAATTGCTGCCCCATAGCTTATCTAATAGAAACGTGACCAAAGTCAACCACAAAATGTAAGTCTGAAATAGCTTTTCTGAACACTACACAGCAGTGTTCAGCCTTGCCTTCCTTGAATGCACAGCCACTCGAGAAGACAGGGGTCACAGGGGAGATCTAAAAACAACAGTCCCCCAGGTTTACATATCCCTACCTCCTACTCAGCATCCTCCCAAGATTTCCACCTTCATCCATGTGGTATCACAACAGGACTTTATAATTGTCAGTTCTCGGCAGAAAGTCCCCACCCACACCGGGAGAGCGCACCTCTGTTAGTAACCTAGTATTTATTCCTTGTCTGCTGAGAGATGTTTGTTTTTCCACTGCAGTAACACACATAGTTCCCATGGGTGCTAATGGGACTTCCCCACAGACACCTAAAAGAGAATAGCACCTTGAGTTTAGACAGATAGAACCTTCTGCTCAACTCAGACATTATCTCATTAACTGCCTTCGCATCCTTCTGAAGTGACTAGGGGCCAAAGAGAATCGCGTCAGGGTATCGAGATAAAGACATTGAGAAGCATTGTCATTATGTGTGGTGCAAAATTAGATATTTGACAAAGGGAATTAAATTGAAATCCCCTGCCCTCCAAGACCCCAGGCTTCTGCTGCCCAACATGGTTGTCACCAGCCCAAGGTGGCTACTGAGTACTTGTAACATGACCAGTCTGAATCAAGATGTGCAGTGATTGTAAAATACAAATCTGATGTTGAAGACTTTGTACAGACAAAGTAGAATACCTCATGCAAGTTTTCATATTGGTTACAAGTTGAACTAACATTTTTGATACATTGGATTAAATAAAATATAGATTTTTAAAAGTCCATCTGTTTTTACCTTTTGTGTAGTCACTAAAATATGCTCAATTGCATACATGACTCACATTTGTAGTGTGAATTATACCTGTAATGGCACAAGATGACTTAGCGTCCAATAGACTGTTTGACCTTTACAAGTAACCCATTAATTATCCAGAAAATACAGTGTCATCAAAGGCCCTGAGTTCCAGTTGGCATCTACCCCTAACCAACAGCAAGGTATGTGGTCTGGGCTAAATCAGTCTCCTCTCTTCTGTTAGCTTTTATTTTTATTTTTTTCCTGGTAAAATTTAAGTTTTAGATCATTGATTTGAGGGATTGCCTCCAATTCTGATAACTAATACATTTTAAATTATTCTTTGTTGTAACTGTTGTTGTGTATCATTGAGTCAGTTCCGACTCATAGCAACCCTGTGTAAGGTTTCAGAGTGTTTAAATTACTGACCTTGCGATTCGCAGTCCAGTGCTTATCCTACAGCTCCACACCATGACTCTTCTACTCTAGCTTGACAAAATTCTGTTGTTGTTGTTGTTGTTGTTGTTGTTGTTGTTAAGTGCCCTCAGGTCAGTTCCAACTCACAGGAACCCTGTATAGGGTTTCCAAGGCTGTAAATCTTTGCAGGATTAGAAAGCCTCATCTTTCTCCCTTGGAGTGGCTGGTGGGCTTGAACCACTGACCTTGTGGTTCCCAGTCCAGTGCCACCGTTCTCCCCAACAAAATTCTGTTGTTATTGCTGTTAAGTGCCGTCGAGTTGATTCCAACCCATGCAGTCCAAACAACTTTGCAGTCTGACACATTAGCCCACAGTGCCAAACCAGGACTCCAACACCATCCTATCAGTATAGTGCTTTATCCTACAGGACCACACCAGGACTTAAATATTCTACAAGTGAATATTTAAAGACTTATCTGGAATTTTATCAGGGTCTAGAACAAAATTCTGAAAAAATTCCAGATAAGTCCTTAAATATTCACTTCTAGAATATTTAAGTCCTGGTGTGGCACAGTAGGATAAAGCACTGGGCTGAAAGGACAGTTTGAATCACAAGGTTGGCGATTCAAACTCACCATCCACCTCTTGGAAACCCTGTACATGGTTGCTGTGAATCAGAACCAACTTGAGGGCACGTCACAACAACAGAATAAGATGAAGAGGTCTGCTCTGCCTTGGGGTCTTTGTTCTATTTTGATTAAGCTCCAGATGAAAGGCCAACTGGACAGGTTCATGGGGTACTAGATTACCTTTCTAGGAAGTAAATACACCTGAGAAATGGAAGAAAGCTTGATTATAGGGCATTCTCTGATTCAATGATCATATATATCTACATTATCAGTCAGGATAGACTGGGTTATACTACGTAATAAAAAGCCTCAAAGTCTCCCTGGCTTGAAAAAAAAAGGTTTATTCCTTGACCGTGTTCTATGTTCATTTCTGATCATCAGGAGGGTTCTACTCATTGTAACCTTTCAGAAACTCCTGCTAAGAGAGTTGTCACCCTACCAAACACTTCCAACTGTATTCCAGAAGACACACAGGGGTGAGTTGTTGCTTTTTAAGAGTCATCAAGTCAGGTTCTGACCCATAGCTACCTGTATAAGTTTTCCAAGGAGCAGCTGGTGAGTTTGAACCGCCGACCTTGTGGTTCAAGCCAACTTTGTAGTACAGCTCATTAACCCACAGCATCACACCAGAATTCCCACAGGTACTAGAGAGATAATTAAATACTGCAGCTCAGAAGTGATCTGGTCACTCCCACACCATCTTATTGGTCAGAACTGGTCACATGGTCTTATTCAATTACAAGAGGGCCAAGAAGTGCAGTCCTACTATGTATGTATCCAGGAGGTCAAAAATTGGAACTGCTTAGTTAAGCAGATCTGTGACCACCACTTGCCCCAATTAGGGCTTCTAAACTCAGCAGGTCTTTCAGTGTATGGCCTTGGATAAGATGTGATTCCCAGAGAAGCCTTAAGTCACAATCAGCTAGTTGACTAGTTATCAGGCCAAGGTCTAGGGTAGAGGGGATCTGTAAGACTGCGACATAAAGCAAATCCTAGGGGCCTGATTTCAACTCTTTCCACTGAAAAAGATTTCCCCCCAGTCATCAATTGTGAGGCATCTTAAAGGATTTGGACAAGAGAGATTTGTCTGTGTTTCCTGTTTTTGCCAGATTGTTCTTATTATAGAAAAACCATGAGGAGCCATGGTAGTGCAGTAGGATAAGCACTGAGCTGCTAAACAAAATGTCATTGGTTACAACATACCAGCCGTGCTGTGGACCTTGAAAACCCTACAAGGCAGTTCTGTTCTCGTCTATAGACTCTCTCTGAGTCAAAATCAACTTGATGGCAATAGGTTGCTTTGTTTTGTTTTGTCTATAAAAGCATCCTTCAGAACTGCAATTTTACCAGTTACTTTGACATCCTGAAACTCCTCAGCCTTTCTCAGTTATCAACAACATCACTGATCTATAGTCAAGCAACTTTAAATCAATATCACCACCATCAAAAACAACCAACAACCCTGGTTTACGCTAATGTCCAGCATATATTCCAAAGCAGCACTGAGCTTCTTCCCTAAGGAAGGCTCCATTCCAACCAAATAACTGTCCCCTGTACAAACATACACCAGGGGCCTGTCCCTCGACATCCCCGAGGGGCACGGATCTCTTCAGGAACCTCCACCAGAAATGGCACAGCCCTTCCTGTTATGAGCTGGACACTGAGCTTTTTCATTCTGCTAAATGATGCCATACAGACCTTCAGTACACTCCCAGCATATACACAAACAAATACAGCAAGACTCCCAACTAAAAATAAGAATGATTCAGCAGAGCCCATATTAGATGGGATCGCTGTAAACTAGTCCATTTTAACTAGGGAACACACAACTGTAAGTTCAGAGCCCTGTGAAGTTTGGGGCGCCACCTCGTACCTCCTGGGTCACACAGTATTTTTTAGTTCAGACAGAACCCCAATCTGTATCCAGAGTTCTGAGGTACTGTAGCAGTCCATCTGCAGTGGCCAGTCCTCACATCCTGCCTGTACTTACTAGAATCCTGTCCTCAGCCCACTTGGGGATGACCCACTTAACTGGTCAAGTAGCAGTTGCAGAACAATCCTGTGGCTGTTCCTACGGCTGATGGGTCACAAGCACTTCTAAAAACAAACACGATGCTCTGCCCCCAGAAACACTCAAATGACAGCTAAAAAATGATGCAGTCTATAATATGGAGCTATTGTTATGCACAATTTTGTGTTACCTCCATGCTTCAAACAAATGAAGGTGGGACAAGAAAATATTTAACTAAAAATAGAATAGGAGCTAACATTACTGAACCCTTAACTCATGCCAGGTGCTTTACTTTAAATACATTCTTAACTTAGTCAATTCTCTGAACAATTTTACAAGGTAACTGCTGTTCTTTTCTCAGTTTACATATGCAGGCATTGATATTCTGGAAGATCAAGCAATTTGTCTATAGTCACAGAACTAGAAAGTATGGGACTGACAGTCCAGAGGGAAGATTCACACTCAGGCTTTTGCGCTGGTCATTGAGAAACTATATTCTTAACCCTTGTACTGTGCTGCCTCAGAATGGTACTGCCATTAAGACCTTGGCTTTCACTGACATTTATGCATCTGTTGTTGTGAAGTGCTGTCGAGTCGGTTCTGACCCATCAGCCGATCCATGGGAGAAAGATGTGGTATTCAACTTCTGCAAAAATCCCAGCCTTGGAAACTCTCTGGGACCATTCTACTCATCCTAGAAGGTCGCTATGTGTCAGAATCAACTGGATGAAAGTAGGTTTATGTTTGTTTGTTTATGTCTGAAAAACTTCTTCTAACCTTTCAAAACCCAGTTCACAAGTCACTCCTATTTTTGCTAGTCCCAGCAATGAAATACTAATTCACGCCACTAAGATGGTATCAGAAAACTGAAAAATAACAAGTGTTGACAAGGATGTGGAGATAATGGAACTCTCACCAATTACCAATGTTCATTGCAGCCTGATTCACAGTAGCCAAAAGATGAAACAACCTAAATGCCTATCAACAGACGAATGGATCAACGAAATGTCCATCCATGCATGCAATGGAATACTCCTCAGCCACAAAGAGAAATGACGTTCTGAAACATGCTACAACATGAATGAATCTTAAAATATTATGCTGAGAAAAATAAGTTAGATACAAAAAGACAATTGTATGACCTCACTTATATAACATACTTAGAATAGACAAATGCATTGTTGTTGTTGTTAGGTGCCATCGAGTCAGTACCGACTCATAGCGACCTTATTCACAGCAGAACGAAACACTGTCCGATCCTGGGCCAACCTCACTACTATTGCCACACTTGAATCCATCGATGCTGTCACCTGGCCAATCCATCTCGTTGGGGGGGGGGGGTCTTCCTCTTTTTCTCTGACCCTCCACCTTACCAAACATGATATCCTTCTCCAGCACCATTGACACAATTTTAGTAGTTTCCATGGGCTGGGAGGAGTTATTTCTTAGGGCACTGACTTTCTATTTCTAAGGATAAAAAACATTTGAAAATGAATAGTGGTAAAGTTTGCACAGTGAATGTAATCCATGTCACTGAGCTGTACGCTTAAAACTGCTTCAAATGGGAAATATTTTGTTATATATCTTTTCCCACAGTTAAAAGAGAGAGAAAGAAAATTCAGAAACTGTATTTAAAAGGCTGTTCTTCCTTTAGTCACTTATTCAGTTCTTTACTCACACTCCAATTAAAACATTGCCATCAGCCACCTCCCAAACCTGAAGGAGAGCGCTTCAAGAAAGAGGACAGGAATGATTCTTGATATTCTGTGACCCAGCAAATAAAGCTGGAAAAAGCAGGGCTTCCATAAAGGGATCCCAAGTCCCAGATAACTATAGGCTAGGAAAGAGACAGGAATTCTGACAGAAAATGAATTACAGAATCCCCAAATCAGGGATTTCCATCCTTAGATTCCTCCTTCCCACACAGGTGGATTTAACATCAGAGACATCTCTGTGAATCGCCAAAAGTTTACAAGCGTAATTTTGTGAACAGGCACATTTCTGAGTTTTTAGTTAGACAGCTGTCAAATTGAACACTTCCTGGGGCAGTCCCAGTGTACTTTTATTGTAGTTCAATCAACTCTTTAAAATTATTTTTAATACCTTTTTTCCCACTCCCAAAATGAGTCTACATAGTAAAGACTGTAACCCACGGTGTAAAAAATCATCCACATTTTTACCTTCACAAGCAGGTGAACTCATGACTCCAAGACCAAGAAGAAATGTTTCCTGGCCTGGCCCTGCCCTTCTGGTACACATAGGCTGGTGCAGATGAGATCAAAGTTACAGCTGGAGAATAGGGCCTTACTTGGTTTCTCCAGACCCCAGACACTGGCTGCACACTAGACACTTGTGGGCCATCAATCATAAGTGAAACCAGATCAGCAAAAGAACCAGCAGCATTCTTAGGAACAACTGAAAATGCATCTCTTGATGACAGGGCGTCAGTAAAAATCAACTCAGTAGCACATTCTTTGAAGGGAGGTGACCTCAGGCTTTCTGGGTGGAAACTTACCTTGATAAATGATGATGAGAAAGCAGGTTTTAACTGTGCTTGCCTCTTCTGTGAGAAGAGAGACTTTGGTGGTTCCAACTGACTTAAAAACAGTTCAGTGACCAACTTCTCAATGTTGTTGTTGTTAAGTACTGTCAACTTGGTTCCAACTCATAGCAACCCTCTAGAGGGTTTCTGAGACTGTAAATCTTGATGGAAGCAGAAGCCTCATTTTTCTCCCGCTGAACGGCTGGTAGTTTCGAAATGCTGACCTTGAGGTTATCAGCCCAACTTATAACCACTATACTACTAGAGCTCCTTGCATTGAACTATAGCACCCAAAAATATTTGTTGAAATTCTAAACCCTGTAATCTGTGAATGTGACCTTGTTTGGAAATTGATTCTACGAAGATTTTATCATTAAATGAGCATGAAGGTGAATCCTAATCCAATATGGTGATGGTGCGCCGTGGAATCGGTTCTGAGTCATAGCGACCCTGTAAATCTTTCCGGGAGCAGAAAGCCTCATCTTTCTCCCATGGAATGGCTGGTAGTTTCGAACTGCTGACTTTGAGCTTAGCAGCCCAATTCGTAACCACTACGCTACCAGAGCTCCTTAACCCAATATGAGTGGTGTCTTTATAAAAGAGAAGATAAACCATGCGATGAGAAACACAAAGTTTAGCTTGATGCATCAAGGAGCACCAAGGATTTCAAGGAACCACCAGAAGCTGAATGAAATGAGGAAAGACATTTCCCTAGAGCCTTCCAGAGAGTTTGACCCTGTGTTGTTGTTAAGTGCTGTTAAGTCAGTTCCAACTCATAGAGACCCTGTATAGGGTTTCCAAGGAGTGGCTGGTGAGCTTGAACCACTGACCTTGTGGTTCAAAGTGACTTTGCAGTCTAGTGCATTAACCCACAGCACTACACCAGGACTCCTGTTGTTGTTGTTAAGTGCCGTCGAGTCAATTCCAACCCACAGCAACCCTGCATAGGGTTTCTGAGGAGCAGCTGGTGAACTTGAACTGCCGATCTTGCAGTTCAAAGGGCTTTGCAGCCTGGTGCGTTAACCCACAGTGCCACACCAGGACTCCTGTAGGCACCTTGATTTCAGATTTCTAGCCTCCAGAACTGGGAGAGAATAAACTTCTGTAGATTTAAGCAGCCCAGTTTACCTAAATTGATGCAGTAGCCCCAGCGCTCTGATATGGTGAAGCGCTATAATCCTGTTGTTCTACAAAGACTTCTTGGAGGTGAGACTGGGAGTCAGAGGGAGGGGACTGAGACTATGTCAGATCCTCACCTAGAAGTTTGCAAGTGTGACATACAGAAAAATCAAATATATTAATTCATAAACTCATTCTTATTATGTAAAAGACACTAAAAGGGATATAAAACAGCAATAATAATAATAATATAATCTCTATCTTTAGAAACTACCAGCCAAATGGGTAGGAAAGATAAGGCACAGAGATAGATAATAAAATTTAAATAACCAAGGTGAAGAGTACCAAGAGAATTATTTTTAGAGATTAAGTATCTATTGGAATATTCAGGGAAGAGATTATAAAATTGGGGGAAACCTACAAAGGCAAATGGGAGAGGAAAAGGCCTTCATAGAGGGTTTCCACCTTGTCATTCCTCAACTACAACCTCCAGGTTATAAGGAAGCTAAAATTGCTGGAGGGGGTAGTGATCTTCAGTGGACGAATACTCCCCTGGTATGACACTGTAGGATAAACACTGGACAGCTAACCTCAAGAACAGTGGTTCAAACCCATCAGTCGCTCCTCAGAAACTGTATACAGGGTCACTGTGAGGTGGAAATGATTCAACAGCACTTAACAACAACATGGTTGAACTCAGGTTCAATCTCCAGCCAATACATCTCAAACACAGCTACCAGCCATCCTCAGTAGCTTGTGGCTATAATGCTGAGTACATTTCAGCTGAGCTTCCAGACCAAGACATTAATGAAAACCGTATGGATCACATCACAGTCCTATCCACAAGTGATCACAGGATGGCACAGGATTGAGCAGTATCATTATGCATGGGGCCGAATCCAAGGCTGTTGATAATAAAAGGTGCTGGAGATGCACCCAGGGCTTGGGGAAATAGGAAAGGGAGAGATTTCCTCACTCTGGGCACAAGCTGAAACAACCTAATCTTCCTCTGCCTGAGGAAGGAAATTAAGCTTATTGGCTATCTGTGTTTCCCAAGGCTCTGAGGAGTTCATTTGTCAAGATCCTAAACTACACCAACAGGTCTTGGGGCATCTGATTCATGTAATTTCTGATTCACCTAGGGATGACGCTCATCATTTCCATTTCTCTTGTGATATGTAGCCACCTTAGCATACATTTGAAAGGCTTTCTTCTTTAGAGTCTAGAATATAGAGGCACATTCCACCAGTGGAGGTTCAAACCGAAACAAATGTCTTTATGATGGCAATGACCTATCACTTCAGGCAGGAGATGACTTCAAAGCTCACTGTTCACTGCTTTGTGTTTTGATTTTCATTTCTGCATGCCAAAGGCTTAACATTTTGTAGAACATAAAGCTGCACACCAGAAAATGTCTGATATTTTGGTAGTCCATATCCACACTAGAAGAATCTGGATCACATTACTGGTTCCTTGATCCCATTTTTCTAGTGATTTCTTAGGTCAGAATTGTTGAACCTAAAGATAATGATTTATTAGTCGGTCTTGAAACCTTCTTATCTGATGGTTTTCCAAAGTATAATTGCAGTCATATCCTGAAGAGTGAGATTTGTAATCAAACACATCTTATGTAAGGAAATGGTTAAAAAGATCTGTTCTATGGAATAAAGCAAAGAAAATCAGCTAAAAACTAAAACAATAAGGTAACAAATTTCCATAAGAAGGTGTTAATCTTTGGAAAGTTTTAGAAATCAGACAAGACTCTGGAAGATCAAAATATAGTTTGGTTTCCCTTCAGAACAGGAACCAAAGATGCCCTTGTTGTTGCTGTTGTGAAATGCTGTTGAGTCAATTCCAACCCGTAGCAACCCTGTCTAGGGTTTCCGAGGAACAGCTGGTGAGCTTGAACCGCCGATCTTGCTGTTCAAATGGCTTTGCAGTCTGGAGCATTAACCCACAGAGCCACACCAGGACTCGAAAGATGCCCTTATCACCACTCTAACTCAGTATTCTCCTGGAAGTTTTAGCCAGAGCAGTAAAGCAAGAATGGAAACAAAAGGCATTCAAATTGATAAGGAAGAAGTAAAGTTATTTCTAAATGCAGATGATATGATCTTATTCGTAGAAAATCTCAGCAGTTCTGTAAGAAAACTACTGAAACTAAGAAAAGGATTCAGCAAAGTGCAGAGGACAAGATTCACACACAAAAATCAGCTGAATGACTCTGTGCTAATAAAGAAAACCCTGAAAAGGAAATCAGGAAAACAATACCATTTACAATAACCAAGCAAAATTGAAATGCTTGGGAAGAAACCTAAGCCGGGCTGTAAAAGATGAATAGAAAGGAATTTAGGAAAGTTGGTGGACTAGTCAAATGCACTTTGCAGACCCTCTACAACAAAGATAAGAGAGACCAAATGAAACAGACACAGACAAAAATCCCAGTTCTGGATTTAGAGAAGTGGACTGAGTGCTTGCTGGGAGGACAAGCTGAGCAGGGACAGAGAGAGGGAGACAGTCTGGGGAAGGGCCGATCTGACACAATGAGACCCTCTAGAAAAGGAGCTCTGGTAGCATAGTGGTTACGAATTGGGCTGCGAACCTTAAGGTCAGCGGTTCGAAACTACCAGCCGCTCCGCGGGAGAAAGATGAGGCTTTCTACTCCTGTAAAGATTTACACCCTCGGAAATCCTGTACAGGGTTGCTATGGGTCAGAACCGACTCGACGGCACTTAACAACAACAACAACTTGGCAACAGAAGGGAGCCTGGCAGAGTTGATTCACACAGGTGACCAGAAAGGTGTGAGTCCTTCTTTTTTCCCATGTTCTCCTGGTACCCAGAAGTGTTATCCACCTTGAGTCCAGACCTTGCACTCTGGGAGCTCTGAGCAGCATGTTTGGGAGCCACACCAATGTGACCTGGGCCCCGCTGTGCAGTTTTGGTACCTGGATTCAGGCAAGCTTTGCTTCAGACCTATAGAACCTACAAAGCCACCAGACCAACATTAGTTTAGCAGAGATCCTCATAACCAGCCACTCTACTACCCTCTGTACCTAACAGACACTGAAACCTGCTCCATCAAGGGCCTCCAAGAACTACTTCTGGATGGAGTGCCCTGATAACACTTGGGCCTGCAGGGATTCCATCCAAGGTCAGGAACTTCACTGTCACATCCCTTCCTCACCCAACTTGTGTACTCCTTGGCTGGCAGGAACCGCCCCCAAAGGTTTCTCCTCTCCCGGTCCAAAAGCTGCACTGGTTATTTTTTTCCTTCAACTTTTTATTGTGGATTGAGTAAAGGTTTACAGAACAAACCATAGTTTTACATTCAACAAATCATACACTTTGCTTCGTTACATGCTTGCAATCCTATGCATGGATCAACAGTCAACAGCATTTACCTGTATTCACTTTGTTGTTGTTGTTGTTATGTGCCATTGAGTCGGTTCCGACCCATAGCGACCCTGTACAGGGTTTCCGAGGGTGTAAATCTTTACGGGAGTAGAAAGCCTCATCTTTCTCCCGCGGAGCAGCTGGTAGTTTCGAACCGCTGACCTTAAGGTTCGCAGCCCGATTCGTAACCACTACGCTACCAGAGCTCCTTTGTATTCACTTTAGTGTGGATATTTTTACAAAAATGGTCCTATGCAGTATTTCTCCTTTTGTGACTGACTAATTTCACTCAGCATAATGTCCTCAAGACTCATCCATGTTATGTGGTGGCCTACAGCTTCCCTGTTATTCTTCAAGGTAACGTAATATTCCATTGTGTGGATATACCAAAGTTTGTTTATCCATTCTTCCATCTATGTGCACTTAGGCTGTCTCCATCTTCCTGTATTCACTTTAACTATTGCATTCCTTCCTGTGTTTTCCACGGCCTTCATCTTTGCTCCTCTAACCTCCCTCTTGTTTTGTATTGCCTGCCCTGTCACCCATGTTAACATATATCTACCTTCTAGCCCGTGAATAATTTTCCATCCCCAGACCTCACTGCACCCCTAGAACCATCATAGATTGTTTCTTTCATCAAGAAAACCTTTTTTTTTTATTTGACAAGATGGGTAGTACAATATTTGTCCATTTGTGACTGATTAATTCACTCAGCATAACGTCCTTCAGGTTCAACCATGTTATGAGGTATTTCACAGATTCATCATTATTCATCAACATTTTATAGTAGTCAACTGAGGATATGTACCAAAAGTTTAACTATTCTTTTTTTGATGGGCACTTACAGTGTCTCCATTTTTTGTAGTCAGCATATTGAAGCATCTTGTTTTCTTATCCATTCTAATCTCCACATCTTTTGAGTGGTATATTTAACCCATTTACATTCAGCGCAATTATCAATAGGTATGAATTGATTGCTGTCATATTTCTCCGTGTGTGTGTGTGTGTGTGTGTGTGTGTGTTTTGTTTTGTTTTATTTTATGTGGTCCTGCTAACCTTGCTCCACATAATTTTTGTGCTGAGTTTATTTCGTTTGTGGGTTTTCTTTGCATTTTCATTTATGTTGTGTTAATGTTTACTAAATCTTTCTGATTTTCCAATTTTTTATTTTGATTTGCAGGTGCATTATTTTTCTTTGAGGTTACTTTGTAATTTTTCCCTGCTTGAAACAGCCTGTTTTGCTATATTTATAGAAACAAGCAGTGCAGTTGTTGAACCGGAGGGGAGAAATCTTTGGTGACCTCCTATAATTCAAGGAACTCACAAGGTGGTTGTGGAAGGGATGTGACAGCAGCCTTCCTGGCCCTAGATGAAGTTCCTATTGGCCTTGGTAGTGTCTATGTTCGGGGCATTCATTCTAGAAGTAGTTCATAGGAACTCTTCATGGAGCTGCGTTCAGTGTCTGTTAGGCCACAGGGAAGCTGGAGGCATGGTGACTGTTAAACACTGGCCTGCTGGCTCTCCAGATTTTGTATGTCTAGAGCCGAGTCCACCTGAATCCAAGCACCCAAGTGGCTCATCAAACTCCCAAGCCACACTGGTGTGGCTCCCAACCATTTTGCTCTGAACTCCGAGAGAACAAAGACACTGAAGAACTAAATGACACAGTCAACTACCTTGACCTCATCAACATATTCAAATGACACAATCAACTACCTTGACCTCATCAACATATTCAAATGACACAATCAACTACCTTGACCTCATCAACATATTCAGAGCACTCAACCCAACAATAGCACAATATACATTTGTTTCCAATGTATATGGAATGTTCTCCAGAATAGACTATATATGCATAGTATGTGTACATACATATACGTATTAGGACATAAAGCAAGTCTCAACAAATTTAAAAGCATCAAAATACTATAAAGCATCTTCTTAGATCGCAATGCTATAAAATTAAAAAATCAACAATGGGGGAAAAATCAAATATATAGAAACTGAATAATGTACTGCTTAAAAGCTATTGGGTAACAGAACAAATAAAAGATGAAATAAAATTTCCTTGAAACAAACAAGAATGAGAACACAACATACGAAAGCCTTAGAGATACAGCAAAAACAGTGCTCAAGGGCAATCTATAGCGATAAATGCACACATCGAAGAAGAAGAAAACATCAAAATCAACAATTAATGTAACAATTAGAAAAAGAGCAGCAAAGTAAGCTTACAGTCACCAGAAGAAAAGAAATAATAAAGATTAGAGCAGAAATAAACAGAAAATCAATAAAAAGAACAAATAAGACATGAAGCTGGTACTTTGAAAGGATTAATACAATTGACAATCCATTGACAAATCTAACAAAAGAAAAGAAGATACAAATGACACAAGAAATTACATGTATGACATCACAACAGAACCAATGGAAATAAAAAGGATGACATAATGCTATGAACAATTGTACTTCAACAATTTTGAAAATCTACAGGAAATAGACAAATTTCTAGAAACACAAAACATACATTCACTAACCAAGATTGAAGTAGAAAACTTGAACTACTACAAGATTGAAGTAGAAAAATTATAATGAGAAGAAATTTATCAAGTCATTCCAAAAAAAAACTAAAAATGTCCAGGCCCAGAAGACTCTACTGGTGAATTCTACCAAACATCCAGAGGAGAGCTTAAGCCAATTCTACACAAACTATTCGAGAACATAGAAAAGAATGGAAAACTCCCAAATTCATTTTATGGAGCAAACATAACTCTGATGCCAAACCCAGCAAAGACATCACTAAAAAAAGAAAACTACAGACCAACATTCCTCATGAACATAGATGCAAAAATTCTCAACAAAATCCCAGTCAACAATATATTTAAAAAGTAATGTATCATGACCAAGTTATGTTCATAGTAGGTTCAATATTAGAAAAACCATCAACGTAATCCACCACATTAAAAAAACAACAACAACAAAGGAAAAGATCACATGATTATGTCAATTATACAGAAACACTTTTGAAATAGTCCAACATTCATTCCTGATAAAAACAATCAGCAAAATAGGAATAGAGAGGAAATTTCTTAGCATATTTAAGGGCATATATACAAAACCAACAGTCAACATTACTCTCAATAGTGAGCAACTGAAGTCATTCTGCTTGTGAACAGGAACCAGACAAGGATGGCTTTTAATACCACTCTTACTCAATACTGTGCTGGAAGTCTTAGCCAGAGCTATGAGGCAAGTAAAGAAAATTAAAGGAATTCAAATTGGCAAAATAAAAGTAAAATTCTCTCTATTTGCAGATTATATGATCCTATACATATGACAGCACTTAACAACAACATACATACATAAAACAAACCCCAAAAATTCCACATGAAAATTACTTGAACTCATTGATAGATTCAGCAAAGTGGTAGGGTACAAGATCAACATACAAAAATCAGTTGGATTCCTTTACACTAATAGAGTTCTGAAAAGGAAAATAACACCATTTACAATAGCCACCCAAAAGATGAAATACTAAGAAATAAATCTAACCAGAGAAACAAAATGTCTGTACAACAATAACTACAAAACACTCCTACTAGAAACCAAAAGATATCTGCAGAAATGGAGGAATATACCATGATCATGGATAGGGAAATTTAACATAGTGAAAATGTCAACACAACCCAAAGCAATCTATAGATATAATGCAATCCCAATCTAGATTTCAACATCATTCTTTAAGGATATGGAAAAACTAATCACAAACATTATATGGAAATGAAAAAGACCCAGATAGTTAAAGCATGATTTAAAAAAGAAGAAGAAAGTAGGAGGACTCTCACTTCCTGATCTCAAAACACAGCCACAGTAGTCAAAACTTCCTGGTACTAATACAAAGAAAGATATATAAATCAATGGAACAGAATTGAGAAATCAGGAGTAAATTCATCCACCCACAGTTCGTCGATCTTTGACAGAGGACCAAAATGCCTGAAATGGGGAAGAGATAGTCTCTTCAACAAATGGTGCTAGCCTAACTGAAAATCCATTTGCAGAAAAATGAAACAAGACCCATATTTCACACCATATGGAAAATTAACTCAACATGGATTAAAGACCTAAATGTAAAGTCTAGAACTCTAGACATTATCAATGAAAAACTAAGGACAAATTTAGGGCGCTAACACATGGCATAGATGCTTTTTTCAACCGTAACTGAGAACATACAAGAAAATACAAAATAGATGGCTGGGACCTCCTAAAAATTAGACACTTATATGTATCAACAGAATTCATCAAAAGGGTTAACACAAACTGGGAAAAACTGTTTGGCAATGACATATCAGACAAAGGACTATTTGCTAAAATACACAAAACACTTCAAAGCCTCAATAACAAGACAAATAATCCAATTTTAGAATGGGCAGAAGACATAGACAGACAGTTCACCAAAGACACTCAGACGGCCAACAAACATATGAAGAAATGCTCAAGATAATTAGCCATTAGAGAGATGCAAATCAAAACAATAATGAGATCTCATTTTACCACAGCATTAATAGCAAAGTTAAAAAAAACAACAACAACAACAGAAAACAACAAATGCTGGAGGGAATGTGGAAAGACCTACACTGTTGGTGGGACTGTAAAATGGTGCAACCAATATGGGGAATGGTATGGTGCTTTCTCAAAAAGCTGGAAATAGAAACATCATCTAATCCAGCAATCCTACTACTTAGTATACATCTTTAAGAAATAAGAGCCTACTTATTATAAAAACATGTCCTAGTGTGGTGCTTAAGGATATATAGTGGACCCCCAAGGTAAGTTTGAACTGTAAAATCCTTGGACTGAAAATCATCAATAGCAGACAAAACCTGAGATTAACATACATGACAACACCAACTAGAACTCAATCCAGATATCAAAGGATTTACCATTAAGCAAACCTGCAAGACTGAAGATAGGGAACCAGATATATCAATGCATAATAAAGTTACCTATAAAGAAAAAGAAGGTGCTCTGGTAGCGCAGTGGTTACGAATCAGGCTGTGAACCTTAAGTTTGAAGTTTGAAACTACCAGCTGTTCCACAGGAGAAAGATGAGGCTTTGTGCTCCCATAAAGATTTGCAGCCTCGGAAACCCTATACAGAGTCGCTATGAGTCGGAACCGACTCCACAGCACATAATCACCACCACAATAAAGAAAAAGAGGTAATAGTATAGATACTGAGCTTCCAAATGGCAAGAAAGTCAAGTAGATTTCAAGATAATACAGACTACTTTAAGCAAAGGAAAAAAATAATAAATTACAGGGTAACTTGAAAGAAAAAGAATACACCTACTCATCAAACTTTTAAAAAAGGAAGATCAGAAAGATCTGTAGTAAAGATTAGTACAACAGAAATGAAAATGAAGAGAAAACCCACAAAGAAAACGAACTCAGTATAGAAAATTATGTAAAACAAAGACTCCAGCAGCACCACAAAAAACACACACAGAAAAATGACAACGATCAACTCATACCTATTGATAATTACACTGAATGTAAGTGGAGTAAATGTACCAGTCAAGAGATATGAAGAGCAGAATTGATAAGAAAACAAGAGCCTTCATCATGCTGTCTACGAGAAACATATCAAATAAAAATGGAGACATCTGAATGCCCATTAAGAGAAGACTATTTAAACAAACTTAGGTACATACACACAATGGAATACTACAAAACACTGAAGAATAATGATGAATCTGTGAACAGTCTTACAACATGATTGAACCTGAGTGTGTAAGAAAAAGTCAGATATCTTCCCTTCAAAGGGTATAAAACAATGTTGGCACCAAAATAGAATAAACTGAGATTTAGCCCCTTTTTCTTTTTAAGGCTATTTAGAGAAACTCCTCTTATTCTTATCCTCATACTATAAACTGGCCAAAACCAGTTTTTGGCACTCAATCCCTTCCTAGAACAAAGACATTCCAAACTTTCTCAAGCCCCAACTCCCTCCCTCTAGGCACAAGTTGAATTAGCCAATCAAGTAGAGACAAGATTGTGAGGTTGAAATCCTAACCAATGGGTTAAGACACAGTCCATCACATCAAGCCAGGGATAAAAATGTGAGTGGACTGTCCATTGGGTGTGCTTATTTGCTAGCCAGACTTTGTGCTGCTGTGCACCTTCTGCAGAAGTAAAAAAATAAATAAATAAAATGCCTTGCCGAGATTCTTATTATATTGTGTTTCTGTTACAGCATCCAGTCACATTTCTAACAAGTGGCTACATAGGTAGATATGTAAGATGAACAGGTGAGGGAAGGCATATGGTAGTATACCCATAAGCATACATGATTGGTAGAGGATATTTCTACATACCAGCTGTTCTGCAGAGAAAGATGAGGCTTTCCAAGGCTCCTGTAAAGATTTACAGCCTTGGAAATCCTGCACAGGGTCGCTGAGTCGGAACCAACTCTGTGGCTCTTAACCACCACCACCAACAAAAATGTATACATAGACTTTTAATTTTTAAACTCTTTATTGTGGTTTGGTTGAATGTTTACAAAGCAAATTGGTTTTCCATTCAATAATTCCTACACATTTTGTTTTGTGACACTGATTGCTATCCCCACAAGGTAACAACACTCTTCCCATTTCCGCCTTGTCTTTATCATTTCCATTCCTTCCTCTTTCCTATCCCTTCCTGCCTTTGGAGCTTTGTTATTGTTGTTGTTAGGTGCCATTGAGTCAGTACTGACTCATAGCGACCCTGTGCACAACAAAATGAAACACTGTCCTGTCCTGGGCCAACCTCACAATTGTTGCCACACTTGAGCCCATTGATGCTGCCACTTTGCCAATCCATCTCGCAGGGGGTCTTCCTCTTTTTCTCTGACCCTCCACTTTACCAAACATGACATCCTTTTCCAGTGACTGGTCCCTCCTGACAATATGTCCGAAGTATGAAAGATGAAATTTGGCCCTCTTGACCTCCAAGGAGAACTCTGGCTGCACTTCTTCCAAAACAGATCTATGGTTTTGTTGGCAACCCATGGCACTTTCAATATTCTCCTCCAATACCATAACTCAAAAGCATCAATTCTTCTTTGGTCTTCCTTATTTACTGTCCAGCTTTCACATGCATATGAGATTATTGAAAATACCATGGCTTGGTTCAGACGCACCTTAGTCCTCAAGCTGACGTCTTTGCTCTTCAACACTTTAAAAAGGTCTTGTGCAGCAGATTTGCCTAATGTAATACGTCATTTGATTTCTTGACTGCTGTTTCCATGAATGTTGATATTTGCTCCAGGAAGAATGAAGTCCTTGACAACTTCAATCTTTCCTCGATTGATAAGAATGTTTATTGGTCCAGTGGTGAGGATTTTTGTTTGCTTTACATTGAGATGCAATCCATACCAAAGGCTGTGCTCTTTGATCTTCAACAGTAAGAATTTTAAGTTCTCTTCACTTTCAGCAAGCAAGGTTGTATCATCTGCATATCGCAGGTTGTTAATGAGTCTTCCTCCAATCCTGATGCCACGTTTTTCTTCATAGAACCCAGCTTCTCGTATTATTTGCTCAGCATACAGGTTGAATAAGTATGGTGAAAGAATATTAACCTGTTGCACACCTTTCTTAATTTTAAACCATTTAGTGTTCCCATGTTCTGTTCGAACAACTTCCTCTTGATCCTTGTACAGATTCCTCATGAGCACAATTAAGTGTTCAGGAATACTCATACTTCACAGCGTTGTTCAGAGTTTTAGCCCTGGGAAAATGCTGTCCTTTTGATCTATATGGTTGATTGTTTTAAGGAGTGCTTACTTCCCAGTTTGAGTCCTGGTGTGGCACTGTAGGTTAATGCGCTGGACTGCAAAGTCAGTTTGAACCACTAGCTCAGCCATTCAAGATCACCATTCACTCCTCGGACACCCTAGGCAGGATTGCTATGGGTCAGAACCCACTCGACGGCACTTAACAACAAACAACAACTTCCTTGTTTATCATTTGGCCAAAAGTTGAACCACAATAGTAAGTTCAGTTCCAAGCTTGAAACATGTCTAAGGACCATAGCCTCAGGGGTTTTGAATTTTTTTCTGCAAATTTTACATCTGACATCACATTACTCACTGGCAGGTTTCTAAAAAAGAAGATAAGATCACCACATGTCAGTAAGGGTTGACTAAGAATATTCATGAGAAAATTAAGTTCATTTCCTTCTTACATAAGATTACCAATCTAAAGAATGTTTTCAATATCAAGTACCTTGACATTTTTAATTTTGGATAAAATCTCTTTTGCCTTTGTGGTGTTGACAGAGAAATGTAAACTAGATGATAATAAAGTCCAAGGTCAATGTAATTTAGCAGAATAACTTTGCCCAAAAACATTGTACTTCTTGTGAGTAAATTGTCCTTGGATGTGTGAACAGCATTCCTTACAAGTTGGCTAAGAGCTGCTGCCTAGCTTCAATGTCTTCTTGAACCAACATTATTATCTCTGAAAGATCAATCCCCTTGTCAAGTAAGAGACTTATTGGCTCAACTCTTGTCCTCCTCGTCTTTTACAGATGTCCTCATCTTTCATAAACGCTTTCACCTCATGGGACAAACTTGAGACAAAATTACTTTACTACCTTAAACCTTAGAACCTAAAGTGTTGTAACAATGACTCTGTAATGAGAATCATATTATACTGACTAACTGAAATACTGATAAATGTAATTACATGCTCATTTTGACAATAGTGGTGGTGGTAGTTTTGTGCCATCAAGTCGGTTCCGAATCATAGAGACCCTGCACAGGGTTTCTGAGACTATAAATATTTATGGGAGCAGAAAGCTGGATCTTTCTCCTGCAGAACAATTGATGGATTCGAACTGCTGACCTTGCAGTTAGCAGTCTAATGGGTAAACCACTATGTTACTAGAGCTTCTTCATTTTGATAATGCATTATATAAATGTACTTATCAGATACTCTAGTAACTTTTCACTTATATAGCTAGTAGGGGGCTTACAAAAGTTTGTGGGAAACTTACATTATCTTTTCATTCTAATTATCCACAAACTTTTGAAGTCCCAGACTAGATACTCAATAAACAGTTGTTGAGTAAACAGACAAACGGTGTGTTGTCCGCGCCAGTTATTTGTCCGAGTTGATTTTTTCAAATATCTAATTTTAAAAGACCATTGCTCTAAACGAGATTCAAGGACACCCTCTTTATTAAGATTTTTTTAAGTTTGAGCTCCAATTATATTCAGCTTTATAGGGGACTGTGCATTGAAACTCTAATCTAATCTTTTGAGAATCTAAGAGTACATACTGTGAGTTCAACAATTCCCCATACATGGCTGGCATGATGTTAAAAGGCAATATTTTTATTAATTTATGACGTGCCATATTACCAGTTTTGGAGTCCTGGTGTGGTGCTATAGGATAAGTACTGGACTACTAACTGAAAGGTCGGTGGTTCGAACCCATCAGTCACTCCTCAGAAACCCTATTACAGGGTCGCTATCAGTTGGAACCAACTCAGCAGCATTTAACAACATATTACCAATTTTAGGCAATGAAGTTTACCGGAACATTCAGGAACTGAACAATGAATAATGTGTGGACAATCTTTCTGCAATTGGCAATGCTGTCAGTGGAGTTGTTGTTATTGTTAAGTGCCGTGGAGTAGGTTCTGACTGATAGCAATCCTGTATAGGGTTTCCAAGGAGCAACTGGTGGATTTGAACTGCCAACCTTATGGTTAGCAGTCCAGTGCTGATCCTACAGCACCACACGGATTATGGATGTTGGCCCAACACAGGCCATCAAAAGCCAGTGACCCAGCACCATGAGCACATCAAGACTGCAAAAACAACACATGATCCCGACAGAAAATAATTGGTTCTTATTTGCATAGAATTTCTTATACATTTTATACATTGAGGTCAAAATTAACACAAACTTCCCTTGGCCTGTATGTTTTCTTCTTATGCAACCCCATTTCCCTCCATTTCCCTCCATCATCTGCTGAAGGAGGTCAAGCTAACCTGTTCCTGCAAAAGAAAAACTCCCCCTTGGCCCAGCCCAAACCAATGGCTAAGTCCTTCTCCTGCAGCCTTGCTAAGTGACTCACTCCAACCCCTCTGGCCCATCTTCATCTCCTCTTAGACATTAACCATAAAATGCCAGGTAGAGCACTAAGTGTGCAAACTGAGGATCTCATTTACTCCTCATTGTTGTTGTTGTTGTCAGATGCCCATCGAGTCGGCACCGACTCATAGAGACCCCATGCACAGAAGAACGAAACAATGTCCGATCCTGGGCCAACCTCACTACCGCTGCCACACTTGACACCATCAATGATGCCACCTGGCCAATCCATCTCCTCATAGCAATCCTAATTTTGTACATGACAGAACTAAAATCCAGAGAGGTGCAGTAACTACACTACATAGCCCACTACGTAAAACCAATGATTTTTAACCCACGAGTACTATTACCACATTTCTCCTAAAAAACGAAAAACAGAAAATCTGGAGCCCACCAAAATCGGATAACAAACATAGATTTGGACACCTGGCTCCCTCTGAGTACCTCATCTGGCCAAGAAGACACTCCAGTTGATGGTGGAGACACAAATGGTCAATGCATTCAGAGTTGCCACGCTCACCACACCAGCACTGAGAAGCTACTTCGGGCCTGGAAGCGTGAGTCTCGGACGTACCCTGCATCTATAGTTTCTGAAAGTCCCTGTTATTGTCATTAGGTGCCGTAAAGCAGGTTCCAACTCATAACGATCCTAGGCACAACAGAATGAAACATAATATGAAACAATGTCCGGTCCTGTCCCATCCTCACAGTTGTTATGCTTGACTCCGTTGCTGCTGCCACTACTTGGAGGGGGGGGGGAGGTCTTCCTCTTTTTCACTGACCCTCCACTTTACCACATGATATCCCTCTCTAGGGACTGGTTCCTCCTGATGATATGTCTGAAGTATGAGAGACTTAAGTCTAGCCCTCCTGGCTTCTAAGGAGCATTCTGGCTGTTCTTCTTCCAACACAGATTTGTTTGTTCTTCTGGTATTCCACAGTACTGAAAGTCTGTAAGTAGCAAAAATGGTTTGTGTATAACCCTTATACCAACACCAGGGAAGGACGTTACTAAGAAAGAAAACTATAGACCAATATCCCTCATGAACATAGATGCAAAAATTCTCAACAAAATCCTATCCAACAGAATTCAGGAACACATCAAAAAGATAATACATCATGATCAAGTGGGTTTCATATCAGGGATGCAAGGATGGCTCAATATTAGGAAAACGATCAACATTATCCACCATATAAATAAGAAAAAAGAAAAGAACCACATGATCATATCGATTGATGCAGAAAAGGCATTTGACAAAATCTAACATCCATTCCTGATAAAAACACTCAACAAAATAGGAATTGAAGGAAAATTCCTCAACATAATAAAGAGCATATATACAAAACCAACAGCCTATATTACTCTCAATGGAGAGAAATTGAAAGCCTTCCCTCTGTGAACAGGAACCAGACAAGAATGCCCTCTGTCACCGAGGAGTGATGAAGTGACTGGGGACTTTGGACCCAGAGAGCGAAAGGGACTGTGGGCCGAAAACTGGGCAAGTGTAGGGGTCGGGTTTCTGGGATTATACCCTTTGGGTGGTTGATGATGCATGGAGGGGATTGGAACCATGGCAGTGAGATGATATAAAATGGAATGAATGTAAAACTAAAGTTCTCCCATGTAACTATCATATAATTCACAATAAAACAGTAAAAAAAAAAAAAAAAATGGTTTGCACACCATTACTAAACAGTATAGAGTAGAGTCCTGGAGTGGCACTGTAGGATAATGCACTAAACCACAAGGCCGGTTTGGACCACAAGGTGGGTGGTTCAAATTTACCAGCCGCGCCTCGGAAACCCTATACGGGGTTGCTACGAGTCAGAACCAACTCAATGGCTCTTAACAACAAGCAGCAATTAACTTGACATGGTGCTACAGGATAAGCACTGGACTGCTAAAACTGCAATGTCAGTGGTTCAAAACCACCAGCCACTCCTCAGAAATCCTATATAGGGTCACTATAAACCATCTCGACAGCGCTTAACAACAACAAACTTTAAAGTTGAAGATGTTTAACTCATTCCGTGATGCTATGGAAGAAAAATCAGATGATCTGCTTTCATAAAGATTACAGCCAAGAAACCCCCATGGACATGAAAGGGAAGGTGGCAGGCAATGAGACCAAGATAATAGGGATGGAACAGCCAGAAGGGACATAAAGGGAATTGTGACACAATGTAGAAGATATAAACAATGTCACTGAGCATTATGTGTAGAAATTGTTAAAAGGGAAATGATTTTGCTGTATCTACTTTCAACGAAAGTATACACCATGAGTCAGAATTAACATAACAATAATGGATTTGGGTCATTGCTGAAGAGTACAAGCAGCACTCTTAAATACTGACATGTTTATTCTCCTATTTATGAGTGCCGCCACTTGTCTGTCAGTTTGTCATACTGTGGAGACTTACATGTTGCTGTGATTCTGTAAGCTATGCCACAGGTATTTTAAATACTAGCAGGGTCACCCACAGTGGACAGGTTTCAGCTAAGGTTCCAGGTGTAGACAGAATAGGAAGAAGGAGAGACGGACGACTTCCAAACACTTAGTCACTGAAAACTTGATGAAGAGCAGCGGGACCTTGTCAGCACCAGATAGCAATGGGCTCTGGCGTAGCAACAATTGTGAGGTTGACCCAGGACCGGGCAGTGTTTTGTTCTGTTGTGCATAGGGTCACTATGAGTCAGTATTGACTACATAGCACCTAACAACAACTTAAGAGTATGTAAGTGGAGATACCTTGCATGAAAACCTAATTCTGACACTGAGGTAGAAGATGGCCTTAAGGAAGTTTACAGTTTCCTCTCTCCTTAAACCAGAAACAGTAACACTATCCATCAGTTTCCATGCTGCTGAGCTTTTGATTAAAAATGATTATGAAGGGTTTTTCCTATCAGAAGAAGAAAAAAAAGGCCAAGGAAGAACAATGTATGTGGGTAAGTTTAAAAACTCTTGCTGCAAAATGTGAAGCTTTTGTTTCTCAACATATCCCCCATCTAGGTCTATACACATTTGGAGGTGGTGTTTCAATCTCTCTAAACCTTTCTCAGAGTTCTGTGCTCTTCAGTTCACACACACCATGTCAAAATAGCAGTCTGGCCATCCTTGAGGAATAGAAATCATTCTCCTTGATTTTGGGGAACACAAAGAAGCCTGAAAGGGTAAGGTCAGAGTTGTAGGGTATATGGGGTAAGGTTTTTCAATGAAATTCACAGCCTTTGCTACTATTGAAGAATGAACAGATGAGAAAATTCCTCCTCACACTTTGCTGGCCTTTGCCTCACCAATACAATTTTCAAATTTCTTAAAAGTTCTTCCTAATTAGCACCTGGAGTCCTAGAGTGGTACTGTGGGTTAATGCTTGGGACTGCAAGGTGGATATTAGTCAGAACCGACTCAAAGGCACTTAACAAGAACAACAGTAAGCACCGTATGTGTCTTATGTCCTTTGAGAAATCTATCAAGATTACCTCTTATGAATCCCAAAAAAAGCAGTCACTAGGAAGGAGTCCTGGGGTAGGCTAATGCACTGGACTGCAAGGTTGTTTGACCCACAAAGTCGGTGGTTCAAGCTCACCAGCAGCTCCTTGGAAGCCCTAGCTATACAGGGTTGCTATGGGTCGGAACCAACTTGACGGCACTTAACAACAACAACAATACCCTTCTGAGTTGACCTCTGCATTGAGCTTCACTACTAGATCCCCTCAAAGTCACTGTTTTAATGGTCCTTGATATCTAAATGGTTTTGGTAAATCAAAGACTCATCTTTGGTTACCACTCATTCCACAAAACCATCTTCATTTGCTTCCATCTTGTTTAAATGACTAATGCAAAGATCATCTTCTTGAGCTAGCTGATCTTCCCACAATGCTTTGGCATCTATCCAGCTGAAAGTTTGCTGAGGCCAGATGTTCACTTAAAATTGAATTTGCAGAACCATGTGAGATCCCCACTTCTCTAACTGCCGCATTAATGGTAATTCTATGATATTCTTCTACCAGTTTCTAGAGACTTCAACCATCAAGTTTGACAGCTTTCCCTCTCTTGGCTCATATTCAAGATCTTCTTGATTGTTCTTAAAACACTTGATTCATCTAAACACTGTAAATTTTATATCCATCTAAAAACTGTAAATTTGTTGCAAAGCTTCAAGGATTCAGAAAGATGTCCACTTGGGTTTTGTTAAAAATTTTCCCACGGCACAAAAAGTATCCTTTTGTTTTGTTGTGCTTTGAAGGGATTCTAATGAGACTAAGACTAAGACAAGCATATTAACTGAGAGAACTTGTCTACCACCATCCACTGTTTGCAGAGACCTGTTTAAACATGTTTTATTTGTATAAATCCATGCATGTGTGAACTGGAACCCTAGTAGTAATACTTTTTAGCTTTATGTAATAGATACCTATCATACAATTTGAAATACTGGTGTGGTGCTGCAGGCTAAGCACTGAACCATAAGGTCAGTTTGAGCTGCAAGATAGATGATTCAAACCCACCAGCTTCTTCTCGGAAACCATATACACGGTTGCTTTGAGTTGGAACAGACTCAATGGCACTTAACAATGACATTATGTAATTTTAAAAAAATGAATTGCCATCCAGTCTATTCCAAGTCATGGTGACCCATGTGTGTCAGAGTCAACTGAGTGCTTGGAAGTGGATCATGAGGCCTTTCTTCTGAGGTGCCTCGGAGTGGAGTAAACCTCTAACTTTTGGGTCAGCAGTCAAGTGTGATGACTGTTTGCACCACCCCGATGCCCCTCTCTTATGTAAAAGGAGGATAAGAATCTATAGTAAGTCAATGAACTAATAGCTAGAAAGAACTTGTTATTGGTGAGGTAGGAAATTGGAAGACTTCTCAATGTAGAACTGTTTTTGTATTTTTCATTTTAACTGATGCGAATGCACTGTTTATTCAAAACAAATACACTGAATTATAATTTACAATAAAACCTTACTATGAGCTAAGATCTCTGGTAGTCTAGTGGATTATGAGATGGGCTGCTAATCACAAGGTCATTGGTTCAAATCTACCAGTTGTTCTAAGGGAGAAAGATGAGGCTTTCCACTCCCATAAAGATTTGCAGCCTCGGAAAGCCTATACAGAGTCGCTACAAGTTGGAACAGACTCGAGGGCACATCACCACCATGAGATCAATTACTAGAAGTAGCTTCTAGGAAGAGAAACCAAAATAGACTGGGGAATACTTTTCAGCTTCCCCTTTCATACTATTTATTTTCTTATGTCATGTGCAAAAAGAAATGTATAAGATTTAAATTAAAAAAACAAACAAACAAAAAGCCACTATGATCACAAGCAAACCAGTATACTGTTAGAAAGAGACATCCTCCATTCTGAAATTTTGCATTCTGAAATCTCCCCTGTGAGGACTCTGCTTTGAGCTTTTGGCTGTTTGAGCATCTTTCTCTTCAGTATGCTAAAAGAAGAGTGGAAAATACAAGTCAGAGAAAGGTATGCGCATTTACACTGGATTTTTAAAGTTTGATTTTTTCACAATGAGACCCCACCAGCACCCTGTTATTATTGCTAAGTGCTGACCAGCCATTTCTGACTCACAGCAGTCCTGTATTGGATTTCTGAGGCACTGCTGGTAGGTTTAAACCACTAACCTTGCAGTTAGCAGTCCAGTGCTTATCATCCAGCCCATACCAGGGACTGGCTTGAATGCAATTGGTCCACAGCAGCCTTCATATTTAGTTTATGTTCCCCTCCTGCAAATGCAGGAAGGGGCAGATATGGACGCAGAACCCTCCTCCCCAGCATTTATTAATCACCCCATAAAACCTAATGGCTCTATTATTAATTTAGATGACATCTATACACCTGAAAAGCCATGGGAAACTTTAGCAATGAAGAGGGCACCATGCACACACAACAGCTGATATTTCTGGTGGTAACCTGGCGGAGTTGATTGATCAAAATTTTTTTTTTAAAAGTTAAATTGTTTGCTGGCAACTTTTTCGAATTGTAGGACTTTTCTGGGGAAGTGGAAAGGCTATGTTGTTATTGTTGTTAACTGCTGTCGAGTCGGTTCTGACTCATAGCGACCCTGTATAGGGTTTCCAAGGAACAGTTGGTGACTTTGAACCTTGTGGTTCAAAATGACTTGCAGTCCAGTGCATTATCCCACAATGCCACACCAGAACTTCAACGCGAACTATAAAGTGTTCTAATCACAGAAAATTAGCTCTAAGCTTTCATTTACAAAAGAATTCAACACTGTTTCTTTATAAAGATGTGTTAAATTGAAAATCAGCATCAAATTTTCACAGCCAAAGAAACCCAATTTACTTGCATATTTTCAAGAACATATCTTCTATCTCACTATCTGCCCTGGAGTTGACGCTGACTCATAGGGATCCCACTGTGTCAAAGCAGAACTGTACTTCATACGGTTTTCAGGCTCGTTTTTCAGAAGTAGATCGCCAGGACTTTCTTCTGAGTGGAATGGAACTTCCTACCTTTCTGCTAGCCGCTGCACACATTAACTATTTGCACCATCCAGGGACTCAAATAGAATTCAGGCAGCGTTAAATAATATTATAAGAAATAAGCTATAAGAAGTCAAAAGAAAAGACGATTGCTTCTGACTGAAAAGATTCACGAGATAAACTTTTATGCTAAGATTTTTTTTTTTTTTTATGCTAAGATTTTAAGAATGAAAAATTGTTTTAAGTCTCTGCATGGGAGAAATAGTTTTCTAGATTGAGCCAAGACCAGGAAGCATTTTGTAGATTAAAATGTCTAATCGTGGATTGTTTGGAGGCTTTGAATGGGATACAATTCTGGAAATGTGGTTTGGGTTGGGATCAGAGAAGACCTTGTATGCCAGGCTAGGAGGATTGGAAGTTCATGTCTAGGAAAAGGGGACCATTGGACTTTGTGGAAAGGAGATTAATACAACTGGGTCTATGTTTAAAGTCCTGGCGTTGTAGAATAGACACTGGACTGAAAGGTGGGTTTAAACCACTAGATTGGCCGTTCAGACTCACCAGGTGCTCCTCAGAAACCCAATGCAGAGTTGCTATGAGTCAGAACCAACTCGATGGCAGTTAGCAACAACAACAGCAAATGCTTAATATAACTCGATGTTTGCAAGTATAACCTTAAAGTGCTAATAGCAGTTACATCTGGGTGTTGTTGTTAAATATCAACAAGTTGGTTCCAACGCATAGTGACCATGTATAAGGTTTCCAGGGATCAACTGGTGAGCTTGAACAGAACAACCGTGCAACACTAACGACTGTGCAGTCCAGTGCATTAACCCACAGCACCATACCAGGATTCCTACATCAGGGTAGGAGGTTGTAACTGAGCAGAGACTATGGAGGTGTCTTGTACATTTTACTCTGTACTCCTTTATATTGTTTGAACATCTGAATGTTTTACAATAAAGTGTACTTGGTTGGAAAAAAAAAAAAAAAAGATATAACACTAGGCTACAATAAGGATCTGCTAACCTCAAGGTCGCCAGTTCGAAACTACCATCTGTTCCGCTGGAGAAAGATGAGGCGTTCTGCTTCCGTAAAGATTTACAGCCTCGGAAATCCTGTGGAGGGTCGCTAGGAGTCGGGACCGACTCCACGGTACTTAACAACAATTTAGTATTAATCCAATACATAAAACAGGTTGAAGTGAAGAAAACCTAGATGTAAATTAGTAGCTCAGAGAAGTCTTGGGGTTAGCTCATTTCCAGCCAATTTATAAAAACTGCCTTACATGTTCATATCACTCCACACCTTTCACAGTATCCTGTATTGAGCTCTGGTAGCATAGTGATTACTAATCAGGCTGCTAATCTCACGGTCAGTAGTTTGAAACTACCAGCTATTCCTCGGGCGAAAGAGAATTTCTGCTTCCATAAAGATTTATAGCCTTGGAAACCCTGTACAGGGTCGCTGTGAGTCGGAACCGACCCCACGGCACATAACAACAACAACATATTTCACTTAGAGTCCTGGTGTGGTGCTGTGGGTTAATGCGCCAGACTGCAAAGCCTTTGAACTGCAAGGTTGGCGGTTCAAGCTCACCAGCTGCTCCTTGGAAACCCTATCCAGGGTCGCTATCGGTCGAAATCGACTGGATGACACTTAACAACAACAAACATATTTCACTTAATTCACCAGGGTCCCTCATACATGCTTTTCTGCCCATTTTACACATGAGGAAATCGAAGCTCATCCATAATACGTGACTTGCCCACAGCTAAATATAAACAATACTTCAAGCCTCCAAATCCACCCCACGTTCTAGTAAACCACAGCCGACTCCAAGCATGCCGGGTTTATTTTACACGGAAAGGTATTCACTCAAAGATACTTCGTGTTGTAGACAAAAGCATGGAAAGGTTTAAGAGTTTGGACAATTATTTCCTTTAAAGAAAAAACGCTTCTTGACCATCTATGTGTATAAACACACACACACACATATCAAAAATTGTACGCCAAGATTTAGAGGGAAGCAAATATGAGCAGTCAACTCTTAAACTTCTTGAAAACGGTGTCATTAAAGGAATTACAGCCGCAATAACAAGGCTATGATAAAACAGTCAATACTGATATGGTGTGAATGAGAACTGTTTTGTTACATTCACTTAGGAATGTGGGTTAGTCTTTTCAGGCTTCCCCCTCAGCCTTGTCTGAAGCATTAACAAGTGGCTTTTGTGTCTCTGTATGAGTGACGATGGTATGTGACCAGACAAACAGCTACTTCACATGGGCAGGGCTTATCTGTAAAGGTTTATATCTACCCAGGCTCAAGCCTTCTGATCTACATGGGCTGAAATACTATTCGAGAAGCGCTGTGGTCTGCCCCACTTGGCACCCACCCCCAAGCCCAACTGCAGCTGAATGGACTTTGTCCCGTGTTGGCATGGTTTTCTGAAAGTACCCTCATGCAATGTGTTTATAGATTTTCTAGGACTACCCAGGATATCACTGTGTGTGGTAGGACTTTATATTTCTTTAACGTTAAAGGAAGGGAGTATAGGAGATTCTGCTATCTTTCTTTAATGAGGACATTTCAGGTAAAGCTCTTTTTGTGACCATTTTCGTCACCTTTCTTCCTTGCCTCTCTCCCTCATTACTCAGTAATGTCATTTCTGCTTTCTTGGTTTGTTGGAGTCTATTCCATTCGTGTCTTATGGTCTACTACTTAAATGTCCTTATATATGAAAAATTTCCTCCCAAAGCTGTCTCCAAAATCTCAGATCTTAGACTCAGCAATTTCTCAAGTTAAGCTTTGGGCAAGATAGAAAAGTGGTAATTACAGTTAGCCCAAAGGATAAAAACTGCAAACCAAGAGAATAAATTACGGACCACCTTATGAAGGGATTTTATTGTTTTCTCTGTGTGTTAAAATTTGATATCTTAACCTCCACATGGATGAGAGGAACCATATTTGCAAATTCAATAGTCATCTATTTGTAATTAATAATATAGAATTCCATCTGCACTAAGCCTCTGACTGCTAGAAAAAGGTGTCAACCTTTGCTCTAGCAGTTTCTGTTGGTAGCATGAATGAAACTGAGGTTGACAGTTGTTTTTCATGCTTCTCTGGAGTTAACAAATTTCTGAGGAAGTTAGAAATACATTGGGGGAAAATATAAATTCTTACTTATGAGACTTGAGGGTCTCCCTCAAACTAGTAGCATGAGTCAGAGAAATTTTATCAGAAAAATTGTTGTTAAGTGTCACCAAGTCACTTCTGACTTGGTGACAAATTTTGGGATAAATCAGCCCAACTAGCTGCTGCTTTTTAATCAACTGGGTAATTGGTCACAATAACCTGAGTTTGTCAGTCCTGTTAATCCATCTAGCCAAGAGATTCTTAAGCATTCTTTCATTATTCCCCCATAAAGGGGGGGACACAAATTTTTTATTTTAATACTCCCTAATGAGATAAACCCACCATCCGCTCCTCATAAACCCTTTACAGGGTCACTATGAATCAGAACATATTCATCATCGCTAACAACATCAACAATAATATAAATTACCACTTATTTGTCAGTTTGTCATGCTGTAGTGGCTTGTGTGTTGTTGTGATGTTGGAAGTTATGCCACCAGTATTTAAAATATTAGCAGGGACACCCATAGTGGGCAGGTTTCAGCAGAGATTCCAGACTAAAACTGGCTACGAAGGGGAGGCAGAGTACGTCTGAATGTTTAGACACTGAATAGCAGTGAGGCATTGTCTGATAAAGTGTCAGCAGATGAGCCCCTCAGGTTGGAAGAATTCAAAATATGGCTGGGGAAGAGCTACCTCCTCAAAGTAGAATTAACCATCATGACATGAATGGAGTAAAGCTTTCAGGACCTTCATTTGCTGAAGGGGCACAACTCAAAATGAGGAGAAAGAGCTGCAAACATCCATTAATAAAAGGAACATGAAATGTACTAAACATCAATCTAGGAAAATTGAAAGTCATCAAAAATGAAATGGGATGCATAAAGATCAATAGCCTAGGCATTAGTGAGCTGAAACAGCCATTTAAAAACAGCCAAGTACATGGTTTACTATACCAGGAATGACACATTGAAGAGGAATGGTGTCACATTCACCATCAAAAAGAATATTTCAACATCTATCCTGAAGTACGAAGCTGTATGCGATAAGATAATACACCTTCAAGGAAGACCAGTTGATACCATTATTATTCAAACTTATCCAATAACCACTAAAACCAATGCAGATGAAATTGAAGAATTCTATTAACTTCTTCAATCTGAAATTCATCAAACATGCAATCAAGATGCATTGATAATTACTGGTGATTGGATTGCAAAGGTTGGAATCAAAGAAGGATCAGTAACTAGAAAATATGGCCTTGGTGACAGAAATGATGCTGATCGCATGATAGAATTTTGCAAGACAAATGACTTATTCATTATAAATACTTTTTTTTTTAACAACAATAAAGGCAACTATACACATTGTGGTTGTTGTTAAGTACCATTGAGTCAGTCCAGTTCCGACTCATAGCTACCCTGTATAGGGTTTCCAAGAAGTGACTGGTAAGCTTCACTCGCTGACCTTGCAGTTAAAACTAACCCTGCAGTCCAGCTCATTAACCCACAGCACCACACCAGGACCCCAACTATACACATGGACCTATACTATACAACCATACACATGGACTCCAACTATGCACATGGACCTCACCAAATAGAACACATAGGACTCAAATTGATTACATCTAAGGAGCATAGTGGTTATGAATCGGGCTGCTAACCTCAAGGTCAGCAGTTTGAAACTACCAGCCGTTACGTGGGAGAAAAATGAGGTTTTCTGCTCCCATAAAGATTTACAGCCTCGGAAACCTTATGCAGGATCACTGTGAGTTGGAACCAACTCCACGGTACTTAACAACAACAACAAATGGAAAGAAATGATGGAGAAGCTTAATATGATCCACCAAAACAGATAGATCATCAATTGCTCAGATGCAAGTTCAGGCTGAAAATGAAGAAAATTAAAACAAGCCCACAAAAACCTAAATATGACCTTGAATACATCCCACCTGAATTTAGAGACCATCTATATTTGATGCATTAGACACTAATGGCTGAAAACCAGAAGAGTTGTGGGATAAAATAAAAATTGTTATGAATGAAGAATACAAATGGTCATTAAAAAGACAGAAAAGAAAAAAAGGGGTGTCTGCAAGGAGGAATACAAGAGTTAAAGTGAACAGTGGTAAATACAATTAACTGATGGTACATGGAGGGGATCACAATCATTGCAATGAAATGAAGTATATGATTTGTTGAATGTAAAACTGATGATCGGCTCTGTAAACCTTCACTCAATTTACAATAAAACATTTAAGAACAACAACAATAACAAACATGGGTGTCTAAAGAGACTCTGAAACTTGTTCTTGAACTTAGAGAAGCTGAAAGCAAATGGAAGAAATGAGGACGTAAACAAGCTGAGTGGAAAATTTCAAGGGGCAGCTCAAGAAGTTAAAGTAAAATATCATAATGAAATGTACACAGATCTGGAGTTAGTAAACCAAAAGTGAGTAACACACTCAGTATTTCTCAAGCTGAAAGAACAGAAGAAAAAATTCAAACCTTGATTCTGTGGGTAAAGTATTGAATGATGCAGGAAGCATCCAAAGAAGATGGAAGGAATATAGAGAGTCGCTGTACCAAAAAGAATTGGTTGATATTCAATCATTTCAAGAGGTACATAGAACCAACCAATGGTATTGGAACAAGTCCAAACTACGTTGAAGACATTGGCTAAAAACAAGACTCCAGGAATTGACTGAATACAAGTTGGAATGTTTCAACATACTAATGCATCACTGAAGGCGCTCAGTCATCTATGCCAATAAATTTGGAAGACAGCTACCTGGCTAATGAATTGGAAGATATGCATATTTCTGCCTGTTTCAAAGAAATGAGACTCAATAGAATGTGGAAATCAGTGATGGATATTATTAAAATCACATGCAAGTAAAATTTTGCTGAAGATAATTCAAAAACGGTTGCAGCAGTACATCAACAAGGAACTGCCAGAAATTAAAGCCAGATTCAGAAAAGATGTGGAACTAGGGATATCATTGCTGACGTCAGATGGATGGATCTTGGCTGAAAGCAGAGAATATTGGCTGTACAAAGGCTTTCAAACTATCAATCACATTACAAAACATGGGCATGCCAGAGCACTTAATTGTGCTCTTGAGGAAACTGCATGTAGACCAAGAGGCAGTTATTTGAAAAGAACAAGGAGTTACTGAATGGTTTAAAATCAAGAAAGGTGTGCATCAGGGTTGTATCCTCTCGCCATATTTATTCAGTCTGTATACTGAGCAAATAATCTAAGAATCTAGATTATATGAAGAAGAATGTGGCATCAGGATTGGAGGAAAATTTACTAACAACCTGTGATATGCAGATGACGCAACCATGCTTGTTGGAATCGAAGAGGAGTTACTGATGAAGATCAAAGACCACAGCTTTCAGTAAGGGATGAACCTCAATGTAAAGAAAACAAAAACCCTCACAATTGGACCAGTAAATGACTTCAAGGTAAATGGAGACAAGATTGAAGTTATAAAAGACTTCGTTTTTCTGGAATTCACAAACAGCACTCATGGAAGCAGGAGTCAAGAAATCAAATTACATATTGCATTGGGAAAATCTGCTGCAAAAGACCTCAAGAGCAAAGATGTTAGGTTAAGGACTAAGGTTTGCCTGACCCAAGCTATGGTATTTTCAGTCGCCTTGTATGTGTGTAAAAGTTGAACAATTAATAGGAAGATCATAGAAGAATCAATACATTTGAATTGTAGTTTTGGCAAAGAATATTTAAAGAACGATGGACTGCTAGTATAACAAACAAATCTGTGTTGGAAGAAGTTCAGTCCGAATGCTCCTTAGAAGCCAGGATGGCAAGACTTCGTCTCTCATCCTTTCGACATGTTATCCTGGAAAAGAACATCATGTTTGGTAAAGTGGAGGATCCGTAAAGAGGAAGACCCTCAAGAAGATGGATTGACACAGTTGCAATGGATTCCAACATGACAACAATTGTGAGGATGGCACAGGACCAGGCATTGTTTTAGTCTGTTGTGCATAGAATTGTTGTGAATTAGAAACAATACAAAAGCACCTATCAGCAACAACAGATGGGATCAAAGGAGTCCTGGTAACATAGAAGGTTAAGGGATGGTCTGCTAGCCACAAAGTTGAAGGTTCAAACCCACCAATCACTCCAAAGAAATAAGATGTGGCAGTCTGCTTCCATATAGATTTACAGTCTTGAAAATCTTATGGGACAATTTTACTGTGTCCTGAACTTTGTAAGCCTAGTAGTTACAAATCAGGCTGCTAAACTCAAGGTCAGCAGTTCAAAACTACCAGCCGTTTCACAGGAGAAAGATGAGGCTCCAGGAAAGAATCACAGCCTCGTAAACCCTATGCAGGGTCACTATGAGTCGGAACCGACCACAGCACATCACCACCACCACCACTAAAGGGCTGTTATGGGTTGGAATGGACTCAGTGGCAGTGGGTTGGTTTGTTTTGTTGTTGTTGTTTCATGAGATAAATTAAATACTAAAACTTTTGTCTCATAAGGTTGAGCTTTGGAGGGTCACAAACAATTATGATGTGTAAAATTTTTTGCCACTCTCCAACCAATTTTCATGCCTTGGGGACGTTATCACCCCAATTGAAAATGCTTGTCCTAACCTGATCAATTATCAAAGCAATTAGCTGATCCCATCCCATTCCATACCTAGGACTTCCCACACTCTTCTGTAATAGTATTTTTAATCATCTGACTTCCCACCAGCCTGAACACTTGTCAGTGGAATATTTGAATTCCAAGCAAAGAACTCAAAACTATTGAACAAATGAAATGTAAAAACTAATTATGACAACAGTTAAGAAGCTAGTATGTCTTTAACGGAGTCCTGACATGACGCTGTAGGATAAGCATTGAACTGTTAATTACAGGGTCAGCAGTTCAAACCACTATGCAGGAATGACTGTTGTTGTTGTTAGGTGCCATCTAGTTGGTACTGACCCATGGTAACCTTACGCACAGCAGAATGAAACACTGCCCAATCCTGGGCTAACCTCATTACTGTTGCCATCCTTGAGTCCATCGATACTGCCACTGTGCCAATCCATCTCTTTTTCTCTGACCCTCCACCTTAGCAAACATGATATCCTTTTTCAGTGACTGGTCCCTCCTGATAATATGTCCAAAATATGAGAGCACTCTGGCTGCACTTCTTCCAAAATGGATCTATTGGCTCTTTTGGCAACCCATGGCACTTTCAATATTCTCCTCCAACACCATAACTCAAAAGTATCAGTTCTTCTACGGTCTTCCTTAATTCACTGTCCAGCTTTCACGTGCATATGAGGTTATTGAAAATACCATGGCTTGGGTCAGGTGCATCTTAGTCCTCAAGCTGACATCTTTGCTCTTCAACACTTTAAAAAGGTCTTGTGCAACAGATTTGCCTAATGCAATACGTTGTTTGATTTCTTGACTGCTGCTTGCGTGAGTGTTGATAGTTGATCCAAGAAGAATGAAGTCCTTGACAACAACAAAAATAAATGATAAACAACAAAAATGTTGTTTATCATTTAACAACAACAACAGTGTTTTTACTTCAGAAATGGATTCCTAAGACAAAGTGATATCATTAAAGACAGAAGATGTTTCTTCAAAATCTGTTCTTTAATGATGCCTACTATAAAACTCAGAGTCTTGATGTGGTGCTGTGGGTTAATGCACTGAACTTCAAAATCTGTTTGAACCACAAAGTCGGCGGTTCAAGCTCACCAGCCACTCCTTGAAAACCCTATACTAGGTCGCTATGGGCCGTAACCGACTTGACAGCAATTAACAACAACAACAATAAAACTTCATACGATAAACACTGGACTGGGAACCACAAGACCGGCAATTCGAGCTGACCGGCTGCTCCACAGGAGAAAGATGAGGCTTTCTGCTCCGCAGAGATTTATAGCTTTGGAAACCCTGTACAGCTTCACTATGAGTCAGAACCAACTTGATAGCACTTAACAACACCACCACCACAGAACTCACATTTCTTCATTTAAACTCCAGTTAAAGGGGAATGTGGAAGGTGAAAATTAAAGCATATTCCCAAAGTTAGAAGAAAGTCATTTGCACAGGCATATGAAAATCATAAACACACACACAAAGCCATTGTCCTGAAGCCTATTCTGACTCTCAGTTACCTAGTAGAACGGCTTTGTAGGTTTTTAGCTGTAATCTAATGGGCCCAAAGACAACAACTGTAAGGACGGAGCAGGACTGGGCAGAGTTTCTTTCTGTTGTGCATAGGATCACTATGAGTAGGAGCTGACTTGACAGCAACCAACAACAGCAATCTTTACAGGAAGCCAATTCTTTCTTCGGCATCCCCATGTGTGGAGTCCAACAACCCAACTTTTAGTCGAGTCAATTTTAACTCATTGCGACCTTGTACAGGATTTCCAAGGAGTGCACTGTTTGTACCACCCAGGGACCTTCAACTATACATCTACTTAAAACCTTGAATCAAAATGTAGCCTTCATGATGAGACTGATTTTTTGTTTACTTGTTGTATCCCCAAGGCTAATACCAATTTCTGGCACATAATGAAATATCAGAAACTATTAGCTAAATATTAAAAATATTAAGGGCTTGAACATCTCCTTCCATTTTCAGATTTAGTAAATAAATACATTTATTTATTAAATAAATCGTCCATTGAGTGATTAACTTGCTGTCATTGATCCAATCATGCAATTACTGTACACACACACACATTTATTAAGCAACAACTATGTACTGGTGATGCTGTAGGATAAGCATTTGACTACAAGGTCAGTATGAACTTACCAGCCACTCCTCACTATGAATCAGAATCAACTCAATGGCACTTAACAGAAACAACAACAACAACCTTCACAAAATAAAAGAGTTCTGAGCAGCAGCACAAACGGTTAACCCTTGACTATTAACCAAAAGAGTTTCAGTTCAAACTCACGCAGCAAGACCACTGAGAAAAGGTAAAGATTACAGCAGGATCAATGGAACAGCTGCAATCTGTAACACATAGGGCCATAATGAGTTTGAATGGGTTCTATCATCACGTATTTTTGAGTCTGGATATGTGCCAACACTGGGTTGAGTACTGGGGCAGATTTTGAGAAGCAGATTCTTGCTCTAGAAGCTTACAGTCTGATGGACAGACAGGAAGAAAAAGTAACACAGCACTATAGTTTGTGCAGGGCAAGAAACTTACCTTTTCCTCTTCTCCTAGTGATTTTCATTGGACTCGGGTTTTCGTCCTAATTTTGAGGTGATATGAATTTGTAACACGCTTTCAGTAACAAAAAATGAGACAACATAAGAGCATAGGAGCATTTCACGATTTTATTTGCATTCCAATTCACCCATTTCTGCACCTCTACATTTTTGCTTTGTTTTGTTTTTGCTCGTCTTGTTGCTGCTATTATATTGTAGTTGTTCCTGTCCAGAAAAACACCAGCAGCCATCCAAGATCAGATATAATGGAGAGACGCTGGACTGGGACTCCAACCGCATTATCCATAGTTGCTGCCGCTGCTGTTATTTTAATTACGATTGTACGTTAACCACCACCTTCCTGCCTCTGCCTCCCTTCTGCTGCAATGATGTATGTTACTTTTTGGTAACTGGATTTCATTAACATTTATGAACTCTCATAAAGTAGTAGAAAAAGCAATTTGTGTGGAAGAATTTTCCACCTCATTAAACAGTGTTCTTTTGGGGGTCAAACTGATATTTTTTTTGTTGTTAGATTTATATATATGCACACACACATATATATAGGTCTTTTGTCCTTCCCTGAGCCCTGGGGGTTGAAAAGAGACCCGTTCACACATTGTGGAGCTCGTGATCCCTATAGAGGGCCATATACCAAGTGCCGGCTTCACTCACATTCTTCTGTTTCTCAGACTCCCCAGAATCAGAGGTACCCTGTCTGGGTTGACCTTTTCCCTCTTTAGTTGAGTCTGACTCTTTTGCTGCCTGCCTGGTGATGCGGTAGCCTGGCACGAGTAGTTGGTCCCAGGATATGAATACAGCTCACATCTGAGGCCTGAGAGGGATGCTCCAGGCCTTTTTATAGGTCCAGCATCGATGGACTCAAGCTTGGCAACAGTAGTGAGGTTGGCCCAGGATAGGCCAGTGTTTCATTCTCTGGTGCATAAGGTCGCTATGAGTCAGTACTGACTACATGGCACCTAACAACAACAACAATAGGGGTAGGGGTGGAGTAGAATAAAGAGGTGGGATGAGCTACATCTGGCACCTTGCGAGGGTGGTCCGCAGCTCAGAAGTCTCCCTTCTACTTGGCTCACAGGAGCCCCCACCCCTTTGGCCTTTGAGGCTGGCTCCAGCTCCGGAGAGACTGGGAGAGACCCCTGGATGTCTTTGTAAGGCTCTCTCCCTGGTGCTTTAAACTGAGTTGCATCCTCTAGCCGCGGTTTTCTGATCCAGACAGCTTGAGTTTGTTTTTAAACCTGGACTGCAGATGGAGCAGCTGGTGCCAGGCATCCGGCCCGACCTTGCTGGAGATGCTGGCCCTCCCTATGCTTCCACTCCTCCAGCTGCCCCTCCTCGGTTCCCCCCTGCCCGCCTCCCTCAAGTCGCTCACCCATCATCCGGGCCTGGAAAGATCCCAAGGACTGACTGAGCTCTTGAGCTAGGAAGCGGGTCTGCGGTCCAAGGCACCTAGGAAACAGGGCAGCCAAATAAAAGGGGACTGACTTAGCGAAGCCCCCCCTCTCTAATTTTAGCCCATTCACCGACCCTAGGCCCCTGGAAGAAAATGGGGGTGGGGGGGGCAGGGGACTGTGAGGGGAAAGGTTGAGGCCTTGAAACTTGGGAAAATAAAAGCAGAAACCCGAAGACTTTGTGCCTGAGGGCTCCGTAAAGTAACCAAGACACCAGGTGACAGGTGCTGGGGGAAATTGACATACAAAAGAACATACTCTGTTCTAAACGCAAAAATGTAGACTAATAGTTCAAACTCGAAAAGGTGTGTGTCCACCTTGATTTAAAAGAAAACATTTTAAACACTCAGCCTCCAAAAAGCTGGGAATTGGTACTTATGACATGTTGCCAGACAACTTCCACATCGGATCTTTTTGAGGCCTGTTAGCAGGTGAGGGAAGCAGCGAGCGGCAGGAGCGGGTCTGTGGTCCAGCCTCCGGCAGGGTGGTTCGCGGGGGCTGGTGTGGACGCGGTCCCCAGCCTTTCCGGATTTGCTGAGTCAGCCGCGGGCGCCGCGGGCTTCTCTACTTCCAACCCAGGCGAGTGTGTCTCGCTGACTGGTGTGTCGACTTGGTGGTGTAATTATTGTTTTGTTTTCTAATATGTAATTACTCTTTGTCTTCGCTATTATGAATCCACAGAGCTTGACTGGAGCAACAAGATGGATTCAAGTTTAGGGTTGGGATTCTTTGCGTGGGAAACACTGGCTTCTCTCTCTCTTCCCTCCCTTGCCCCCCTTCCTCCCCCCACCAGAGAACAGCGTGCATCTCTTCCCACAGCCTTTCCAGAGAAGGGGCATCACCTGATCCCCGAAAGACAGTCACTGGATCCAAGCGCCTGCTAACAGGAATTGTCGAGAGGAATTGCTCTCCCCGCATTATTTATAAACAGAAGATGAGGGAGATGAAGAGAAGAAGATGATGGAGGGAAAGAAAAGCTAGAGAGTTGAGAAAAGATGGAGAAACAGAGGAACAACAATGAAGAAGAACCATGGGCACAGATAGAGAGACAGAGATGAAGAGAGAAAAGAAACAAAGATTCTTGCTTATTTTCAAATGTTTCCTTCCTAGATTTATAAAGAGATAACTGAAAATTCCCTCCGTTCTGCATTTGCTGTAGTAAGCCACCTCCAGTGGCCCCCTGGTCCCAACACCAGGCCCACCCGGACCTCACCTTTCCTCTCCAACCCACTCCCGCACCCCCCACACGGGGCGACCCTCCTCCACCTATGGGCGTCACTCCCTCCACAGGAGGTCCTAAAAGTTACCGAACAAAGAATCGACTGTGCCAGTGTTTTCCCCCCGCCCCCCCACCCCGTCCGCAGTCACCGAGCCCCCTGGGCACCGCCGGGTCTCGGGCTCCCTGAGGCTGACCTCTGGCTGAGCTCCCCCTCAGCGGCCCCCAAATCATCCCCGTGGGAAGAAGTTTCCGGCTGAGCTGGGAACCTCACTACCCTCTGTGGAGCAGATCGGGGCCCTGCTCGCTGTCCTTTTAGCTCTGGGAGCCTTCTAGGGGTGTATCAGCCTTGGTAAGGGGACCCAGACGGGAAGGTCCCCAGGCCCAGGAAACTGATCCAGTTTCTCCAACCATTTGCTGGAGAGCTGTTAGGTTAATTCTGTCTCCTCCGCTGCCCAGAGAAGGATGTGTTAAAATAGCTTTGCATGAAGAGTCACCCCACCCAAATATACAGCACTGTGGTGTTTGCAGCGCCCAATGCGGGTCCCTAACCTGGGCCACATATCCCATTGAAATATGCACATTGCTCTTCAATAATTTATGCACCTGGGAGACTGAACAAGTATAATCCCCCCCCCCCCCAAACACCCGAGCATCCGGGATGCCATCAATCATGCTTTTGTTTTATGTGAGATGGGCTTTGTGTGTTTAGCTGCCCGACTCCATCCTATTTGCATGCGGCTATTTAAGGGGCATTTATTTTAGCTTTGAAGATCTACTTGAAAATCTAAAGCGAGAGATGGGCGAGGGGCGCCCCGCTTGTAGTTCGGGGTGTATTTGCCTTTTGGGGCCCTTCCTTTGAGGAGATGGGCCCTGAGGGTCTCGATTACAGATGAAATTTGATGCCAAGGTGGGGCACGTTAAAGGAACGGAAAAGATACGTTCTGTTTCGTAATTCGCAGGGTTTTTGTTTTTTGTTTTTTTTTTAATATATATAGCAAACAATGCTCCAATCAGTATTTGTGCATGAGACAAGTAATTGTGCTCCAAATGCTTAAATAAATCATTGATGGGTGAAATTACACATGCTCACTTAAAGTGTAATGTGATTAAGAGATTATGAGATTGAAGTTAATATCTTGTCTCGCAGCTCCTGGCCCCAAATCTTGACACCAGAAATTTATCAACTACAACTGTCCTGAAATTCACAGATTCAATAGGTTTCTATTGACAACGAATCAAAGGCAAATTCTGAAAAATAAAAATATGTCTCCGTGTGTACCTATATTGTGCGAGTCGTTGGGTTTATCATAAAAAGACATAAGGGAAAAGAAAGACTGATATCATGAAGAAAGGATTTTGCTTGTTTTATCTTTTATTTTTTAAAAGTCAGTGGGGCGGGGGCAGGGGGAAGGTGCTCTGTCTGAGAACTGATTACTCCTCGTCTGGAAGCGGCTTCATTTCCCGCACGGTGGGTAAGTCCTTTATCGGGGGACTGCCCGGCCTCGCCCGCAGCCATCCTTCGCCTCGAGGCGCGCGCTGGGCCGGGGCGCGGGAGCCGCACAGCGGCTTCGTAATGACCGGGGTTCGCCGCAGCTGCGCCCTGACCCTTTGTGATGGCGCAGATAGCGCTCGGATGAAATTATGTCCTTCTCCGGGTGTGAAATTACCATGTTTATTAATTGAGGCAGACATTAGCTTTACCTTTTCTTTTTAAACCGTGAACATTTGTGATTCAGGGCAAAGGATGCTCTGACAGACGCTCGCCTGCGCCTCGCGCCCCTCTCCTGCCCGCGCCCCCTCCCCTCCCCTCCCATCCATCCGCTTCCCGGTCCCCACGTCCCGAGCGGTCCTGGCAAGATTTCCAGGTTCGAAACTGGAGAGAGAACCCAAGTCGATCGAGTTAACCGGTCTCGGAGTTGGCGAGCAAGTGTGCATGTCAGTGCGTACTCGGGTGGGTTCGGGTCCTCGGGAAGTGTTAGCAAACCAAAATAACAGCCCCTGACTCTGAATTACAGCCTTTCCCCTAGAAAACCCCAACCGTTTTCTAGACAAAGAAGCATCAATCAGCGACAACGACAGATTTAACATATTAAATCTTTATTAAAGTGAAGTCATTCTTATTGAAATGAGGTATTGTGTGGGCGGGAGATTGGAGTGTGTGTGTGATGGAGGTAATGGCAAAGAGCAAGCTCTATGCTTTGCCCTCATTGTTCTGAGCTGGCTTCATCCCCTTGGACTAGAGGGGGGAGGCTGACCTTCATCTAGTCGATCCCACTTCGATTTCCCAAGGAACAAGTGTATCTGGTCCCCTCGGAAACTTACCCCCCTTGGTCGCGCGTTAGCGAAACTGAGGTCCCATAAGTACAGCTGGCCATCAGTTCGCAAAGTCAGAGACTCTAGAGGCCTAGAGAAGGATCCGAACCCTCAAGAGGTCCCCAGACACTCTGGAACAAGACCCGTTTTCTCTGTAGCCTAAACAGAATCCTTGAGCCCCATGTTTGAAACGGGCAAGAGAGTACGTGTTTTCTACCAGTGGGCTTTCCAAAGGTCCAGTTTCCACAATCTTTTCTTCCTCCGAGTAGTGTTGGAGGCAGGCTCTGGCCACCTTCCCGTGTAGAATATATTCTCGTTTAAATCGCCCTTTCGGACTTTGAGTCTCATCAACAGCGAGGAAACTAGGAGGAAGAGGCGGGAGTTCAGGGAGAAGCCCACTCCTCCAGGGAGGGGTGGTCCAAAGTTTCTGCATTGCATCTCAAATGGATCAAATTCTTAACTCCCTAGGAAAGAGGGTGGATGGGAAGGTCTAAAAGGAGAGGTTGCTCCTAAGAATGGTGACCTCCAGTTTAACAAGATGTATTTGTGTCTCCACCTTCAGACACACCACAGACATCCACACCGGCTGAAAACGAACTGTTGGAATCAATTTCCCTGGAATACTCAACTTTTTTTTTTTTTTTCTATCATATTTCAGCAATGGGCTGAACGCTGTAACCCAGTTGATTCAATTTAGTATTTGCATAACCACTAGAAGAAGGTAGCTTTGCAGACTCCATGAATAGGTCTCTTGTTTGTTGTGTGTGTGTGGGTGGGGGGTGTTATGGGGTTGCATTTTTAAATACATGTTGAGAGAGGAAGGCAGATGGAAGGCATCTCTAGGACCTGTCTCTGTTGCTGAGTTTCTGAGTTAGAATCAGAGATGTCAGCAGGTGAGCAGACTATTTCTTCACTCTTCTAGGTGTTTTCCTCTCTCTAGTATCTACTCAGAATCTTCTATGTTCAAATAGTCAGTATTTGTTTCAGGCAATTCTGTTGTAAAGATAAACTGCTTTGGTAAACTAAACTAATTCAGTGGCAAGCAGAGATGGCAATACTGGTTTACACTCCACACATAAGAAAGAACAAGCAGATTTTCAGGACAGTTTTCAGAAATAGAGTCAATTTTAATAGGATCTCAACCAGTACACTAATTAAATATTTCACAGCTCCCAAATTTAATGTGCTAACATTGGGACTTTTTTTCTCACCAAATCATACAAATTGGCCATCTGTAACACCATCCTTCTCCACGTAACTACCCACCCACACAGACATACTATACTCCCTGCCACAAACTCCTACCATCCCCGTTTTCTGAATGGCATTACAAAGAATTTTGTTAAAGAAAAGTTAGCTAATTGCTGCCAGAAGACCCTCTTAGAGAAGTCTGGTTTTCATAAACCAGATTCAGTAAGGTTTGTGGCTAAATCTAAGACTATTGGAAGGTTCTTAAGGTTTTCTCAGTAAAGGAGGAAAATACAAAGAAACGCTAAGTTCAGCCAAAATGCTTAGTAAGGGAGGGGGAGAAATGGACTGGGAAGGACATTCCAAGGGGTTCTCTGAACTCTGTGTCCTTCAAGGTGCATCTCCTTAGGACAGCTTTCTCCAAACTTTCTAGCACCATTGAGGTGGTTTACATAAATAGCCTTAGCATGTCACAGAGTCTCAGAAAAGTCATAAAGAGTTCCAGATCAGTCTTGTGATTCTCTTAATGTGGCACTGGCTTCTAAAGGCTAGCAGTTATACTAAAAAGAATATCAAGAAATTTTTAAGTTCAGGATTCTTGGAGGTACCTCTCAGGTCAGTTAGCTCAGCCTTCATCTCAGACCCCCTTAGTTAATTTCAAAAGGAACCTTTAGAAATTGGCATAGCATAGTTCACAAAAACAATGTTCTATGTATCATACTTTGGTTAACCTCAAATGGGGTCAAGAAGATCTTGAGTGGCCCTCTAAGGCACAACTATTGGTCTCTTCCTGTCTGGAGGAAAGAAGACTGATGAAAATCAAAAACACATGGAAACAATTAATCCAATGGACTAATGGACCATGTGACTATCAGTATCCACGGCTCTGAGACCAGAAGAACTAGATGGTGTCCAGCTACCACGACCAGCTGCTCTGAAAGGGATCACTTTAGGTGGTCCTGGATAAAGTACGAGAAAATGTGGAACAAAATTAAAAATCATACAAGAGACCAGGCTACTGGTTGGATAGGACCTCCTGGGACTATAGCCCTTAATCACCCTTCAGTTCTCCTGGGGAAATTGGAATTTTTTAGCCAAACAATAGACAAGGGGAGCAATAGCACTAATGGGATACAGACTCTTTGGAATCATCAACCACTTGAGATCAAAAGAGCAGCATTTACCAAAGATAACATTAAGAAGAGTTAAAAAAGAGGGAAGAATAGAAACAGGAAACACAGCAGAGGAAGTGGGATAAGTGATGTTACATTGTAGGGATTGCAGTCAATGGCATGAAACAAAATGCGTATGAATTGTTGAATGGAAAATTGATCTGTTTTGTAAACCTTCACTCAATTCACAATAAAAAGTTAAAAATAAAAAAGAGAGAGAGAGAAAGGAAGGAAGGAAGGTAGGAAGGAAAGAAGGAAGGAAGAAAGACAGGTGCATTCTTCTCTTGCTAAATCACTGAAGCACTCAGAGAGCAGTGACAATCCAGGCACCCCTGCCCCTCTCTCCCTAGCTTTCCTGAGCCCAACCAGAAAGACATTCCAGTCTTGTAACCGAGTTGGAATGCAGTGTTGTAGGTGAGGCTTGCAGAGATCAATATCTATGTGAGTATTTAAAAAGAAAAACCCTCTAGGAATAGTCTAGTTTTTTGTTTTAAATAATACTGTATTGCATTTTTGGTGAACATTTATACAACAGTTTAAGTTCCCCTTCAACAATTTCTACACCAAGTGTTCAATAGCATTGGTTAAGAATGGTCTCATTATTAATGTTGTTGTTATTAAGTGCCTTCAAGTCAATTCCAGCTCCCGTAGTGATCCTGTATAGGGTTTCCAAGGATCAGCTGGTGGGTTTGAACTGCCAACCTTGTGGTTAGTAGTAGTCCAGTGCTTACCTGAGAGTGCCACATCAGGACTCCCATTTTTATGAGCAGCCTTAATTCTAGCTTACCTATCAGAATTTTTCTCTATCTTGTTTTTCCTAGAGCTTTTATAGATGAACTCCTAAGCCTTAACAGAAGCCACCCTGGAATGCATCTTTTTGTAATGATGGGTTCCCCCCAAACCCTGCCTTGACCCAAGAAACTGAAGCCTCCTGCTCATGTCTCAAGATGCAAGAAAAGGAGAGAGCCAGTCTAGAAACCATTTTGCTCTTTGGAACTCACTTTCTTGGTTTTTTTCATCCAAGATGGAAAATAAAGGTGAAAGAGGAAAATGTAACAAGTGTATCTGTTGAGCATTATCTCCCCTACTGGTGGGAGAGTGTCATCCTGAAACTTATTATTTAACTTCTAACTACTTCACAATATTATTCTTCCTTCTGAATTCTTTCTCTTCCTCTTCTGTCACTTTTCTGTGCTCCTCTCTTCTTTTCTCTTTTTCTCTCCTTCGTCTCTCCTGTAGGAGGAAAAAAAAAAAAGGAGGGATGAGAAGAGAAAGTTGGAGAAAGACTTGGTGTTAATGTGTCTTTCTTTTGCTCTGCAATTACAAAAAGATCGTAAAATTATCAAATGAATAAAAAATGTTTTGATCTCTCTCTTCTCTTCCCCTTGACAATCTTTTTGGTTTTGAGTTTGAAGGATTTTATCCTTTCTTTATAGTTTTGTGACCATAACAAGATGACTTCTTGTCCTCAAGACACGAAGCTACGTAGCCAAGAAACACAGCTCATTTCCCAGTTCCAGGATTTGTCAACACAAGTCCCAGTTTCTGCCTTCTCTCCAATGTCTCATCACTTTTCCTCCCTTAGCCTGAATATTTAAGAGGATTTAAGACAGCAGGTTTCCAATCATGTATTAAAACTATGGTCATGGAGAATGACTTAAATACCTGAACCTCAAGATTACCAGCTAATTTGGCTCATCCACTCTGTTAATCCAGGAGACCTCAACAATTTCATCTGACTTTGGAACTGGACCAAGGTTAGTGCTCACCTCAGAACACTGGTAGGATCCATGAAAGCAGGAAGAACTTGCCACTTTCAAGCCTGTAATACTCTTTATCTGGCCACTGAGTAAAGGGAATTATCACAAAGCCCCATGGAGCTTCATGTCACAAAGGGCCACTGTATCCCAAGACTAAGAACAAGGCAGCACATACACATTACCTTTCTCTTCTTGATCTTCATGAAGTAGATTGTTGTTGAAGGGAAAACCACCTAAGTCACTGAAATAGGTCTCAATACTGGCTGATTTTGGACTTGAAGAAAACTGTTCATTACCCTGACGTTCTCATTTTATAAACAAGCGACAAAGATGTGTTTCGGTAATAGGACTACAGATCTCTTCTGTTTGTGTGTATTTGCATAATTGCTACACAAAATCAAACCTCATGCTTTATCTTTTGCTCTTGACTTCATTATTTATTCTACAGCAGCAGAAATATTTCTTCCACCTGCTTCTAAGGTCTTTTCTAGAGCTTATCGTTTTGTTCTGCCATTTTCCTTTTCTTTTTCTCCTAGTCAGTGAAAGCTTTTGCTCAGTCAAAATATTAAGTCAGGAGTGTGTGAGATTTCTGTATTTACCAAGGGGGTATAATGAGAAGGCAGAGATCTTCAGATTCAACTTTTATTTATGCCTGTCACTGGCAACAAAAAAGAGATTGGGTAGGTGCATGGGAACCAGCCCTGGGATTTTTTCGTAAAGCTATTTGAGGCAGAGACCATCAGTAATATCCTGTAGACAGGGGCCTTCTGTGGGCTTTACTCATTTCACTGAGTTTGTTTCTGCCTGTCTTTTTATCCCACACGGCTGCCCGGTACTCCACAGAGGCAGGTGATTTCTATGATTTCAAAGAAAAAAAAATAACTGAAATGAAACATGTTTTTCTTTGAGGATGACCTTTGACCTTTTCTGTCCAATACACCTGACACCATGGTTTTTTGTTGTTGTTGTTTTTTTTTTAAACAAAACAAAAGACCTGTTTGGGTCTGGGATGTGCTACTGATGCATTTTGTTCTCTGATTTTCTCTCTCTGACTCCCTCTCTTCTAGGCTGAACTCAATGAAAAGTTGTTGCGATTTTCACAGCTCCCAGATCCTCCAGGGCCGAGGAAGGCACAACTCAGAACACCGAGGGTGTTTTGTTAAATGCTCCAGTCGTTCGCAGGGGCTGGGACTTGATAAAAGGAGACAGTTTTCTGAAAAGATTTGATTGAAATGGCGTGTGCCAGGGCTGATGGGAGCCAGCGAGGGACAAAGCGCCGCGAATCCATGGACACTCGAGCAATTATGCCTCCACGCTGAAGGTGGATTAGCGCGCTGGAAAGAAGCATATGTTTGGCCCGGGGCGACACTTCCCCCCGGCTGAGCTTAGAGAATGGGAGCGCGGAGAGCGGCTGGACCCGGAATATCAACTATCTGCTCAGCCCCCCTCCCCTAGCCCGGCCCAGTCAGCTTCCCCACCCCCGCCCCTGAAAAGTCAGAGTGCGGTTTACAAAGACAAGGGGAGGGGAGGGGGAGGCACCGCCTGACGGAGGGGAGCTCCGAGGCGCAAATGGCCTGGGATCTCTGCGGAGCGCTCCCCAAGTCGTCCAGGCCAATGCGTCTAACGCCAGACCAGGGGGTTACCTAAATGCTCCCCCATAGAACTTCCCACTCCCAAGGCCAGGCGGTCTGAATGTTTGCTCCAACTGCTATTGGAGGTCACTGGAAGTGTTATAATAAAACAAGGTCTTAATGACTTTTTAAAGATCAAGTGGCGCAGGACGGGCGATGCGGGTTCCCAGTCTTGCCTTCGGTCTAGACGAAGGGAAGGCCTCAGGCTAGGTGTCCGACGGAGATTTTTGGTGACACAAGCGGGAGAGAAACGGTGCCGAGAGTGGGGTCTCCCCGCCTCGCGGCTCTGCTTAGGGCCCGAGCTCTGGAGCTGGGACTAAGCACTGATGTGAGAGTCGTCGAGTGGGAAGGCTCTGAGCTCCTGCCTCCAGTCCCTAGGTGAAGCGGCGGGCCCATGACAACTCCCTGAAAACCCTGACCTGCAGCCTCGCAGCTCCGCACACGGCACCCGTCCGCGCGCCAGGGAAGCAGGGGGTCGCGGGGGGGAGAGGCTTCGGCAAGGCCCCACCTCGTCCTCACGGTTGGAATGCACCTTAAGTTAGTCCAACGTGGAAGTGGGTGAGCGTCAGGGGCCACCGCCCGAGCTGCCCAGCCTCCTGGTCCGGTCTACCCACCCCCCCTGACCCGGGCTGCCCTCCCGGCTCACTTGCTACGCATCCCCGCAGCGCCCAATCCCAACCTGGGTTAGAACCTCTTGCCCCCATTCCACCTCCCACGCCCCCGCCTCCCCAACTCTAGAGCTTCCACTTCAAGTGGTGAATTGCTCCCAATACAAAAGAGGCACGCGCCAGGATCTTTGGGGGAATTTCTCAGTGAGGGAGCTAGGGCTGGAGGGCGTGGGCCCAGCGGGACAGGCTAAAGGCTGAGGACCGCGCCTGGAGGAGGGGAAACTTAAGAATGTCCTGCCGCACTGCTGAGCTCTCTGGCTCTGAGGGACCGACTTCATGCTGGGGACAAAAGCGCAGCCTAGACTTGGGGGCTCCAAAAAAGACAGGGGGGATCCTGAAATAGGATTTGGGAGCTAACAAAGCACAGGGAAATTTGATCCTGGTATTAACTTAGCGCCCTACGTGGCAACAACTAGGAAACAAAAATTCTTATAAACTATAGTAGCTAAATTTAGTTTGGGTAGTAAACGCACTATTTGTCTATCTATCTATCTATCTATCTATCTATCTATCTATCTATCTATCTATCATCTTTATCTCTGCATACATACATATATTCCATTCTCCGGATAGGATGGATTTTAAAAAGATGATGAAGCCACCGGCCCTTTCACCCAAGAAAAACACATAAGCATAAGCGAAAGCTCCAAGAGATTTCTGCCAGTCAAAAAGAAAAGTCATGGGTTTTTCGATTTATAAAAGTTGAGAATCTTGATGAGTAACTGAACTGCGGGTCACGATTCCATAGTGTCAGGAGCACTCCACTCCACGCTGTTTGAGGGCTTGTGTTTAGGACTGTCACTGGAGTTCGGCTGATAGAATCTTTGCTTCAATGGAAAAAAATCACAATCACGAAGAGCGGAAAGCAGAGCGAGGGAGTTAGGCCAAAAAGAAGCCCCGCCTTGCTCTTGAAAATATCCTCACCTCTATGTGGAAGTTTGTCGAAAGACTAATTTTAGGAAGTCCTCCACCAAGACTGACAGACTCATTCTGGCATTAAAAAAAAAAAAAGAGGGGGGGGAGGGGAAGTAAAGAGAAGATCCTGGGTTTTTTTCCTCTCTAACCATAAATTTCTCCAGCAATATACTAAGTATTGCTTTTGTTAGAAATAAATTTCCCTATGTAAGCAAAGTTGGCCCTGTGTTGGTTTTCTTTTTTGTAATCTTCTTTCTTTCCCCAGTCCTCCCACTTTCATCAAAGATGGAGAACTCATTGTGCACAGAAAGGACACTTGGAGTTTTGCTTCAGAAGTCCAAAATTCAGCTTAAAATCTTTCCTTTCCTTTTTTTTTTTTTTAGTCATGATCCTAATCAGCAGAATGTTATATTTTTAAACATAAGAACGACCCATATATATGAATCCTATAATTCTCCATCCCAACATCCTTCTTTCCTTCCACTATGATAGACCAGATGCTGCTCTGGACACTGGTTACTTCTTTGAAGGTTAGATGGAACATTTCTCATCTATACCCAAACTGTAAGAGATAAGTTTGAGCTACTGCCCTCATGCAAAGAAATCAATTATTTGTTTCTTTGTACAGTGGCTCATTCTGTTGATCCATATTCCACCTAGAACTAATTCATCCCTGCCTTCAAAACAAAAAGTTTACTAAACTCTAACCATTAATGGGGGGGGTGTGTGTCATTAATTCTAACTCATTGTTAAGTAGGCTTTCTTTTCTTTTTTTAAAACAAGCTTCTCCAAAAAGAAACCAAAAACAGGGTTGAACTTTTTTGTTTTCCTCCTGCCACGGGTCACAGAGAGGCCACTGTTATTAGGAGTCATAATAACAACAGGAAACTGAGATGGCATACTTGTATAGCGATAGTTTAATATAGAAAAGAATTGTTCATTGAAATTCACAAGGAAAAATATCCCTAAGCATCATAAGAGTCAATGCAGAGGTGTGAGAACTGACGTTACATAGTCTGTTCTGTGCTTTCATTCTTCTGGGATGGGGCAGTTGGGTGGTGTTAAGAATGGACTTGGGTTTGTCTATGGCATGAGTGGTTAGTTGTCTTCTTTTTTTTCTCTCTCCTGTTCCCTCTTCTTTTGCTCTTCCTCTTCCACTTTCTCCTGCTCTCCTTGAGCATTAGATTATTCACTACACAGCACTAAGTGATAGGAAACAAATGTGTTTCTTCAAATGCCCAACTTGTATAATCAAACCAAAATTAAAGAACATTTCCAGTACTCCGTCTCAGGACTGCTGCCATCCTTGCACCTGTAACTCAGAGACTAGAAAACACTGGTTATTTATGTTGTACTTTCCACCTCTCAGATCTCTAGCAAGTTGACCCGATTGGATTGTATATCCTTTTTATACAAGCCATGAGTATCTTTCCCCCATTCCACCGACCCCCACCCCATCACTGAATGGCTTAGGAGGAGATCTGTGACTGGGATGAAGCAGCTGTTGGCTTCATGCCGTACTCTAACTTGATTATTCTTTGGACACGTTAGGCAAGCATTAGTGATTGATAATGACGCTAATTAACCCCTTTCCTTTCCAAACAGTAAACTGCTGCCAGCAGGTTGCTACAAACAATAAATATAAAACACTGCATACATCAATATCTGTTTAAAGCACAACTTCATTTGGGCACATTCAACGTTTAACCACATAGTGCTTTCAGTTAACAATTTGGTATTTATTCAAGCACGTCTCTATAGACTGGAAGAGGGAGAGGAAGAGAGAGGGTTAAGAAAAAGGGACCTATAGCTTTAAGACCACAAAATGCAGTCATACCTGTCAGCTGCTGCAAAATTAAGCTCTAATGGAAACCATGCACGTGTTTTTTTTTTTAAATTTCAGGTCTATATTTAAAAAAAAAAAAAAGAAAGAAACTTAATTAATCCAGCTTGGTTCTATACCTATTTAAACTTAACACAAGGTCGATGACCACATAAGATTTCTTCTTGGTGGGGGAAGGCAGCTCTCCTGTCTGACATAGAATCATTGTGGATTTGCTTTTTGTTGAGAAAGGAATAGAGGACATCACTTCATACAGAGTGATGAATTTTAGATTTTAAACAGGATTTGGAGAAACCAGGGCACATATGATCTGATTGTACAGGCTAACATAACCTGAACTGTAAAGAAATGTACATTAAATTTAGAATTTTGATAAATGAATATTCCTAGCAAGTGAATAAAATGTATTCAATTAACTAAAACCCGGTGCACTTCTGAACTGAAGTAGAATTGACTGTAATTGATTTATTTGAAACCAGAGGTTAAGGACTGAATTAGCTAAGTACAACTGGGTATTTCAAGCCACTGACTTCTCAAATGTCAAATCCCTTCTATTTTAAATATTATTTCAGCTGCGGGGCATTGCAGTCCTGATGGTAGTTCCATCAAGAACTCAAATTATATTCATATTCGATTTTGGGGAGGAGTGGATTGGATTGTGATTTTTAAAGGGTGTTAGAGAAGAGAGAGGCTAGGATGACTAAAAATGGAAGGAGTGCTGTTTCCATGAAAATGGGGTGTCATAATTAGTACAGACTAGTGAACATCCTTGTAATTCTACTATGGATCCAAGTTACTTTGAGTTAACCCAAAGAAGAATTACTGATGTTAGTATGTAATCACCTGACATATCAAGTAATCACCATGTGTTTTTAAAATTCTCTGTTGATCACAAAAGAAAAGCAAACTACACTGAGCTGATAAAAATTTTTAATAAACCTGTTTTCCCCCCACCCCTTAAAAACATATATAACTTTTAATATTTTGTTTTAAATAAAGAAAGTAACAGTATCAAGGTCTTCAAAATGTTGAACTACCGAATAGAAATCACTAATTCTCTCCATTTGGCAACCATTGTTTATGACCTTACAATGTTGTAACCCACTACTTCCTCTCTGTCTTTCTCAGGATGCAAGGATTATATTGGGTTCAGGTTTTCCAACATAACAAGCATCTGTAAATCCAGATATGAATGAATGGTATTTAATAAGATTGTTTTCGTTTTAAAATGAGTATTTATGTGTCGTTGGAGAAAGAGCAGCAATGTATGGCTGTTTATGAATGCTATTGTGCCTGAGGTTAGGATCCCCCACACAATCTGAGATGCAGCCAAGAAAAACAGCCGTGATAGACAATGCTTCACTTCACCTGCTACGATATTGTGTGCATTTCATTTCTGTCAAGAGTATGTACAGTTAGGGTTCATTCGCCTCATTATTTTGTTACATCTACGTTTACAGTTAACCAGTCTCTCTAGGAAATAATAAATAACCGCCTTAAAAAACAATTGCCGTGTTGCGTTCTGAGGTTACATTTTCCATTTGAAATTTTTGAAAAATCCACCATTGTTATGAACTCTCTGGCTTTGGAAAATAGAATTTAGACTCCACTAAGTCTCATTTGTTTGTCGAGATTGATTTTACAGTGCCTCCCTTAAGGAGATTAGAAAGTAAAAAGCTGCAAAATGTGGACACTGTCTCATGCTTTGCTTCCTCGGTTCTTCTGAATATTAAGCCTTATGAACAAATGATAAATGTCCGCCAGTTGTTCTATATACCTGTCAGGGCAAATACCTAAATGCTTTTCTCATGACCTTCTCTGTAAGCCCTTCTAGTTAACCATCTCATTTTCTTCTTAAAAACCATTAAAAATCCTCCTCACTCCAAAGCAAAGAATTCCCAGATCAATATACGAAAGCTCTGAATTCGCCATCTTTCTGTACAGCATGTCTTCCCTTCTCTTAAGAGCCAGCACACGGCAGGTCCTGTGATTGTAAGCAGACAGACAGAAGTCTGCAGGGGCAGCATTCACAGCCCTCCCCCACACTCAGCATCCCACCTCACAGTCCACTGCTTTGTATTTCTAAAAAACCGTAGGCGGTGGGAGGTAGAAAGGGGTAGGCTGGCATTAAGGGGGACAGCAGAAACGATTATAGGAAACAATATCATTTCCCTGTGCCCTCTGTTACTTCAAGAGCTACTTACAAGCACATTAGTGAACCCCTCTCTAAATAAAATATTAAAATACATGGGAAACAATTTGCCCTCCCTTTCTGTTACTTTTCTCCTCCCAGTTTTAGCTCATTTACATGTCTTTGCCACTGAGAAACCTGAGCGAGTAAGTGAATGCAAGTATTTCCTTTGTGTTAATGAACTAACAATTTAAATTTCAGTTATCCTCTGAGGCAGATTCCAAAGTATGCAGTTGGGGGTGGGGGGTGGGGGCAGTGGGTAAGGGATTCTTCTGTTCTCCATCTTCCCTGTCATCCTTAATACTTGGCTCTTGTAGGTTTTATGTTTTGGTTTCAAAAACACAAATGAAAACCTAAGGGATCAACATAAATAAAATAAAACTTTATTTTTAATAATAGAATTAATGTTTCTAGTAAGGAAAAGACAGTATGTCATTCCTTTAGCAGTACAAACAATCTTTTCTCCAAAAGAATACATTGGGTTTTATTGTATCATTTGTCTGAATACAGACTCCGTGAAATACCTAAATGATACCCTGCTCTGAACTCCAAGTTGAAAGTAAGTTTTTATTATACTTGAGGGAAACAATGGGTTCAGCTGCTTATTGCAAGGAGCAATTGCCAAGGGAGAGTTAAACTCAATTACTGTAACCATACTGAATAAAAAATACTGCCAAGAACAAAAATACGCCTGGGTAAAGACAGCCACTGAATAAAAAAAAATCGACATAAAGCGTATCAAATATTTATTTATCTGGGCAACAAAGGACTATGATACATTGACAGGCATTGAAAGTACCGTCAGCACAACTCAATACAATACAACTAGAACTGCTTCCAATATGGCCAGTGAAAATACAGAATACCAGGTGGTCCCAAATGTTTGAAGTTCTTTGAACAAAAAGAGAGAGAGAGAGAGAGAGAAGGAAAAATCCCTAACCCTTGGTAAAGACAATATCCATTTATTGCTCGAATGAGGCTTGTAAGGGAGGACAGTAGAATAAAATAAACTTTTTTTTTTTTTTTCTCCCCACAATACATAGAAGGGTTATAAAACCACTCAAGTTTTAAAAAATCTTTGCAGGGTCCAATATCACAGTATCTTTTCTTCTTCTTTCAGTTCAATGAAAAAGCTAAATGTAATATTAATTATATAACTTTTTATTTTACTTTTTAATTTTTTTCTGTTCAGCTGTTTCATTGTTGCCTTTTAACATGCTACCACAGGAGTAAATTCATGGATCTCAGAGGGAGGCGGGGGAAATCCCCCAAATCTTGGATTTCTAAAATACCATGAACCACATGAAGAACTAATAGGGAAGATTAGAAGATTCCAAACCCACTAAACAAGAGGTAAACGAGATCACCAGATAAATAAAATTTAAAAAAAAAAGGGGGGGGGCTTAAAACAGGCTCACCATATTTACAATTCCCATTAAATTACACATAAATAAATATATACAGAAACATGAACACTGATTCCCTTGTATAACCATGAATCGTGTTGCCAGATAAAGTTCAAGTTGGTCGCTTTACCTTGAAGAGGAAAAACTTCTACAACTGAAGACATGACATGGAACTTCGTGTATTTTGTGTTCAAGTTTATTCACAATACTGATAAAAATGTCATTATCCTTTTTGCTTTTTTTTTTAAAGTATGGCTACAATCTGAACTGAAGTATGTAAGGGGAGATGGTGATTCAGTCCCATGAAGCTCATATATATATATTTTTTAACTTTTACGTTCTTTTTTTTTTTAGAAAAAAAAAAAAAGTTTTTGTGTTTTTGCTGTTGTCTGTTGCTGTTGATTCGTTTGTTTAAAAAAGTTCACAAACACTGACAGAACTTTTCTTTGCTGGCTTCACGGCCTGTTCTGTTCTCTTAGGCTCCACATAAGGGCAAGAGAGGAAGTTGAGGCAGAGGGGCTAAGTCCGCAGTGGCTGCCCCTCCAGGGAGCTCGGGAGGACGGAGGGTGGGTGAAGGGTGGCGATGGCAGCAGCAGAAGCAGTAGCAGCAGCAGGAGGGGGGTTCCCCTGAGCTGTCGCCTGCAGGGGGTGGGGGCTGTTGGGACAGGAAGGGGGGTACTGGGGGCTGGTGAGGTGCAGGAGAAAAGGGGCAGGTCTGGAGGCACGCACACCTCACTTTCTATGCTTCTCCTCTTTGTCACTGCTTTTGGCGCTGTTGTCCGTGTGGCTGTTGGGGTTGTTGCTGAGGTACATTTTGTCCATGGCCTTGAGGGCCTCCGTGAGATAGTTCTGCAGGGCTGTGACGGCGGCGCATACTGCTGGACTGCCGAAGCCGTGGGAGATGAGGTTGAAGTGGGTCAAGCAGCTCTGGATGCCCGGCTCTAGGATGGGGTTAGGCCTGGAGTTCCCCAGGGGAGAGCGGTCCTGAGCCAGTAGATCTGTGAACTCTTTGCATATCTGTCTGCAGCACAAGGGGAGCAGAGAGAAAAGAGAGAAGTGAGGCTCCCCTGTGGACATAATCTGCAACAACTGGTGCAAATCTCTCTCAGGTGCAGTTACCTCAGCCCTGACCCAGCAGGAACCAGACCTGACCCAAGTTCACAGAGATGGACTTGGTGGTAGCCACAGGTTGGAAAACCCAGTCATCTCTGTGCCTTCACAAAAGTATCTGTCCTTCATTAAATCCATACCCCTCCTACCTTCACCACTGTCTACATCTCCTCTCTCTCTGTGCTCAACTGCTAACCTCAATGTTGGTGGTTCAAATCCACCCAGCAGTATTATAGAAGAAAAGACCTAGTAATCTGTACCCTTGAAGTTAAGTGCCATGGTTGAGTCACTGAACTGTGACCTTGCAGTTCAAATTGACCTTGTGATCTGGTGCTTATTCTAAGGCACCCCACAAAATCCTATGGAGTGGTCCTACTCTGTAATGCATAGGGTGGCCATTAGTCAGAACTGACTCTAAGGCAACAAACGATAGCTTTCTCTCTCTGTCTCACACACACACACACACAAATTCACAAACTCCTCTCTCAGATACGTCAAACTTCTTCCCTCACCTTTTTCCCTCACACAAACACAGGGCTACTTCAGATATTGGGAGTGAAAACAAAGGCGTTAGACAAGCACCGTCCTGCCAATGCTATGCAGCCATATTCTGTCTGTTCAAAACATTAATGGAACCCCTCTTCTTTGTGCCTCTACAGACACTCAGCTGTAGTTTATGAGAGGAATTAGCCATCCAGTCACCTTCAAATCAGACTGTATTCAAACAGAAAGGTAAAACTTTGCTTGGCATAATTCTTCCCTACAAATTAAAAAAAAAAGATTATCTATTACTCGGATATAATATAGGATGGACTGGGAAAAACATTCTCATTTCCACTGTACTTCTTTTCCTGCACACTTGAGGAAACAAAAATCTTGAGGAAAAGTGGATGGGGAAAAAAAAAGAAAAGGGATATGGCGATGCTCACAAAGCAGAGGGAAGACAAAACAGTGAAATTTCAGAAAGGGTCTTAAAATTCAGCAGATGATGCGATGCCCAAAATTTCAGAAAGGGTCTTAAAATTCAGCAGATGAGGCCCGTAGGCAGGAAGCTCTGTCCCTGAGTTTGGAGCTTTCCTGGGAGGAGGCGGGGTGTACTAGCTGACTTCCTACTGCAAGGCCAGAAACCCACCCCAGTACTAGGCCTCAGTTTCTGCCCTCTGGTTCAATGTCCTCATGCAAAATCGACACTGGTAATGAAGGGCTTCCAAAGCCTTTTAATTTCCAGAAAACATGATCCCAACAGTCTTTTTTTTTTTTTTTTCACACACCACCTGGAGAAGCTTATTCAGCCCAGCTACTGATGGGAATAGAACTTGGGCCATTTTGAAACCTATTTGACATCTCGCCTGTAGGCTAAAATTTGTGTCTGTGTGTGACTTTCGTAGAGGGAAAGGAAAAGAAAGTATGAAATGGAATAAGGATTAGGGTTGAAACTAGGACAGCTTCTGGCTTGCACATTTTGCAGGCCACTGATTAATCTTTGCCCTTGGAGAACATAAACGATAGGAGACAAAAATGGATCTGGGCAAGCCCATTACCCTATGAGGATTTGATTCTGCTCTTTCTGAAACAACACAGCCACAAATTCAAACTAGGTTTCTATCAACCCCTACCCCACCACACACTATACATTATTAAGAGAGAGAAAGAGAAGATGGGGAGGAATAAGGTAGCAAATCAGGGGATGGGGAGGGTGTACACTAACATTCATATTTCCATTTTAAAACAGATTATGGTTCATAATCAATATTAACAACAAAGCCAACTAACACAAAAGGAAAAGGGGGAGTGTGCCCTAGAGAAGAGGAGAAAAAGAAGCAAGGAAATGATTTTTTTTTTCTCTTTCTCTTGGCAATGAGACACAGAGACCCCGACGAGGTAAATGCCTTACTTTGTAGCCAGGAGCATGTTTTTTCTTGTCACTTGCTCATTGGGATCGGAATGTTGCCGGTTGAGAAATTCAGCTACTGCTTTGGCAGGAAATTCGGTTTCACACACGTACCCAAAGTCCCTGGCTAGGTGGACGGCTTCTCCTGGCAAGAGATGGAGAGAAGGAAGTGGGTGCAAGAGAATGAAGAGTTGGGATCAAGATTCATAGTGGAGGGGCCAACACAAGACAACCACATGTCCGCTCCACTCCCAGAAAGCCCTTGTTTTCTTAACCCAGAAGCTGAAGGAAACTACTTGTTTCTCATTTCAGGCTTTTTATTTCCTTCTCTGTTGGATCTGGTGAGTATATTTACAGGACCACTGTTCTAGAAAGCCAAGAGGACATTGGAATGGTAAATCCCACAAATCATCCTATCCTCCAGCCCCATCCCTCCCACCCGGAATGAGTTTTCCAACCTCTTTTTATAAAAATGTCCTTTTATATTCCAACCTCACACCTATCAACACAGTCATAAATGATATTCATAATTACTCCTTGAGCTTTTCGGCAAGAGAACAACTAAGGGTTTAAATTTTAACTTGATCGTATATAATTATCTGTTCATCCAAAACGATTAACCAAGAGGATTTGAGGGTCACTCCACTGAGTCTGTCTGTGTTGTTGATTTTCAAATCTTTGGTTTTAATTTCCTGAACCAGTTGGTTTTTACTGCAGGGCTTCCTGCCATTAGCTCCAGCTCCGGAAGAACGCATGCGCCAATTAGAGCATCAAAGCCCTCTCCACAGAGCTTGTTTCCATAAAATGGAGGGATCACAAACAATAACAGTTCTCCAGAAACTGCCTCCCTGCTACCAGACTCAACCCCCAAAACCCAGATGCATTCTCACCATACACCCTAAGCCACCACTTTTTTGGAATAAGGCTAGTATTGATATTATTTTCAATAAAATGCTAGCTACTGAGTTTCTGGTACTGAACAACTTTATTATTTAACAGTCATATTATTATTGCCTTTGACACCATTAACAAATATGATATTCATAGGATTCCTCTTCAAAGTCATGGTTTCAAATATTTTTAAAGAACGGACAAAACTAGAACTTGGACAGAATTGTAATGCTGTTGTTGTTAAGTGTCATCGAGTCAGTTCTGACTCACAGCGACCCTGTATATGGTTTCTATGGAGCAGCTAGTGAGTTTGAACCGCCAACCTTGCAGCTCAAACTGATGTTAAGGTCGAGTGCTCTTCCTATGGCACCACACCAGGACTCCAAACTGTAATGTTGTTAAGTGCCGTTGAGTCAGTTCTGACCCACAGTGACCCTGTATAGGATTTCTGAGGAGGGACTGGTGAGCTTGAACTGCCAACCTTATGGTTCAAACTGACAGCGCATTAACTCATAATGCCACATCAGGGCTCCACTGTAATGTTGTTGTGAAGTGCCAACGAGTCGGTTCCAACCCACAGTGACCCTCTATATGGTTTCTAAAGAGCAGCTGGTGAGCTTGAGCCACCGACCTTGTAGTTCAAATTGCTGTATGGCGCATTAACCTACAGCGCGCCACACCAGGACTCCATTGTAATGAAGTACACCTCAAATACAATATGTAAATAAAATCAAATGCCCCTTTTCAAAAAAATATAAAGTCCAGCTTTTTAATCTGCCTGGCAGTAAGTGCTTCCCCCCTCCCTTCTTTAGCATAGGACACTTGCAACAGGACACAAGAAAACACTAGGAATTGTACATTCATTTCAACACACCCAAACTTTAATATCAGAAAATTAACAGTAATCTAAAGAAAGCAAGAAAGTGAGTGGATTCTAGTGACAGAGACTTTCTAGAACAAGGAGTGAGGGCAGGGCTGTCTTTTTGGTTTTGCCATTGATGTGTGTGTGTGTGTGTTGTTTTTTTTTACAAACTGCTATGAGAAACTAGTTGCAATACTGTTTCTTTTTTCTGTTTCTACCCAAGCAAACCAAAGTCTAACTGCTCCCCCACCCCCACCCCTACACATCAGGAGATCAGCACAATTAAAGAGAGATAAGGAAACATATGTTTGGAAAACAAAAACCTAAAAGAACATATAACCCTGAGCTTTCAGGACAGTCTTAAATCAGGATGCAGGTTAAGGATTCCCAAATTAATTCAGGAAGTAATGGTCACGCATTTCTCAAAGGCAGATGTCACAATGACTTAAATGATTTACCACTGATCTCCTCAAAAGAGTCAGGAAATTGGAGAATATGCAGTTCTGAAATTGTCACAATGTTTAGGTCAGAAGTCGACTGGGGCTGTGTGTAATTTTGTGGTAGAAGGGAAGAGAGGAGTGTAAGCAAATCGTTTGACAGGCAAGAATTCCATTCACTTCCGGTAAAGTCTCCAGAAAGATGAAACTGCCCAACTGATTCAATATATAACTAAACATCTGGCCACTAAATATTATCCATTTTCCCAGAAGGCAGTTCCCTTCTAGTTAGCAGGGAGACTCACCCTCCACTAGTGATGTGAGCAGAGTGACGTTGGCAGCTTTGCGTCTCCCTGCTGGCAGGTTTAATCCTATTTTGTCCAGTTTTTCTCTTAAAGATCTTCCTCCATTTTTAGACTTCGCCCTGTTTCACAAAGATGCAAAAAAGGAATTTATAAAACGTTGGCTTGTTCTCCATCATACTATAGTCATTTTGAAAGCTTCCTAAATGTGCTTTTCAAACATTGAGAAAACAAGGCCACAAGACATTTCAGGGCAGGAAACGTAGCAAGAATGCTATGGAAAGATCATAGGACATGAATGCTTGTTAAACTGTAAAGTACCCCCCCTGTGTTCCTTATTATTGCAACTATGAAGGCAGGTTAAGAGGTTTTCATTTCCCAACTCTCTAAAGAAGAACCTCAAACACACACAGCCTGGATCTCCAGGGTTTGAGGCACTTTTGAGTTCAACTGATTTCTGTATATTTTCCCTGTTGTTACCACCACACAAATCCCAACGGGGTCTTTAAATTGTCTTTGCAAGATCTGCTGTTAGGTAGTTCACAGTAACCAAAGTTATCATCACTCTCACGTTTGTGAGAATGGCTCTGGCTTTAGTCCCAATGGGAAATTTATTTCACCAACTGCTTACATGCCATGTCACCAGCCTAACTGGAAATGTCAAAGGCTGATATCAGCCTTTAAAAATTCCACTGATTTCAGGGACAAGGAGGCAGTCCTAAATAGATGTCTAAATAGACTCCCATAATCAGAAAGTGGTTAAGATAAATTGTTTAAATGAAACAGCAAATTAATTAATTTCAGATTTTATTCCCTACTCAAGTGCTCTTTAATTGTGTGGATTAGATTATACTCCCTTAGGTAAACAGTCTCCAATATTGGGGGAAGGGATGGGAAGAAGGCAGAGGGCAGAGAAAAGATGTGTGTCAGGGAACCATTACAAAGGGAAAGCACACTGACCGCTAAGGAGGGAGGAAAAGATCAGAGCAGCTGATGATAAAACCTCCCCAAACGGTTTTATAGGCTTTGCATCGGAAACACGCATCAAGCTGAACTGAAAGTCCAAAAATTTATCGAAAAATGAATAAATTCAAAACAATGAAGTTCTTGATCTACTTTTTAAAAAGAAAAAGGCAAAGTTAAATATCTGGGTTACTTTCAACCCAAGACCCACCACCACTCACAACTCTGGGGAACGAAGGCTCCCCCACCCCCTTCACTCTGCAAAAGATAGGTGCCCTGAGGGGAGGTGCTTTACCTCCCGAGATCTTTAGGAAATCTTATCTCGAAAGAAATCATTCCGACCTGACCTCGCAGGGGGGAGGGGAGAATTCTTGGCTGGCCAGTCCATAACAAATGCATTCTTCGGAGCTTACTACACATAGAATGCATGTAAAGGAGCCTTGCACTCAACCAGGCATACATCAGGGCCCCAAGATAACCGGACAGATATGCGAGAGCGTCTGGCATCTTCAGTCGTGGCCACTGGACATGAGAGAATGCCTTTCTTTAGTTAAAAGTCATTCTATTAAAAACCCTATTCAGGGGACAAGCGGTTACAATAGGAGTCCCTACACTAGGGAAAGGGTGAGCGAGCAGCAGAGAGGAACTTTTCCTGGGCTTGCAAGGTGTGCGCAAAGATGGAAAGGCGGCTGCATTGCGCCCCGCGGCTGCAGCAGCTGGGACTGAACCCACTGCGCGGCTTGTTGCGCGTGCGCGCCGGGGCCGGGAGCCGAGGGCGCGCACCAAGCCCCGGAGCGCGCGGGACGGTGGCGGAGAGCGCAGGCGCGCGCCGCCTCGCCCCGCCCTCACCTCCCACCCACTCGTTTCTACGCTAGTCTTCCCGCCCCTTTCTTCTCCAGTTTAGGAGAGCCGCCGAGCTAGCCCGGCAGACGACGCCGGCTCCGTAGCCCGGCGCAGGCGCAATATGTCTGCTGGCCGCGGACAGACGGGCGGGGCGGGGCGGGGCCGGGCCTCACCTCCGGAGTACTCCGCCCAGCAGCGACGCGTTGAGACACTCCGGCGGAGAGAGGCGCCGCTGTACTTCCGCCACCGTGACCTTGTACTTCGAGGTGGAGCTGAGGAGCGAGAGGCGACCCGGAACTGAACAGAAGACTTCGTTGGGGTTCACCACTCCGCCAAAGAGGTTATCCTTGTTAATAGGGATAGCGGAGACGGCGTTGCTGTTGGACTTGGATAGGGACACGGGGCCTGCGGAGAAAGAGTGGAGTCCTCGTGTGGCCATCGATGATGCCCCAAACCCGGCCCAGACTCTAGCCCTCTGATAGGCACGGCTGGTCCCCGGGCTTGCGCCAAGGAATGCTTTTCTTTCCGCCCCCGTCCCACGTTTCCCCCTCCCTTCCTATTCCTTACCCTCTGCCTTTCTTCAGGGCCCAGCTCTGCCTGCTTTTTGCCTGGACCCTTTTTCTCTTAGCTCAAATGTGGGGTCTAGAGGTGGATGTTGAAACTGTGACCTCAGCTCTCAGCATCCGAGAAGAGCGGGTCGCAGACAAGGTGCTGGAGTATAGGGTGCAGTGGAGGGGGCTACATTCGCAAACCGAGAGCAAGTTACATGTACTGTAGGTGTTTTGTGGGAAAAGGGGGTTTAGGGTTTGGGAGAAATTGAGTCAAAGATTGATAATTAAAATGAACCTAAAGCATACTGTAAAGGAGCATTTCACTTAAGGCACCAACTTTCCAGCCAGGTGTGGGTTCTGTTGTCTCACATCACACATTCCCTGACTCCTTCCCATGTTCAGTTCTTAATAAAATTCTGGTTTTGGAGACCCATTCCAAGCCCAGTTTTGAACTGAGCAGAGATGAGGCCTACCATGTGTCCTTTTGTTGAACAAATCCTTAAAATAGCCCCCTCTCTGCTTAAGCTGCTTTATAGGGATGGGGGCCAAGAGTATTTTCTTTCTAGTTAAAACCTTAAGCTTCACTACTGTTTACAAAAATTCAAGCCCAGCAGAAAGTGTACTGCAATATAATTCAGATACATTCACAACCTTTTAAGTACAGTCTGCATTTGTATTTAAAAATTCCACATGGAGACATAATAGGCACACATTTTCATCATAGTACTCTTCTCTTATGCCTTCCTTAATGGGGGTATTGTAGACGTATGGCGAGGGGGGGGGGTCTAGGTTTTGGATAGATCACTTGTGACATTAATAGCTCTGGGGAGGCTAATAGAGACAATAGGAGTTAAACGAACTCTTGAGAGATTACTAATAAAAGAGCCAATTATCATGTCGACTTGGAAAGAGCATCTCTTAAGATTTATCCCTTGCACATCTAATTTGATGTGACAAAGACTTCACAGATGCAAAAATGAAACTTTAAAGTAGCTAACAATGATTGGAGTTAGGAATGAGAACAGTTTCACATAGCATCCTCCTCTGGTGGTGCCTAGAATCCTGAAATGTCACACCGCTGCTCTCATCATAACAACAACAGAAAATGCTGCTGCTGAAGAGTGGGTAGCATTATTCCAGTAAACTTTATTTCTATCCACCAGACACAGTGCAAATTAAAATCCATCCAAATCACTTGACACTTCTGTATTAACAAATCTGCTACTAATATTGACATCTTCCAAAGAAAGATGCTAAGTTTAACCAAAAGCCAAATTTTTGTTAACCTAATTCACCAAGTTTTAAAACCCTTAAACTGAAAACCACTAACAAGAAGCTAATTTGAAGAACATGAAAGTGTTTTCTCTGCTAATGAGCTTTGTTTTCATCATTGGTCCTTATTTTAATATTAATTTGCTTGCACTATTTTACCACTATACATCATTTCTTTACACTCCCCACAATGGATTAAACTATTAAACTGTTTCAAAATTGAAATGTCATTTCCAAATCAGCTCAGGTATTGCACATGCTCTGCATTTGTCCAGATAGCATTAAACTAAATTGAGTGGTCAAATCATGAATCAAAACAAAGCAAGCTTGTTGCCATTGCTAACATACAGAAAGCCGACCTGTAAGCGTTGCTGTTCTATGACTATTTGCTAATTCTGAGCCTTTAGGAAATCCTATTTGAAAAAAATAAATACAGCTCTGCAAGTTCTTTTAAATAGCACTGTGCTTGTACGGACATGCTTGGAACGCAGAAGGAAATGGCTTACCTTTCTTAATTACAGTTTGATCTGGGATGTTAATACCCGGGTCTTCTACATGCTGCAACAAAAGGATACACATGGATGTAAGTGTATAATCAAAACAAAAGGAAATGAATATTCCGTGCAAGATGGGGGGAGGGGAAGGTGTAGAATCAAAATTCTCCCTCCCCTATGATGACATTTATATATAAACATCTTATCTTGGCTTATTGGAATTTGGGGCTTTGCAACTCAAGAGGTTTCACTGCACAGCCACGGCCAATTTCTCCTCCTCCAGCCAACAATCCACATTTGAAGGAGGCAGGAGAGGGGGGAGCATAAAACTTTCTTTGGAAATTAAAGCAAGTTGTGGAGCACCTAATCTTTCAGAGTCAGTTCAGCCTTTAAAAATGCACCAAGCTTCAGTTAGGTGCCTTAGCAGATCCTGACTTAAGCGAGTCCAGTGATCAGGCAGCAAAAGCCAGAGAAACACAATAGAAATAGCAGAAGAGTCTTGGAAGCTTTTTGGAAACGTTTTAGGTGGTATGATAAAGCTATCTACACCTTCCCCTATAGGAAATTAGGGGGGGACATTAAGACTTCTGCCTAAACTGGGCTCAGACAGGAATATGGAAAATATTTTTAAAAAACAAAACAACCTCTGAGGTTGCTTTCCTGTTGTCCAGTAAGCAGGTATGTTTGTTCTTTTCTTTATTTCCCTTTCTCACTCTCTCTCTCTCTTTTTTTTTTTATTACAGATGGATGTGTGTATTTGTGTGTGCTAGAGTCAACGTGATTAGAAAGTAAAACGAAATCATGTTTTCTAATGCAGAAACTGACAGGCAATATAATGTCTGGCTGTGTTTACAAATTAGCACCAGGGCTGCTGAGATAGAAGATTTCACAATCGTTACCAAACACAGGCATTACCATTTAAAAAACTATTACTTCCTTCTCTAGTCTTTGTCCAACAATAATACTGATTCAAACATTTTCCATTCTGTCTTGGATTTATGCTCCTGTTAATTGTGCCTGATCGCAATGATTCCGGGTGGATGGTACTAAGTTGCTTTATTACAGGTTTTATTATACTCAATGCTCTCATTTGTAACTTGCCTAAAGTGCTTCTGGATTTAAGTATAATTAAATTGAGAAATGTTCAGAAATGACTACTGCAGCAGCTCTTGTGTTTTAACTATATGGGGAAATATGATCCCTGTATGCATGCACCCTAAACCCATAAAGTAAATGTAGTGTGGCATAATACTTTTATTTGTGTTATTTCTAAACCTTGTCCATACAGGGAAGACTGTTAAGTTTAAAATCCCACTGAGATATTAATGATTAAATAATTTTCACCATTGATTTGATTTTCTTAAATATTTCACACAGTCACTCTTATTAAAGGTTAACTGTTGCAGAGATGGGAACACTGAAAATAACCCTTTTCCTGACCCAAATTCCTTTGAAAGAACTTTTTCTTAAAAGATAGGGGAGGGGGAGGGGGAGGGAAAAGCCAACTGGGTTTCCTTGTTTTCATTTGATCTTTTGGTCAATTTCTCCTAACTGACCAATCTCATAACAAAGAAAGATTGTACAGGTGTTAAGAATTCACACCAGTCACCTAGGAATTTTTGCAAAGTAGAACAATTCTAGATCACAATTGTCCCAGAAACTTGCAACATTATTTTGCAATTCAAATATTTCCTAAGAGCAGGCAAGGAACACATTTAGGAGTCTCTCTGGGAAGTAGAGCTAAAAACAATCACAACTTTCGATTAAAACACACACACACACACCCCAAAACCACTAAAAAGCACACCGCTCTTTTCAGAACTATTGCTCTTCTCCTATTTTACTTCAAAAAATTAAAAACATGTAACTATTACCATATACGCATAAAATGCTTACTAAACCCTACACTGGATTAAATGCCTACTTTCCTGCTTTCCTTGCAAGCTGCTAGCTAAGCTTAACCAACAAATTTCAATGATTAACAGAACCAAATGAGAGATGTAATAAATTTTCTATTTTCCTATGAAACTTAAATAACGTTTTAAATTCACCAACTAAGCAGGTAAGTTCATCTGACCATTTCCCTTGCAATCTAATGCAGTAATCATTAAACTGTCAACGGACATACTGCTACAATATTTGATGCAGTCATTTGAAATAGCATTTTAGCAAAAATCACATCCAGATACATTTCCTCTCCAAAGAAAAGGAGCTTTAACAGAAGCCTTTACAGCTTTAATAAAATTATTGGCTTGTTCTAATTCCATTTCAGGAAGGTTGTGAGAGAACCATAAATAAGTAGGATTGAAGCAGAGCAGAGATGCTGGTTCAAATTTAATTTCAGAACGTATTTTCAAATTATCAATAGCCTGGTTTTCATTGTAAATAGTCGATGTGCTAATGCCATGCTTATTTAGAAATCATTTAAAACTGCATATATTGATAACTGAATTAGAACTCAAATAACGCATTACCCAACAGTTTCCAAACATTTAATTTAATATGAGGTGTAGCGGGTTCTGATAGGCGTTGGGAACCCAGCTAATGATTTATGAGGTCACCACTTAGCACCCCTAGGAAGAGGTCTCTCTGTGCTCAAATTTGCTGCTTTTCTTTAATCAGGATAGAGTGTACACATAACTTTTGGGTTTCACTAGTGCTCATAAAACCCCGTTAAAAAAAATACTTTCTTAGCGTGTCTTTTTACACTTCTGTTGTTGTTTAATTGGGAGAGCATTTAATGAGCTTTTTGGGTTGAATTTAACTTCTTTCCCAGGATAGAAAGAAATCCCCACCGCCAGACCCTGCGGTGGAATTAGATCCTCTTCTAATGGAAACTGTTTACTGTCATCGCAAGGGAAAAATATTGTTAATGGTGGCATTCGTCTGATTTATTTCTGTGTCGGAAATGGCAATGCCGGCTTTGTTTGAGGGAGCTCCAAGAACCATTGTTCTAGGGGGCCAACTCTCAACTACTTTTTTATTTAGTTCGGCTGTCTATTTGGATCGTCAAAGCTACTTCACAAAAAATAAATAATAAAAAAGATAATACCATTAAGAAAAACCCGAGCCCACCGTTTCGCTGCAACTCATATCCCAGGTGGGTGAGTAGGGGCCACGTTGGCGCCCACACCGCCTGGGCGGCCTCTTACCGGAACATCCTCGATGGCGTGAGGTAAAGAGTGGATCGAGAGGTCTCCGAGTCCTGAGCCGAGCCCGTGTGGGCCGTGCAGAAGATCATCGTGCCGCCGGTAATCCCTGCGAGGATCCAAGCCAGACAGCTGATGGGGCAGCCCCCGGTGCGTGTGCAGTAGCCCAGACTCCTGGCTCTGCCTCTGGCCGGGCCAGCCCGGGTGCTGCGGCTGCGGTTGAGCGTGCAGGGGGTTCAGGCTGTAGGGGTCGTTGACGTGGGAGTAAGGATCTTGCGACTGGGGATAGATGGGCTGGTAGGGTGGGGGGAAGTAAGGGGGCTGGAAGTCGGCATTGGGGGTGTGGGACAGCGGCGGGGCGCTTGTGTAAGGAGATTGACCTACAGTGCCCAGCTGGGGCAACCGTGCTGTCCCGTTGCTGGTGCCGTCGTGACGGTCCTAGAAGAAAACGAGATTGAGAAAGAGTAAGAAATCCGGCAGCGAGTCGGAATGGTCCACACTAAATTCGCTCGACAAGCCTGCGTAGGTAACCACCGGCTCATGCCCAACAGTCCAACCGGGAGAAAAATTTAAAATCAGCTTTAAATTGTCCATTTCGGAAAACACCTCAGAAATAAATAGGCCCTTGCAAACACGCAGGAGAATCAGATTGTGCAAGACACTATCCCTAAGCTATTTCATAGTGGGGGGTGGGAGGAGGCCTCCCGGAACACGGCCTGTTAAACTGCAGCGTGAAACCTCCCTTAGACAAAATGAAAACTACAACTAAATATTAAACAGCAAAAGCGGCCTTTTCTTTTCCCCCCCGGATTTGAACCTGCTTGCCACTGCGTTATTGTTTACCCTGTTCCATTTATTTGGAGGAAAAAAATCATAAAGGTTCAAAGGCTATTACCATTTCATGACTATTTAAATAGAAATATATTTCGCAGAGGAGCTATAACGAACACATATATTTAAATTACTAGCTTAAAGAAGGTTTTAACTGCAGGATCGGGGGTCTGTCTTTTTCGCTTCTTCAGTTAGGACCCTTCTTCTCAACGGGGTCGATTTATGATATGGATGGGGGGGCAAGTAAAGGTTTGAAATAGAAAGATACAGCCTTACTGGGTTTAAGAGAGAGGTACACCCTAGGGCGGAGCCCCCCGCCCCTTCCATCCCAGCCCCAAAGGGCAGAAAAAAACGCCTGACTTTATGTTCCTCTCGCAATTTGCTTGCAAAACAAGCGAGCAGAGTTGATTCCAGGGAATGTAAACCCTGGGAGGTTCACAAGCGGCCCGAGGGTAGGGGGCACATTGGGCTACACTTCTCCTGCATCAAATTTGAAAGCATCTCCAGAACAAGTGGAGACGCAAGGAAATAAAGATGAACGTGGCGAGAAACACGCCTTGAGAAGCAGCAGCTAGGTAGGTCTGAGCGCGGGGAGAAGCCGGGTGAGGGGCACAATGCATCCGCATCCGAATTAGGAATGAAAAAGAGCGAGAAAAAGTAAAGAGGTGAATGTAAATGAAAGGGGCAGCCCTGTAGGAAACCTGGGCTTGAAACTCCAGGTCTCATGCAATTTCGCAGCCCCAGGTTTCCAGAGTAGAATTCCTAAAGAGACAGGGATGGGAGGATGGGGGGTGGGACTCACCATAGCTGAAAAACTGTGAACTAACATCTGCGAAGAGTCTGGGGTAACCAGTCAGGGTAGAAAAAAACCAGCAAGGCTGGCCCCGCCGCCCGAACGCGCCCCACACAAAAGGCGCTGCGAGCCCCGCGCCACCCAGGACTCGAGTCACGGCACCGAGGCTCCGCCAGGCGCGGGTGCCCCGCTCGGCTCCATCCGAACTTGAACCACCGATTCGAGCTGCGCCTTCAGTTGGTCGAACCCACGGTCTCTATCCGGGCGCGACTGGTTCGGATTCAAAGTTCTTTTAAAAATTAGCAACCCCAAACACAGAAAAAGAAAAAAAGTGTGTGTGGATGTATGTGTGCGTGTGTGTGCCTTAATCCGTGTCTCTTTTCTTAGCGGCGGCTTCGCTGGAGCTTCTAATACCCACGCCGGGCAGCGTTCCTGGAGCCTCCTAATAGCAGATATTCATGACTATTAATATGACACGAATACTTAATAAGGGAAGAATGCCTGGAAATGCAGCGTGAAGCAGCGAGGCCACTCGCGCCGGAGCCGGCTCTCAATGCAGTCCATTGACGGCGCCTCAGTGTAGCAAATCGGAGGTGGGGCGAGGGCGCGCGCGAGACAAAAAGCGGGCGGGCAAGGGAGCGGGCGAGCGCGCGGGGGGCCGCGGCGCGGCGGCTGGCGAATCACAGGGAAGGGGCAACATTTTAAAAGGTGGCAGAGCAAGCAAAAGTGAAAGAGAAAGAGGGAGCGAGGGAGGCAGCGGAGAGGGAGGATGTGTCTGCGTGCGCGAGTGAGAAAGAAAGTGTGGGCGAGGGCTAGGAACCCGAAGAGGGGAGAGATGAGGAAGAAGGGCGGAGGGAAGGAGGGAGAGCCTTGGAGGAGGGAGGGGAGAAGGGAGGGGAGAACGGGAGGGGGAGGGGGGACGAACGGCGCACAGAGGGGGAGGGGAGAAGAGCAGCTGAGAGTGAGGACAATCGGACCCAAAAGGCTGGGGCAGACCTCGGGATGCCGCGAGTCGCCCGCCAGAGATGCCGGGGACCGCGGCCGGACATCCGTCAGGCTCTCGGCACAGGAAGCGCTTCTCGGCCCTTTTCGGCCACGAGTTCCTCTGCACCACTGTCGTGCCAAAGACTCCGGCCCCGGCGGCCCGCCGCCGCAGGGCTCCTCCATAGCTCGGCGTTCCTCCGAGAACCAGCCCGGCCTCCGCCGCTCCCCCTCCGCGGCCGCTGCTTCGGGTTCCCCCGGACGCCCGGGGCTGCGTACTCAGCCTACAGGCTCTCCCGGGCCAGGTTCGAGGAGGGAACTGGGGACGCGGCTACTGGCGAGTAGAGACGCTAGGCGGCCCAGCCCGGGCGCCGCTGGCACCGGCTCCCGGCACCCGGCACAAACCCGTCGGACTGGCTGAGCCACTCCCGCCCGACGCCCCCCGGATGACACGGCTCACTCTCCTGGGCCGCCAGGCTGTCGGAACAAGCGGCACTTGGCCTCCTGCGTGTCCCTGCAGAGCCCCACGCAGAATCAGACAGCCCGACCGCGCTCGCAAACATGAAATCCCAGCAAAGTTGTTGAAATCGCCTTCACTTTGTCTCTTCTCCCTCTCTCTCCTTTCTGCTTTTCTTTGACCCGCTCTCTCACACACAGTCACGCGTGCGCTCCAGGGCCCCTCTGGGGGTGGCTAACTTACCCCCACTCCACCCTGTTCGCACAGGTTCCGAACGCCACGCGAAGACTCGGACTTCGCCCGCTGGAGCCCGCAGCTCTCGCCGGGCTTCGGCTCCACCAAAATTTAGTATCAGAGGCGCGGACCTCAGTCAGATCGAAAGGATTCATCCTCCGGGACTGGGCAACACCGATTCACCCTGACCTTCCCGCAAAGCACAGGCCCCAGCCTCGACAACAAAGCGCGCTTCCCTGGCCCGGGGTCCCTGCACCTCCTCCCCGCGTGCGGCTGGAGTCGCCAGAGAAGCCTGAGTCTCATGGGAGACGCACCCTGTACCCCATCTATCGGGGAGGGGGGATGCGAAAGAATAGGGGTTAGCTCCAGAAAGGAAAAAAGTTTCTAGAAACAAAGATTTAAAATAATCTCCAGAAAGGAAAGAGGGAGGGGACGAATGACACATTGTTCGCGTAAACCCAGTTTCTGATTTCAAGTGAAGACAAGACTCCCGCCGATCTGCATGCACCCAAGAACTCTCCGCCCCACATTCCCAGGTCCAAATGACAAAAAGAAAAAGAAAGGGGGGGACAGCAAATTCCGGGACGGTCACCAATTTAGGCATTCTCCCAGCTCCCCCACCCCCAGCAACTCATTCGCTCATTTCGGTGGGAGCTGCAAGGGCTATTAAGGCAGAGGCCGCCAGGACTATTCCCAGAGTCTTGTTGGGGCTTCTCTGGATGCCCCAAGAAGCCGAGCTTCGCAGACCCTGGGTCCGCGCATGTTTTCTGTCTGGTGAGCTCTGGCACTAGAGGCAGCGCGGCGCCAGAATTCCCACGGTCACGCAGCCGAGCGGCAGGACCAAGTGTGGGGGTCGGTGCACTGGTATCCACACGGCGGACCCTGTCTCTGTGGGAACTGCTGCTTAGAACTTCTTCAGCAACAGAGAAAACCTGGAGGCAGCCTTGCCGCCTGGATGCGTCCTCCCAAATTTAACCCAATACGGGGACGTGAAACTCTGTTTAGAGTGAAGAGTGGAACCTTTTCCGAAATTATAAGGATTTTTTTTTTTTTAAGAGGGAGGAAGATTTAAAAGCAGATAGTAAGTTAAAAAGGCTACTAGAGGGTTTTCTCTTCCTAGTTACTTGGGCCCCCAGAATCGTGTCGGAGACAAGCGGAGTGCAACAGACGTGTGCCCAATTGCCAGCAATTGTTTCAAAACCCACGCTCCTCTCTTCGCCCCGCTCTTAGGCGCAGTCAAAATTGTTAGAAAGGGGAGAAATGGGACACTCCCTTTCCAAAAAAGGAACCGAAAGAAAGGAGCGACCTCGTCCTTCCTCTCCGGCTGTTCCCCCGGGTTCTTCAGGCGAATCGGAGGGGCGGGCGCTGAACTGGGGAAAGTTTGTCCCACCCGCGTTTCGCAGCTGGCTGCGAGAAGAGGAGGAGCGGGAGGGTCCAAGCTCAAGAGTCTGCGGCCGTGAGGATGACGGAACCGGCGCCGCGCTTACCTCGCAGTCTTCGTACTTGATATTATCCGTCAGTTTCCAAAGCATTTTCATGGATCGGCGTGAACAGATTGGCCCCTCTCTGCCTCCCACCCAAGTGGAGCTACTCTCTGGGTAAGCGCAAAGTGCCGGCTGCGGGCGGTGAGCGCAGGAGGAGGAGGAGGAGGAGGGCGAGGAGGAGGAGGAGGGCGAGGAGGAGGAGGAGGGCAAGGAGGAGGAGAAGGGCGAGGAGGAGGAGGCGAAAAGGGAGAGAGCTCCCGTGTGCGCTCGGAGATCTCCCTCTAATGGTAGAAACTTTTCTCTTTTCCAGCTCTTTACCAACAGCCTAATCGCCTCATTAGCATATCAACAATAGTCCAATTGCTCGCCAGCACCACAACCAGCAGTCCGCCGCTCCGACCCAGGTATAAAGGCCTCCTAGAGTCCCAGAGCGCACACTTGCTTGTGAGTCGACAAATTCTCCGCGGAGCCACTCCGCACACCTCTGCCCCAACGTCCCGCGCACCTCTCCCCAAACCCACCCCACTGCCTTTCCACGATCTCCGTTTCCTCGTAACGGCGACTTCCAATGCAAAGCCTGGCTCTGGCGCCTAGGTCTGGCTCCCTGCGCCTTACTCCAACCCGGATCGAAGCTCTTGGCGCTGCCCGTTCGACTCTGTCCAATCGGAATTCGGATTTTTTTCCCCTTTCGCTGTTACAAATATAACCCCAAACCAAGATTTCCACCACCACCCCAACAAGATGTCGACTCCACCTCCGATCCCAGCGCCTAGGAAGTTTTATTGGCTTTGCGTTTTTCCCTCCCGACCGCTACCCCTGTTGTTGTTGTTAGGTGCCATCGAGTCGGCACCGACAAATAGCGACCTTATGCACCGCAGAACGAAACACTGCCCGATCCTGGGCCAACCTCACTGTCGTTGCCACGCTTGAGCCCATTGACAAGAGGAAGACCCCTTACCCTTAGATTGGCGATTTTTGCTAAACGGCTCAGTTTGCGCTTCTGGGCTTTGGTATACCTTAATTGCGGCGCGTATAAAATAAAAAGTTATACCCTAAAGAAATGACTTGACGGCTCCTGGGGTTAAATTATTTTCCTCCCGTTTGTACGAAGCTCTGACAATGAAATTGACGATGAAACTAGGCGTTTGGGCTACGGGCTTCCTAGGTTGGAGGTGTATGAGACTATAGAACTCCTACTGAGACTGGCGCTGCAGGATTAGAACTGGATTGCTCGCCAGAAGGTCAGAGGTTCAAACCCACCAGCCGCTCCTCAGAAATCCTATCCAGGGTCGCTGAGTCGGGACCGACTCCGTCCGCACTTAACGTCGAGACGCCCAGTTGTTTCTGGAGTTGAACCTAAATATCTGATAGATACCTAAATATCTAATAGATACACCGTGACATACATGCATCCAAACAAGTCATTGGCAACCAACTCTACACTGTGCTAATCGGCTCCAGTTTTACCAGACCCTCCTCTTTAAAGCAGGAAGGGTTCCTTCATGGTTTGGTGATGTTACTAAGGCGGGCGCGCTCCCTGTGCAGTGATAGAAAGCCGTGGAACCCCGAGGCCCGGGCGCAACACATCGCCCGGGTTGGCCAGTCCAGGCTCTCTGATGCCACACACGGGCCTACTACTCCACCCTCTTTCCCTTTCTAGTTTAGCAAATACTTTAACTTAGAAGAAGACATAGTGTTCCTTTTTGACTAAGTTTTCCATTTGTTCTTCAAATAAAGTTTGTCTTTTTTTTCTTCTCAATTGCTGCGAACTCCTCACAACAGGTCTCGCTTCAGAAGTGCTCTAGTAACAACAACCTCAGGTCTCCCAGATATCCGACGCTGGTCCTCACTGGGGGCCATTGCAAACTCAGTCGTCCCCTAACAGGTGGGAGAAAGGCAAGAGAAAGGAGCTTTGGAAACCCGTTAAGGTTTTGGAAGGGTAATTCTCCCTCTAGGAGACCACAGCAAATGCTCCCAACTAAGCAAAGCAGGCCGGTGGGGGCCCAGAAGCCAAGGCGAGCAGAAGGGGAATTCACGCCCTGGGAGCTTCCTGGCCCTCTTTCCCTACTCGCACACAAACAATCCTTTGGCTCCTCAGGGCTCACAGATTGGCGCTGCCCTCAGTCCGGAAAATGGTCAACAGCGCAAGCACTACGCGCCCCGCGGGACTGCCCGGGGTCAGCCGCCCAGCACAGTGGCTGTAGCTCAGTCACCGCGAGCACCGACACCTTCTTGGCGGTGGCAGCAGTCGCAGAGCATAACCTGTAGGCCAGATCATGGGTCTGGGAACCTAGCTATTTACGCCCCGAAGGCGTCCCCACAATGTGCTTAGTGTGCTTAAGGGAACTCAAAAGTTTCATTTCTTTCCCTCTATGACCCGGGAAAGAATTTAGACTTTTCTTATCCTTGCCCCACCCGACTCCGCTGACCCACAGATCTCTGGCTCCGCACCCTCTGGAGCTGCGAAACTGTTGTTGTATTCCTGCCGAGGGCGCCATTGAGGTGCAGATTGCGGCCTGCGGGTCTGCGCCGCCGCCCGCCGTGTGGGCGCTGAAGAAAAGGCCGCGAGAGCGCCCGGGTCACCCCAGGAGCCAGCGGAGTCCCATTTGTCTGAGTGTCATTACCTCGACAAGTCACTAGATTGTATGCCAATGATTCACCCGTGATGGGTCCCCAGGACAACTAGGCCTAGAGCCGGTGTAGGGATCCGGGATCCAGGCCTGACCTGAGGGCGTGTCGGGGGAATGGGGGAAGGGTAAGAATCTCTAAGGAGGAGAGGCCGAGACACCTGGGGAAACAAAGACATAGCGTGGGAGTCAGATGACTTCTTTTCCCTGGTTGTCAAAACCCATTGAGACCCTGTCGCCCAGCAGGCAGAACCCGGCAGATCCGGCCCCTCCGGGCCCCAAATCTGCTCGCCCCACCCGAGATCCAGGCCTCCCGCCACTTGCCAAATCTAGAGCCTGCAGAAACCAAACCCGCGTGCCTCTCCTTCACTCCGCAATTCGCAATCCTCGCAGCTTCCAAACCTCATCCTGGCCCACTGGAGACCCAGACCTAGGCCAAACCAGTACCACCGGTCCTTCTCACCAGCCCGGAGCTCTGCAGCGAACTTTATCTAGGGCTCTAAGAGATACCGAAACCCCCGCAGAATACCGACAAAAGACTCCCTTTACTTCCCAAGCACCAGAGACAGAGTAAGGAAGGGACGCATGGCCCCTGGGGGCAAGAAGGTGGAAGGTATGGATTCTCAGGATTTTAGCATGGTGTGATATTTTCATCCTATCCTGAAGTGACTCCAATCTTAGGGATAAAATAGTATTTTGTGAGGTTTAAACGGAGGAAGGAGGGTATAAAAGAATCCACTCAATAAAAATAATAAGTACAAGGTAAGAACTGCCAAATACAAACCGCCTTGGTTTCCGCAACTCCAGGGAATGTAACGAGAACGGGACTTCTCTCAACTTATTTTTAATGACCCAACTTTGAACAAAGCTGACGAACTCGCACCAGGAAAAGTAGGGTCGCGATTTTTCTTGGCGGAGGTTGGGGCGCTTGGCTCCAAGGCCCCACAGGCTTTGGATACTCAGAATTTCACACTAGCCGGGGCCTTGAGCCGTTGGGTTGAAAAGGACTTCGCGGTTCGAATTATGAAATCAGTGTAAAGGGGGAGGTTGTTAGCCTAACCAACCTGTCCCAAACCGCCCACGTTCCCGGAGGGGAAAAAAAAAATGTCTGCAAGTTGGAAGAAGAGCGCTGGGGAAATGCACTGTGGCCGGGGCGGGGTCCCGGACTCCCAGAGGGCAGGAGCCAGAGCTCAGCGGAGCCGGGTGCGCGCGGCCTGGCCTAGCAGGACAAACTTGGTTGGCGTTGTTTTCGGCAAATTCTCGATCCTCTACCTCAACACCCACCATTCACACTCCCACCCCCACCCTGTCACCCCCCACCCGCCGCCCAAGAGGAAAAACCGGCTCCAGGAAGCGGCTTGAGTAGATAGATAAACTTTGCACAAACTCTTAAGTATCTCCCAAAGGAGCATGCTCGCAGCCGCGACCTGGCCACCGTAACAATCTCCGTAGCCCATAAATCCCCCAAACGGGGACACTACAAGAGGGACAGGTGCACCAGAACCCCACCCCAACGCGCAACCCAAGGGTCTAGGGCCTAAGGCTCAGTAAGCACTGAACCTTCCTCCGCCCCGTGCCCTCCCCGCCTCCTGAGTTAGTCATTCACCCAAGTTTGTACTTGGGGGGGTGGGGGGGACGACTGGAACGTAAACCACAAGTGACCCCCGGGGCCACCTGTGGAGCGTGGGCCGGACTTTCCCCGGCTCCGGGCCCGAGCGCCGGGGCTGCCACCCGTGCTCGTTTTTCCGGTCCTTTCTCCCTGGGGAACGCTCCCGGGCGCTGCCAGACGCGCCTCACAAACGACTCCCCTGCCCTGGGCCAAGGCGCTTACTCTCCGCCTCCCCTTCCAGGCCCCTTCCCCCGTTCCACCCCCGCCCACCTCGGTCCCAGCCCAGACAAACCCCTGTACCTGCCAGTCCCCCATTTTGGCAAGTATGGACATCGTGGCTCAGCACTCCTGGCGACTGGTCCCCGCCGGGCATGGGCTGAAGGGCTCCGCCGGGCCCGCTCCCTGGAAGAATCGCTTAGGCAAATCCTTCTTTTTTACCTGCTCACTAACATCTCACCTGGTCATAAAGAGCTGGGTTGCTACCTGCCGACGCATGCGCGCTGGCCCAGGAATTCATTCCGCCAGCCCCAGTCCCAGCGCCTCGCGGAGCTGACCTGGGAAGTGATGGATTTATAGCCGCGGAAATCTCACCATCAGCTCCAGCTTTTCCCAACAGCCCTAACACGCTTTCCCGGTCATTCCCTAGTCGGGGAGCCCAGGCGGACCAACTGCTGGGAGGCGCTGGAAGCGATGTACGCGAGTGTGCGTGTGTATTTTCACGCGCGAGCAATGGGGATGACTACACACTCACCCCGGGACTGCCCCTCCCTTGGAACTTTGGGGCTGGGGGAGTCTCCACCCCCCTGGTGAAGTGAAGGACAGGACCGGCCTGGAGGAGCGACTGGGACCGAGAGACCCAGTACTACAGGACGCACACAGTGGAGCCAGGCCTTCTCTGGAGCCTCGCCACCAGCACACGAGATTAGGGCACCCTGGAACCTCGTGGATGGGAGTCTGCAGTTCACGGGGCCGCGCCGGCGTCTCAACCCAGATCAAAGTGTTGCTCAATGGGTGAAGACGTCGGTAATCCTGTTTCCATTTCTGACTTCTGGGTTTAGTCTCCTCCCACCGCAAAAAAAAAAGCCAAAAACAGAATAAAACCAACACACACATACACACACACATTCCTACACATACATACACTTACACGTCTACTCCTTAAGGTGCTTCCTCTTTTCTTCCCATGTTCACAATTCCTCACTTCCCTCCCCCACTCCTCTGTGTCTTCCCATTTCTTTATCTTTTCCACTAAAAAAATTTAAGAGGGAGAATGGGGGCGTCAGTGGCTCTGGGATAAGCAACTAAGATTTGAGTTGGGGTTTGCTTTCCCATGACAGATAAAATCACTCAAGTGATTTCACCGCTGTTTCTAATTAGAAGGGAGCTTTAAAAGAAGCCACAGGATTTGGGGCTCCTGAGAAGCTCACCTCCCTCGGGAACCAACCACACCTGGCCGGGAGCTAGGCGAGGGAGAGGCAAATAGTCTCTGGGACCCGCTGACCGCCTCCCCGGCCCGGGGCGCGGGGAAAAGGCCCAGTTCTCCTCTGGGACTGCAATTGCGAGAACTGCTAGTCGAACAAGGAGCCGTTTTAAAATCGTCAGGCAAATGTGTATGAAAGGTCAGCTCCGCGCTGCGAAGTGAAGATTGTACCGGACACCAACGCTTTATCCTTTCAATCACGTTTGCAGAGGGTGGGGTGGGGTTTTTCAGAGAAATCCCTGCACCTCCTAAGCATTTAACTTACCCTTGACTGCGGGACTTTCATCCCTGTGTCGATTCTATAGTTGATTTGAACTTTCTTGGACCTGCCTTAGGACTTTGCAGAGGATTGGGATGTGTGAATACGTCTTGGGTAGCTCACCAAGTTTGAGGTTTTCTTTGTGGATCTTTTTTTTTTCGGTGGGAAGGGGTGTAATTAAACAGCGTTTTGAACCCATAAGCATAGCACATTGTATTCTTTCTGGCTCTTTGCAAACTGTCGAAATACTGTGGTGAACGCGGAATTCTTCAGAACAAGACAAATTGAGGGAGCGCCTGTAGCTCTCCTGGATCCCGACGGAGGGCGCTGTGCTATTTAAAAACTGAGCGTTGTTTCACGTTCCGGAGGCCTGGGATTTCCGCGCGGAAGTTGAACACCGGCTGGAGGCAACCTCAGATTCAGATGACTGGGTCAAGCTGGGCCAAGGAAAGTCGAGGCCAGGATGCCGTGCGCGAGGAGCGCCATTTCCACTGTCCATACTCTTTGTAGGGGGAAAAGCTGTCGCAGAGGATTTGGTACCAGACAGAGTTAGTTGGAAGCGGAGCAGGCCAGGCCCAGGGCGGAAGGGTCCATAGTGTCCTGTGTACATGCTGAGGGGACAGAGGCGTGGAGAAGCGGAAAAGAGCAGCCAGAAGTTAAAATTTCGCCTTAGAGAAAGACCACATGAAGTCCAAACTCAGCTGTCATTTACATTTACTGGCTGGGAGACCTCCTCGGAAATCCTATTGGGAAATGCTAGGAGTCAGAACTGACTCGACGGCACTTGACTTGACTTGGCTGGGTGACCAAGGGTAAGTTACTAAACTTCTCTGAACTTCTCTTTGTCACCTATGTGAAAAGTGAGTAATTTGTTGTGAGAATTCAAAGGGACAATGTGTGCAAAGCGTTTGCACCGCGTCGGGCCCACTCTGGAGAAACGTTGTTACACCTACTTTCTGCCCCGCCTCCCCCCATGTGTTCATATCACCCCAAACCCGGTCAATTCCAGCACACCACAACCGGAGCACAGTGGTCAACCGCGCCTCTTCAGGGCCATGGTCTTGCCAGATTTGCGCCCTCGGCTGCGTTCCCCACACTGACTTAGCAGCTCAGGATTTTGCCCCACCTTGATGATCTCTTCCGCTCCGCTCCGCTCCAACCAGCCTCATTCCGGAGAGCCAAGGTCCGCGTGGGGGCCCATCCACTTTCCGCCCCCAGGCTCCAGTCTGCCTCGTAACTACCTGCGCCCGCTACCACGCAAGCCAATAACTGCCCTGGTGACCCGCCTCAGCGCCCAAAAGATCTCCCCGAGTGAGCGAGAGACCTGTGGTAATTCCTGTCGGGAAAGGAACAAGGCAGCGAGAACCCCCAGCCGCTGTCGTGCGGCCACCGCGCAGCAGGTTCCACAGCCAACAGGGCCCGAGACCCTGCGCCCAACCACAAACTCTTCTGTGCGCCCCTTTAGTGCTGGCGGCCTGAGCAGCGGGCAGGGGCGGGATGACCTGGTGTCAGATTGCGGAGTTCCCAGCTTCAGGTAATGCTGAGTTCAAGCTCTCTCAGGCCCCTAGTATCAGGGATCTGCTGGTGGAATCCATCCTGTCCCACTTCCAGCGCCATCAGCCCCCAAATTGCTGCAGGAATAATATCTCAATCAATGTTAGGCTGTCTGAACCTTGGTTTCATCCCAGCACGGAACCTTCTTGACTCTCCCTTGCTGTTGTTATTGTTAAGTGCCGTCCAATTGGTTCCGACTTATAGGGACACTGAATAGGTTTTCCGAAGAGCGGCTGGTAGGCTTGAACTGCCGACCTTGCGGTTAGCAGTCCAATGCTTATCATACAGTGCCACAGGAGTAACGCTCCGTCGAATCGGTTCCGACTCATAGCGACCCTGTGTAGGATTACTAAGGAGAGGCTGGTGGGTTTGAACTGCCGATCTTGCGACTAGCACTCCAGTGCTTATCCTACAGTGCCAATTCAGGACCCTCCCTGTCATTCTTTAATTCATCACCAAGCACCGACCCCACAGAGCTCCCGCTCCAGGCTCTTTAAAGCACGTGAAAACCTAGATGCGAGTCTGAGCAAAGGGTTCCCTCGGTCGCTCACCAGTGAGGAGGCCTCTGCTTCGATTTCCCTTTTGGGGTGCCGTGTTCACTGGGCCACGTGCACATTCCTCTGCAGCGGTTTCTTTTCCTAGACCTTGGGCGGGAGCAACCCTAACAACTCTGGCTCTTTCTTGGGCCTCTCTCAGAGAAGTGAAATAATCTCCTAGGCTCAGAGTGAGGGAAATTAAGAGTATGGATTACGCTGAGAAAGTGAGGGATGTTGAGGGGGTCTCGCCACGCCAGAATCAGAGGCTTTGGCTAGAGTTTATAACTCAGGGGTGAAAATAGCGTTCCCAACGCTCCGATTGGATTAACGTGAATAATTAAGATTATCTTTGTAACCACAGGAGAAAAAAGAAGCGGGACGTCCTACCAAAAGTGCCTAGGAAGTGTGCAGGAAAAATGCCCGGCAACCTTGACGTGCATCCTGGCTGTCCTGTGGAACCGCTCTCCAGCATGCAGACTTTCTTCTGGGAGTTCTCTCCGAGTCGTAGGTACAGAAGGCCAGGGGAGTTCAGCAAGGGGCCCAGAGGTCAAGAACCTAGAGAGGCCCTGAAAGTCTGAGGGCCCGCGCTCAGTGCGCCCCCTCCACACGCGGCCTCCGGGCCCTCCCGGTTCTAGGTGACAGGTGCAACTGCAGTCTTGGCCTCTGGCTTTGCCAGGGCGGCCGCCGCGCACTGGTGCGGAACCACTATCTGAACGGGTTTGCGCTTCTGTTTACAAAGCAATCCTGCCATCAAAAGAGGAACAAAATCACCACTTATCACACCCTGTCATAAAGTAATCTGCCCCCAAGGGAACCCCTAGTGGAGAATCGCGCGCAATGCGTGTGTTTGTGGGGGAGGAAAGAGGGACTCTTCCAACTCTCCTCTCGAGGAAATCTCTGGGACACTCGGTGTCGCCCCAGGCCGGGGAAAGAAGAAGGAGAGTTCCCCGCGCTGGGACGCTGGGTAGAGAGAGGGAAGCCCAGCCCGGGCCTGGTTCTGGGAGAGGTTGGCATCCTACTCTCCGTTGTTTAGAATGAGTCCATCTACAGGTCCAGTGTCAACTTTCCAGTGTCTTCGAAGTCGTTCCAAAGGTCCCCAAAATGGATTCACAGAGAATGAAAAATCAGTTCAATTCTTGCAAAGTCCCTTTTGATCTCTTTCGCTGCAGGAGCTCGCAGGGCTAAGTGGGCGGCGTTCAGATAAACAGACCAGGAGAGGAGGAGTTTTCTCCCCCTAACCCCCTTCCGTTAAGGACTCAACTGGCAGTACCTGTCTAGTAGTGATGATACTGAAATGGATGGAAACGCCCGGAAGTCCTGGGGAGTTACAAAGAATCCCTGTACAGACCCAGCCTTCTCAGATTATGCCCTTCGTTCCCTGTCTCACTGAGGCCAGACACCCTTCATGCAACCAAATCCACATTAGTGACCTTTTTGAGTTGTCTTTTGGAATTTTGCAAAAAACCACCACCACAGGCGCTTCAGATAGCCATGCAAGACAGCTACTGTGGGGGTCTTGGTCTCAGTAACTGACCCCTCTACAACAACCGAATTTGGGTTTGTTCATGAGCAATCCTGGGCGTCCAATACTTCAGACACACCCTTTTCAATTCTCTTAGCCAGGGAAGAGATTATTCAAGCAGCTCACACAGTACTTACATATAGTAGGTCAGCAGCATTCGGTGAGCCTGGGTGTAGGAGCTATGGTATATAGTCTTAAATTGGAACTGCAACTCTGTTTCTGAGAGATCAAAATGGCTTCTAATGAGATGTAAATAGTCTGGGTGATAGAAAAAGCTATTGGTTTAACTCCTATGGGGCAGGTAGAATTCTGAACGTTGAATTACCATTTGAAGGCCTTAAGACATTGTTTCACTCTATATTATCCCTGTCTGGTTGACAGACACTGAGATTTGATGTTGCCCTTATGTAACTGGAGTTTCATTTCCAAAGATAAGAGGGTTAGAGATCAAAACCCTTGCATTTCCCAAGAGTGCAATGGAAGACCATCCCCTCTGCCACCAACCTTCCAGACAATATTAGTGACTTTTGAGGTGCTTCTGAGTAAACAAGCACTTTGACTTTTTGCATTACCCAGGAACACTTTTCAAACTTTGCTACTAGAGTAAACTGGGGAATATTTGTTGAAATCCTGAAATGACATTCCAAGCCAATTAAATAAGAATTTAGGAGCATACGTATTTTTATGGGTCCTGAATAACAAAAATGTGCAGGTAAGTTTGAGAGTCAATGGCTTAGGGCAGTGTTTAAAAAAAAAAAAAGTGCTGTTCCGAGACACTGGGAACTTGTCAGAAATGCACATTCTCAGGCCCTCCCACAGCTCTCCTGACAATCCTGGTGTGCGGTCCTACAATCAGTGTTTTCACAAGCCCTCCCACAAGGTTGATACATAATTTGAGAAAGAACCACTGATTTAAGAAAATGTATGCCTCACAAAAGTTTGGTCTTGGGAAAACCCCAAAACTTCCCCTTTACTTAAGTCTTCCCTTTAAGAAATCAGGATCCTCAGGCTTAGGTATGGTGAGGTATAAACCTCACTGTCTCATCTCTCAAGTAAACGGTCCTGAATTCAAATGAACCAATTTAAGAACAGAGACTCCAGTCCATCCAACCAAGAGCCACTCCGTGCAGTTTTCGGGAGATACAGGTTTAAACTAGCACCAATGTGAAGCTCCTACACATAACTTTTATTCCAATTCTAGGCTTTGACTTTCATTTTCTTTCCCTGTGTCCCCCTCTTCTGCACTTTCCCTCCCACTTCCTCAACTTCTCCCGCCCTGTTTGATACCTCAGCTAGTGTGCTGGGAAACTAGTTTCCATAATATGAAGTCAGAAAACTTAGCACCGACTTCCTATATTGAGGGTGTGAAATCTCTGTCCATCCGACCTCAAACTCGCTTGGTTACATTTGCTAACCAGGTGCGCTCCGTACCCTCCGGCATCCTCCCCTGATCCCGACAACTTTGTTTTATTTGTACAAAACTCTTGGGTCCGCTGAATGAGGCTGGTCGGAAGCCTTTTTTTTTGCAGCTGCCGTCTGGGCCAACGAGGTCCCAAGCAGAGCTCGTACGTGTTTGCACCCATGTCCCGCAAGCGCACAGGCCTTCTGGCTAGTGGCCGGCCCGATGCCGCTGTCCACGTCATGTAGGGAGGATGTGTGCCCCTGGGGGGGGGTGTCTGTTGTGTCCCTGCTGGGGCCTGTTCACCTTCTGGCTACAAGTATCTTTCCTAGGGCTGGCGTAATCTGTGCAAACAGGTGGGAGGTACTGTGGGAACGCGCGAGAATCGCGGGCGGGGACAGTGCACTCGTGCTCTCAACGCAGCAGCCCCAGTGCGCCGCCGTCACGGCACAATCTTGGGTGGCGAGGGTCCCAGGCGAGTCCCTGCGACAAAGGGCGCAGGAGGAGGCAGCCACTGCGCGAAGCGTAGGGTGCTCCCGGGGATGGCCCTCTCTCCCAGCGCGCGGGCCTGGGGCAGCGCGTTCTGGCGCCAAACCTGGGGCTGGTCAGGGGGCGGGGAGCCGATCGAGCTCTTTCCCATTTAGAATTTGAGGTCCATGGAGACAGAGAGTCTCCGAAATTGATGCAAATCTCCTTGAAGTCTGAGAAAGAAGCTTTAAAATGACCAGCCATGCAAAGTCCCGGCTGAGGCAAGACTCGGTCCTGGTTCCCTGCGTGCCGGCCTTAAATGTTCTCCATTTCCCTGCTCCCGAAAGCACTCAAGCATGGTGGATAGACTCAGCTACTGCTCCGTTTAGTTTCAGTTTGTTTTAGTGAACTCGTCGTGGTTGTGATGTGCCGTGGAGTCGATTCCGACTCATGATGACCTGTACCGCTGTTTCCAAGGCTGTAACAGCTGATAGTTTCGAACTGCTGACCTTAAGGTTCGCAGCCTGATTTGTAACCACAACACTACCAGAGCTCTAGGGACAGAACAAATCCATAATGCTTACTCTGAGTTTCTTTCTCCCCCCCCCTCCAAAAAGTTGCCACCTTCATTTAGAAATGCGACGTGAGGCCTCAGTTTAAAAACGTGGAGATCACTCATATTGCCCTCCCCCATTTTTAACCTTCCTAAAGGAAACTGGAGAAAGAAGTGTTTTTGTAGAATAAGCACTGGACTGCGAACTACAAGGTCGGAGGTTCGAGTCCACTAGCCTGCGGGGAAATAAGATGCGGTTTTCTTGCTTCAACAAAGATTTACAGCCTCGGAAACCCTATGAGTCTGAAGCAATTCCATGGCATTAAACATCACCGAAGGAAACTGGAGCCCTGGTGTGGCCCTGTAGGGCAAGCACTGGACTGTTATCCAAAAGGTCGATGGTTTAACCCTCCCCAACCGCTCTTGAAAACTTGTTGTTGTTGTTGTTAAGTGCCGTCGAGTCGGTTCCGACTCAGATCGACCCTATATAGGGTTTCCGAGAAGCGTTTGGTGAGCTTGAACCGCCGACCTTGCTGTTCAAACCAACCTTGCTGTCAAGCACATACACCGGCAGGGTCACACCAGGACTCCTGGAAACCCTATAGGGAGAGGGTCACTATAAATTGGAAAGACTGGAATGCACTTACCAATAACAACAGCAAAGGAAACTACTGTCGATGTGCTCAACCAGACGCCAAACACCAGATTCCAGTGTTTTTTTCTCAAGACAACAGAGTTAAAAAAACAGCAAACGTCAGTTGTCATTAAAACCTATCAAATTTCCAAGTTGTAAACTCGTGTTATTTCTTCCTATGTTTCCAAGCAATTTGGATACTGTATTTGCACACGGTGCGGGAAGGATTGCTTTTCAGTGAGTGGGGGATGGGTTGTGCTTGCTCCACAGTGGAATAGTGGGCGGGGTTCATGCCTGTGTGTATTTTGAGGCTTTACAAGATTATTTATCAAATAATTGGAATCACATCATCAGAAATCCAAGTTGAGGGCCTCTGGCTGCTGAAATCTAGAGTTTTCCTTTGTTTTTTCTCAAAATAAAACAACATTTATCAAGTCAGTGGAACTTTGTTGATGTATTTTAAAATTGTGTTTTTCTGTATTTATGGCAAGATGCGCTTAAAATTTAAGTTGACAATTTAACATGGCTAGCTCTGGTAGCTTAGTGGTTACGAGTAGAGCTGCGAACCTTAAGGTCAGCAGTTCGAAACTACCAGCCGCTCCGCTGGAGAAAGATGAGGCTTTCTGCTCCCATAAAGATTTACAGCCTCGGAAACCCTGTACAGGGTCACTATGAGTAGAAACCGATTCGAGGGCACTTAACAACAACAACAACAACCGATAAAGTATATGAGGTTGCTTGTTGTTGTTTTTAATTGATATAACCCATTCTACCTTGTCTCCAAACTCAAAATATGTGTTTTCTGAATCTCCCAATATAAATTAGAGTCTTTCTAATTTCAGCCATGATGTTGTGCATATAAGAATTAAACAATTTTCCTTTGAAGTATGGTGGTGAGGAGAGTGAAAAGGAAGTTTGTGGAGTTTTCTCTCAGAATTAAAAACAAACATCAGAACCTGATAATTTATACACACAGTTAGTTCCCTTTCTGACTTGATTCACTTCTTTGAGAATTAGTATTTAAAATACCTAAGTTGCAGGATACAAACTTAACTGTGGTCTTCAGCTTAAATATTTTCTTTCTAATTATAAAAAGCTTATTTTCACTTGCCCCGGGACCTCTTTGAAGGCAAAGAAGTTGCCCAAGACACTTTGTTTAGTAAAGACTCAGATAATAGCATTTGTCTGCTTTTAATTTCCAGTTATCTTAAAATTTTAAAAATTTACAACCACAACTTGAATGAACCTCTCAAGGGTTCTGAAAATGGGTAAATCCATAAAAACTATTTAAATATGTCTTTTCTTCTTTCATTGTTGGAGCACGCAAGTAACCATTAAATAAAATTCAGGTTAAATAAAACATGCAAAAAATACACATCCAGTTTACATATTTTTATTGTGTTCAAATATTTACACAAGAAAAAGAACTCAGGATATTGACAAGATTTTTAACATCTTTTTTCTTTTACCGCTAGAAAGAGAAGCTAAACAAAGCAAAACTTCTTCAAACAATGGGATTTCCTTGGACTTGGCAGTTTGGGTGTGTTTAAGTGCCAACAGTAGATAGGAAAAATCTGACTTGTGATGCTAGAGATTAAATATTGGCCTGTCTCAAACCTTCCAAAGAGAGGATATTCAATATGCTTTCTACAATTTTATCCAGAGGAACAAACAATCAGAGTCACAGAATTGTCCCTCATTCCATGTAATGGTGAATACCGAGCATAGAGCCACTAATCTTGATGATGATGGCTTTTCCCTTACCAACCAATCAACCAACAAACCCACCAGTTGCAAAGAGTTGACTCCATCCCATGGTGACCATATGTGTATCAGAGAAGAACTACGCTCTGTGGGGTTTTCACAGACTGATTTTTCAGAAGCAGATTGTGAAGCCCTTCTTCTAAAGTACTACTGGGGTATTAGCACCACAAAGCACCACTAAAGTACTACTGGGGTATTAGCACCACAAATCTTTCAGTTAATACCTGACTGCTTAAGTGTTTGTGCCACCCTGGGACCCCTTACCATACAGTTAGTCTATGATGTCCTGTCCTGGATTGTGCTCAAGATTAAGTACCTAATTAAAACAACTTTATGGCTAAAGAACGTTTGTAAACCGAAACATCCCATCTGCTTAAAGAGGTTCAAATTAAACATAACACTATGCATCCATTTTAATTGCAGGTAGGACCTGTCCACTGTTGATAGAAATCACCTCCAAAGCCTTGATTTTGGATGAAGCAAAACATACTTCTGGGGTCTAATGTTAACATTTCCATGGTGAACATTTCTTATGAGTGAGCTCAACCTCCACTAAAGGTAACACGGCAGTCGCTAAAACCAGAAAATGTCCATTTCTAATCTGAATGTGCCTGTACTTACTTTTATCATCAGTGGGGCCTGAACATTGCATTGACCATTGCCTGAGAGTTTGGGGCACTAATATCCTACTAAGAGAACTTCACTTTTAGTACTGCTTTTAGCATCTTTTTTAAAATTGATGAATTTACAGTATATTTCTTCCTTTTGGGGTAATCCCTTAGGAACCACTATTTGATTTGGAGTTATTGGGGAATGAAAAGAAACAGAAGATCATAAAAGACTAAAACATTAAATAACTGAGGGGGGGGGGAAGTATTTACTAACAAAGAATGTTAAAATTTCAATAATAATAATAACAAGGAAAAGTTATGATAACACCAATAGATAAATGGAATCGTCACCACCAAATTCACCTGTAATTATTTTGGTCCATGTGGCCAAATTAAACCAAAAAACTCGTTAACTTCTACAAGGAAGGTGTGGCTCAAAAAGAAGATATATTCTGAAAAAGATACATTTCCTATTTATAAGGAAAGCTTTTAATAATCTCTTAGTTGGGGCACATTTGGAAGCAAAATGGAATCATTCTGACTAACGCTTTCTTTGAAAATGCGTGTCCCATTTTGAAGCAGATGGAGAGTAAGGTTAAACTCAATACCATTAAACAAACAAACAGACTTAACAGCAAACCCCCAAATAGCCCTTTCCCAAATACTTAACAAATATTTATAACTGGTGTAAAGTGAGAAATGGAATTTCCTAAACATTTGCTGCCCCCACGTGTCCCTTTGGAAAACTGAGTGTTACGTTAAATCATGTTTATTCAGCATCTCACGTACACCATTCATTGTCGATACACAGAAGTACAGTTTAAGAACACCCCAGTGATGGGAGAAAGAGCACCAGAGAGGAGGGTGGGGCAGGAGGAGTAGGGGAGGGTCTTGATGTTACCACAGACAATCTGTGTAATCTCCTGTAATTACAACACCTCTCTGTTCCTGGGTTTCTTCAACTTTACCATGGGTGTCAGGTTGGCTGGACAGGGAGAGTATGTGAACCAGGTTTTTTCTAAGGTTTAGCTGTAATGTTTGGTCATTCTTATTGAGGATAATAAAACAGAAGTAGGAGAATCTAATTATCCCAGTTTGGGCTAAGTAGTCAACTATGGAGATGTGCCAGAAACTGCTCATGAATGAATTTCCTGTTTCATCTTTGGAATCTATTACCTTGGCGCTCTGTCATCTTGACAAACCTGCTTCTTGGTGTTTGAGTAGCTCTGAGCCTAAGGAGACAAGAAAGAATTCATTTCCTAATGCCCAATGATTATGTGGTATACAACTGTGGCTTCTAAAATGAAAATCCTCTTCAGTGTTAATGGTTTGCACCAGCTTGCAGGTGCTTCTATAGCTCAGACTAGTGTATTTTGGTTTGTTTTGATTTGGGGTTGAGGTGGAGAGAAAGATTTGCATTTTTAAACAATATTTTTAAATTGTGGTAAAATAGATGTGAGTATAACAAAGCACTTGAACTGCAAAGTCTGTGGTTCGAGCTCATTAGCCGCTCTTTGGAAACCCTAGACAGGGTCGCTGTGAGTTGGAACTGACTTAACAGGACTCCTGGTGTGACGCTGCGGGAGCAGCAGTGGACTTCGAACCACAGGTTGGCAGTTTAAGCCCACTAGCTGCTCCTTGGAAACTATATAGGATTGCTATGAGTCAGAAGTAACTTGATACCATTAAACAGTAACTACAGCAACACAACAAAGCACTTATCACTTCAACCATTTTCATGTATACAATTCAGTCTAATTGGCTCTTAAAATTTCTCCATAATAGTATAACTATGGCAAAACTCTTCTGTACCCATTTCCTTGATAAACCAAAAAAAGCCCCAAACTACTTGTCATGAAGTCAATTCCAACTCATAGAGACCCTGTATGTGTTAGAATAGAAATGTGTTCCAGAGGATTTCCAATAAGTCTTTTTTGGAAGTAGATCACCCATTCTTTCTTCTAAGACATCTCTGGGTGAACTCAAACAATAGGTTAGCAGCCAAACATATTAACAGTTTTGCACCATCCAGGGATACCTCCTTGATAACAGAGCCTCAATTGTATTTAATTATCAAGCAACCAACTGTCTCAAGAAAGTTGGGTCACTCCTTTGCCTAAAGGGATGTATCTTGATTAGTGTAAGAATTAGAATTTTTGGTAGTTCTCAGCTTTTGTTGTTAATCAGAATTTTAGTTCGTTGTTGCACCATCAAGTCAGTTCTGAGATCCTTTGGAGGGGTTCCAAGGAGCGACTGGTGGGTTTGAACTCCCGACCTTGCAGTTTATCCTACAGTGCCACACCAGGACTCTGAATCTTTTGGTGGCATTCTATTAAAATGCTGATGCTCAGACCCCATCTCTAGAGATTCTAATTTTGTTGTTGTTGTTAAAAAAGGTAAGTGGTGCTGACTTGCAGCCTGAGATGAAAATCATTATCTAAATCAATAATGTGCATTTTACTCCCTTCTCTGTGGATTGATTTAGGAGTGATACATTTATTTAGCCAATGACTGGATGGGAGGAGGACTTCTCAGAGAGTTTTCTTGACTTTTAAAAAGAAACAGGAGAAAAGATGT